>NC_135013.1:36646586-36970086 GCF_051020955.1 Megalopta genalis
TGTCCATCGTGTAAAGTAAAACGCAAGGATGCCGTTTTGACGAAATGCTTCCATGTGTTCTGCTGGGATTGTTTGCGTACGCGATATGAAACGCGACAGCGAAAATGTCCGAAATGCAATTGTGCTTTTGGAGCGAACGATTATCATCGTCTATATCTGTCCACATGAAGAAGGAAACTCTAAATTATTTGAATTTTGTGTGACGTCTTTTAATTCGACCGCGCGAACCTTCTAAAAGGTTTACACATGCATTTTTCTAATGCTTCCTATTTATTATCCCAATCATTGGTCCAACTTAGATATGCGATCGTAAACGAAGAAAACTGTAGAAATGAAGTTTGTAAAAAATTACGATTATTTTGTCGAGTGTAATTCGAGAAAAAATGAGCTGCATTTTTAAACGTGTTTTGTAGTAACTACGCCGAACGAATATACAATAGATATTCTGATCTCATGAAAAGGACGAAGTCGGATCTTGCGAAGTGCACGCAATTTCGATGGTAGCACCGATAGACAGAATACAAAACTATTCGACTGTATAATAATTTTATTTCGTCTTAAAATTTGGCTTGAACGAGTAACTTAATCATGAAAGTTAGTCAAATACGAAAACTTCAATAGCCTGAATTTTAAGAACGATTCGTTGAGTGGTAGATATATTGTAATATATTATAAATAGGAATTCGATGCTTCTACGTATGCAGTTCAAACCTATTAAGAATTTTCACGAACAAATGGAAACATTTATTTCATAATTATTAAATTACTTTAAAGATAGTTCCCATCTAAATATTCTGATAAAGATCTAGTTTCATAAGAATCATTTTCATTAATAGGAATACATTAATCGAATGAAATGTTAAGAGACACATTAGGAACAAAGTTACAATTAGAAGTGTAATTAATTTATTATAATGGAAATGTATGGGATGCATAAGATAGCAAAAAACCAATTGATTTAGAAATCTTTCTTTCTCCGATTAAAATGTTCTTTTTTTATATTTTGATTAGTGTAAAATATTCTTATTCTTTTTTTACTTTTGTTAATAAACATTTCAGTTCTTTTATTCAAGGAAAGAAGGAAGTACATGTGAACACGTTTCTATTATCTATGACATAGTATAACACACACTACTATTGATTCAAAGCAAGACTAGAAAAACAAAAGTATAATGATAACGCAACGATGTAATTTTCAATATTTTGTAAGAAAAGTCAAGAGATATACCAACGATTTGAAGTATAAATAGAAGAGGGATTTTAAATCACAACCTTTTATGTTTTTAAATAATGAAGCGTACCACGTTTTTAAGACGATTGGATACATGTACGTCAAGCAATATAGTACAAAATGTTTCTTGATTTACACATATTCGTTATCTTGATTTTTGAAGCATCAACTCGACATAATATATGAAATTTTACCTGATAACTGAAATAGACCAGTACCTTCCGTATAAAATCAATTTTATTATAAAATGAACAAATGAAAAAGAAAATACTTTTTAACATAAATAAAGAAAAGTTTCACTAAAAGCTTTTATAATTTTCCATAATCTTTGGAATCTCCTATTATTAATAACGGTATTCCGTTTAAACGATAAGTTTATTGCAAAATGTTATTTGTGCAATAGCCATTTAAAAGTGGTGGTGAAATATCTCAATGTTGTCTGGAAAGTGTTTAGATAGTAAGAATTAAATCTAACACGACGTTCCGTTCATTAACATTAGAAAACAATCAGAAATAACAGTTTTTTTTGCAATTTTATAAATCGTCTTGTATACATATATTTATCGTAATATAACAATTATACAATAAATTCAAAGTTGTAAATTTATTTATCCGAAGCGGGGGACCTAACGTCCTTTTACAGAGTTAATTATTATCATTATCGTCGGCAATCATTAGTGAACAAATTGTCTAAATATCTTGATAAAAGAGGCTCGCTGTTGTTAATTGTAGAACAATCAGAAATCTTTTTGATACATCTTGTAATTTACGAATCATTGTAAACACATCTTTTTTTATTATATGCAAGTTCTGTCTGATAAAAAGCATTTAATGATATACCTGTCTACGTGTTTCTGTTGAGTGCGCGTGTTGCGTGTGTGCGCGCGTATATATGTATATATATACGTTTTCAGTGTAAATACGAATGAATGTATTAGGTAAAAATTCTTTTATGGGTAACAGTTCTCTTATAATGTGAGTTGTTATAGTAATTAATATACATAAAATATAAATTTATTTAGAATTTCAAAACGAGTTCGCTAAACGAAACTATTGTCTTCTGAAATGTATAAAAAATAGAAATATAAAATATTACAAAATACCAGAATAAACGTTATAAGTCTTTCCTTTAATTGGTGTTTACATTTAATATGTTTACATATGACACGATGCTCACGTACGCACGCACACTTACGTCGCGCGTGGTTAGTTCATGGGAGTCGGCGATCGCGATCGGTGTTGTGACTTCGTTGGACATCAACAACGGATTAGCTTATATCAATATGATATCGAGAGCTCAAAATATAGCGGCATTGAATTCCTGGCAATTGAAATTGGAATTGAAATTGATAGTGATTGATATAGTATTACGAATACCAATAACAGCGACGGTAAACAGTGAGGCACATAAAATACAATACAAAGAGACAGTACAACAGTATACAGGGTGTTCCACAATTATTTTAACAGCCGAAAATGAGGGGTAGCTGAGGTCACTTAACTTTTTCCTTTGCGAAAATGCAATCTGCGACTTTGTTTACGAGTTATTAACGGAAAACACTGACCAATGAGAGGTGACGGCGCGAAGTTCGAGAGCCCGCAGCACGAGGCTTTGACAGATGGTCGGGACGGACTCGAGCCGCGTTCGAAGTATTGAACAAATCACGAAGCGAGAACTTTCCGGATTTTTTTTACTACATAACAGTGATATTTAAAAAAAAACGCTGTTCACCTTAACTTTAGAACGTCTGAAGAATATTTACTAATTTTTCGGACCCGAAATAGTAAGTAATTTAACCGTGACGGCCGTTTTAATTTTCTAGTGTGTATGGCCCAGTCTGTTCATTTGCTGCTAAGTTTTGCTCAAATTTGATTCTCAGCATTTCGTATTCTTTTCGCAATTGAGCTAAAACATCTTCCAGTTGTATACATTCTCCTCGTAACTTTTTCAGTGCCATTAATTCTACACTCTAATCACGAATGATTCGCAAAGCTAATTTAATAAATAATAATCGTGTTAAAGGACGTAAGGGATATGTTTGTCAGAGGAGTATGAAGAATATTATCAATAAGAAACTCACCCATTTAGTTGTAAATCCACTTCATGCACGGAAATGTGTGCAGGATAGTGCATTGACTTCGTACAATGTCAAGGTTATGTCAAGGTCATGTCAAGGTCACGTCATGGTCACGTCAAGGTCACGTTAAGGTTATGTCAAGGTAATACATACTCTTCGAATCGAGAAATGCAGTGACATTTTCTTATAACTTTTGAACCATTGGAGGTGTTGCAATGAAATTTTCGTCTAGAAATATTTAAAAAATAGTCATTCTTAACTTTTGGTACTTTAATATTTGTTGCAGTGGTTAAGCAACAATTTTTAATTAATTGTGATTGATATGTTTGATTAATCTAATCGAAAAAAGTTTTTTTTTAATCTTGGAAAGAGTTTTGTACTTGGTGTATGACTAATATCCACGCGAAAATGGATTACCTAATATTTTTGCATTGATAGGTTTTCTTTATTTTGACTTGTTTTAATTAATTTTGTTTAAACAGTAGGTAGCGAAACAGACATGAAAATACTAGAAGATTTCATTAGGACGAGAAACTTTTGTAATTATAATTAAACAGTTAGAAATAATAAATGTATCAATAAAATATTTTGGATGTAACGATTTTTTTCGATAAATTCGTTCTTTAAAAATTATTTTGTATGTTTGACGTTATTAATTACTTCCGTTATGAAATAATACGACGAAATTGCCACGAGTGTCCTCGTAAGTATTGAACATTGAAAAGCAATTAATTTATTAAGGAAGCTCGTCTGCTGCAAGAATTTCTCGTAACGTTCATGCTATAAAATTAATTTATATGTCTGATTCTATCGGTTAGTTTTGTGTGAGTCAGAGATCGTGACGATTTAATTGAACGCTTTGGCTTTCTATAAACAACATTTAATAATGAAAAATAAAATGTATTTATATATACAGGGTGTCCCAAACTTATCGTATTTCCGAGAAATGAGGGGTTCCTGAGGTCATTTGAAGCAACGTTTTCCTTAGCGAAAATGTATGTTTTCGTGTCATTATTTCGGTAACTGTGATCTCTACCGTTATCTCCTCGCTAGGGTGTCGTCTAGCCCTATAAGCATCTTTCCGCTAGGGTGATTGGCGTTGTATGTACCTATCAAAGAGCATCAAGATTTTGCTCCAAGCGACGCCACTAATGCAGGTTTTGTGGCAGATCTAAGTAATTAATGTTTTCTATTTTATCGACAATTTTTAAATATCGATTTTAAATCACTATCTTTTTAGACATTTATTTGTATCATTCGACAGTGGATTGTTCAATGCAATGCGCGAATGTCAGACTTTGATCAACAAAAATCATCCATATTTTGGTCGTCATCAAGTTTTATTTTACTTTCTAAAACTTATATTACCAAATATCTGCATAATTCTCATGAAGTCTGACATTCACGCACTTTGAATAATAACAACATATATCGAAGGGGGTGCTGATTTAAGGAAGTTGTGTCGATCTCAAAACATACGGTTTCGTCTCAACATGTCGATAACTGTGACCTTTACCGTTATCTCCTCGCTAGGTTGTCTAGTCCCATAAGCTTCTTTCCGCTGAGTAGATTGGCCCTGTACGTAAGTAGCACAGAACATCAAGATTTCGCTTCAAGCGACGCCACTGATGCTGGTTTCGTGCAGATGTAGGTAATTAATGTTTTCTATTTTCTCGACAATTTTTAAATATCGCTTCAGTTTGAACATTTTAGAACTTTAAAACTTTAGAGCTTTTTAGAAGTGTCTTCCGAACCTTCGAGAACTGTTTTCAGAACTTTTTAGAACTGTTTCTAGAACTTTATAGAACTTCTTAGAACTGTTTTCAGAACTTTTTAGCACAGTTTTCAGAACTTTTTAGAACTGTTGTCAGAACTTTTTAGATTAGTCTTCAGCACCTTTTGAATTGTTTTCGGAACATTTTAGAACTGTTTTCAGGACTTTTTAGCACTGTCAGCACTAAGGACATTTCTAAACTTTTTAGCACTGTCAGCACTAAGGACATTTCTAAACTTTTTAGAACTGTCCTTAGAACAACAACTCTTTTTTATAACCTTTTAAAAACAGTTCTAAAAAGTTTTAAAACGGTTCTAAAGAGATCTAAAAAGTTCTGAAAATAGTGCTAAAAAGTTCTGAAAATAGTATTAAAATGTTCTGAAAACAGTTTCAAATGTTTTGGAAACAGTTCCATAACGTTCTGAAAACAGCTCCAAAAAGTTCTAAAAACAGTTCTAAAAAGTGGAATTTTGTAAAGTGGAATTTTCTATCAAGAAAATCAGAGGTGGAGGTAAAATTAACCTCATTGGAGGTAAAAAAGAAATCGAAGAAAATTAGTGAGAAATAGTGGTAGAAACTGTCAAATACACGTCAGATATTATTCAAATTTTACTTGCTATTTGATATCTGAGCTTATTATCCAACGATACTCGTCGACCGATTATTAACACTATGCCGTCCGGCGGCACCACAGCGGTGACCTTCGCAAAGTATCGCTCGACGGCCGGTGACACCACAGTGGTGATCTTCGCAAAGTATTGCCTGACGGCCGGCGACACCACAGTGGTGTCGCGCACAAAGTATCGCTCGGTGGCCGGCAACACTGCAATGGTGTCGTGCGCACGGTATCACCCAGTGGCCGACGACAACACTTTTGTATCCTTTGCATTCTCTTGATGATCTGTAGGGTTCTGTTGTTGCTTTTGTTCCGTACCGTCTCGGTACAGTATTTTTAGCATAAAGCTGTACAGCTTTACGTGGAATAAGTTACATAGGTCAGCAAGTGTTTTTTTATGAGTACTTGTACCCATTTATCATGGCAGACGAAGGAGAAGACACTGTCATTTACGAGGAATTCGCGGACGACTTGTCCGACGTTCCAATCGACATTGCGGATTGGGAAGGAGACATTGCAGATCCGACAAATGAAAGTGAAGCAGAATCTTCGGACAATGAAGTTCTTACAAGAAGAATTCGGCGAACGGTACGATCGCCAAGTGATTCGGATGAATCAGAAGAAGACGATAGTGTGCCGTGGTCAGATGCCGATTTACCGAGGACCAATGAGGAATTCGAAGGGTTTCCGGGCCCAAACGTGCTTGCCGAAGAAACACCAGAGCGTCGAGGACATCGTCGAATTATTTATTGGGAAGGATTTATTCGAACATATCAGCAGCGAAACAAACAAGTATTATGATCAAAATTGCCACAGAAGGAAAATAGGTAAAAAAAGTGCCAAATTTGTCAGCGTTACGGCAACCGAACTTAGGAAATGGTTTGGGCTTGCTATCCTTATGGGGATTGTAAAGAAAGCAAAAATAGATGATTATTGGTCAACGAATCCGTTGATAGAAACTCCCATATTTCGCAAAACGATGACCCGCAATAGATTTAGACAAATATTATCATATCTGCATTTTTCCAATAATAATGATAAACCGGATAATGCCGTTAGACTTTTTAAAGTGCAACCGATAATTGATTATTTTTCGAGAAAGTTTGAAGAAAATTTTGGCCTCGGTCGAAACATCTCGATTGACGAAGGAATGATACCATGGCGTGGACGACTGAATTTTTAAGTTTACAACCCATCAACAATTACAAAATATGACATACTTATTCGGATGTTATGTGATTCCAATACGGGATATATTTCCTCATTTCAAATATATTCCGGCGCTGGACAGCCTTTAGCGAAAACGGTGATGGAACTATTGAAATCTTCTTATGGAAAGTGGCATCACCTGTGTGTGTGTACATGGCCAACTACTACAACAGCGTAGAACTTGCAAAAATTTTACTTCAAAAGAAAGTTCGAGTTTGTGGAACGATACGGAAAAATAGAGGATTTTCAGAAAAATTAAACAGCGCAAAACTCGATGTGTTTGAAGCCTGCCATCGACGAGAAGGTGATGTACTGGCACAGTTATGGAGAGCTTCGAATATCAAAATGATACGGACGGTCTCTACAATACATAATGCCACTTTGATTGATACTAAAAAAAATGCAGGAAAACCAATTGCCCAATAAAAATACCTGAAAGCATATTAGACTACAATAAATACATGAAGGGAGTGGATCGAGCAGACCAATATCTGAGTTACTATCCCATATACAGAAAAACGATAAAATGGTCAAAAAAGGTTTGCATGTACCTGTTTAATTGCGCATTGTTTAATGCATTCAGGACATTTCAACATTTCCATACAGAACACAAAAGTCTCCGATTTCATGATTTTCTATTGGAAGTGTCTGAATCCTGGATAAAAGATCAAGTAACTGTTCCCGAGCAAAACTTGGAGGTCGTTACTATATCGCGAGCGTTCCATCATAAAGCGATCGACAGACTTTCCTGTGACCTGAGGCAACACCAGCTAGTACTAATTTCCGAAACCACTAAACAAAAACGAAGAATGTGCCATGTGTGTACCAAAAAACAGAAAAGAAAACCAACAAATTTGATGTGCAAGTCGTGCGGAGTTGCATTACATCTTGGAGATTGTTTTGCTTCGTATCATTTAAAAGAGAAATACTAAGTAAGTACCAAAGAAAATGTAATTAAAGAAATATATAAAACAAAAAGATTTTACATTTATTTACATATGTACATTTTCGAATTTTCATAAAAATAGGGGAGGCGGATTGATAACTCGCGAGAACTACCGATGAGATTAGAAAAACTTGAAATTTATCATCTCCCAATAACCACAAAAACAGCCGGCGACAAGCGAAGAAATGTTTAAAAACAGTGCGGCCGGCAAAGTGTTAATTTCTGTTTTGAATTTTTTCTATTGCTTGATCAAAAGGAAGCGCAAAGAGTTGCAATTAAAAATGCATAGACGCTTATAAAAACAATGAAATGTACACGGATAGAACACGTTAGTTCTACGTATACGAAAGGGGATCGCGAGGAGAGGAAATTAGAGAAATATTGCTCTAAAGACTCTGCAATGTTCTAAATTTAATTGTTATACCTAAGAACGTCATCAGATAGTACATAACAAACGCTATCAATGAGATCGAATGTATGTAGCGCCGGTTACCTCTAACATTATGCATTAAACAACAATGAATAGATCTTTTAGTAGAGAAACAAGAAGCTCCTCGGATGTTCGTGCGGACCTTCCCCTGCCTTTTTGTCGTTCTAATATATTTAAAAAACCACAAAACGCTTTTGAAGAAGGACACTTCGTAAATGTTTAACTGATCGTTTCTTCTTTTCTTTTTTTTTTTTTATTGGTGAAAAAGCTTCCGTTAACCAATCAATTACATTCACTTTACACAACAAATACGTAGTTTCCGCAATAAGACAATCTGTTCGTCGACAAGGTGTATTCGGCGTGTAGTTCTCTTTCACGTGATGATGATAATCGCATTTAATAATTGTATCTAGTATATACAGTAAGGAGCATAACTGAATCAACAACCACAAGTTTTGTATAAATCATTATTTATTGCTAGGAATATACAAGAATAACGAAAAATAAACATTATAGTTATTTTCATCACAGTTAGGAGTAACATAAGAAATTTTTGCAATAATTAATGTCTTGTTGTTTAGGAATGACAACAACAATAAATTGAATCAGTTTTGCACCACGTCCAATACTTGACAATATTTAATATATTCTTTATTTTTAATATTTCGTCCACAACCCTTTTTTGCTTGTAAAACTGTACTAATTCGTTTTGGCATACTTTCTACTAATTTTCTGCAATAATCCGGAGATATTTGTTCCCTCTGTTCTTGAATTCTATTATACAAATCTGATTGAAGTTGGTTGGGAGTCATATGGATCCCAAAGTCGTCTTTTTAGTAAATCCCATAAATTCTCTATAGAGTTGAGGTCCGAGCTTTGCGCAGGCTAATCCAGAACAGAGAATTTTTTAGTATTGAGCCAATTTTTTTACACTTTTAGCAGTGTGCTTAGAGTCTCGGTCATGCATGAAAATTACATTTTCTTCTTCAAAAGGCATATTATCAACAGCCTCTATGAGATGATCTTGTAAAATATATTTGTACATGTACTGATTCATGATGCCATTAATTCGGTGCAGTGATCCAACATCAAATGCTGTTAGGCACCCCCTAAACATTAGAGATCCGCCTCCATGCTTTACCGTTTGCTTTACATGTCGTGGTTTAAGCCTTTCATTTTTACAACTCCAGCACCAAGACATACCATCTGAACAAATTCTGTTAATTTTGGTCTCGTTAATAGTTGTCCTGTTTTGGTATTTTTTGGAAAATTCTAAACGAAGTTTAATATTCTTCTTCGATAACATTCGAAACTTTTAATCTCAGCTCCTTTGAGGGTTCTCTGTACTGTCCACTTGCTTATTTGTATATTCGTATCTTCTTTTAACAATTTTGCAGCTATAGTGGCGCTTGAAGCTTCACCAGATATGACAAACCGTATAATTCTTTGTTCAACCTACAATGTTAATTTTTTTGGTCTTCCTCCAACATTTAATAATATACTTTTACAGTATTTTTTTCTTAGTCTCTACACTGTCGATTGACTAATACTACACTTTCTCGCCGTCCGGCGCGTTGACACGCCGTCATTCAAAAAAGGAATTACTCTTTTTAAACAATGTGGTGCAATTGACTTCATATTTATTCTTACTTCACTTGCGTGCTTTTCCGTTCGACTGATTGCGAGAATCTGAGAGTGCTAAGACGTGCAATAACATTTTGTAAACATACAAAACTGCTAAATATAAACACACTACTAGAACATTTTAGACCGGTGCAAAACCGAGTCAATGTATTTTTATTGTCATTGCTAAACGAGGAGACATTAATTATTGAAAAAATTTCTTGTGTTACTTCTGGCTGTTATAAAAATGACTATAATGTTTATTTTTTAATATTCTCCTATCTTCTTAGCAATAAATAATGATTTATACAAAACTTGTAGTTATTGGTTCAGTTATGTTCCTTACTGTATATATTTATATATACGAGTCTCTTTCTCTCTTGAATTTCCTTAATTGTGTGTGTGTGTGTGTGTGTGTGTGTGTGTGTTCGTGTGTACGCGTTTACGTTGCTATGCATTTCCTATGGGTGGTTTAAATTTGTCAGGTGCGTGTCTAACGCGCGAAAATCTTGTCGAGATGTCGACGAGTGCGTGAGTGCGTGCAAAGGATTTGACCCCAGAATTTTCATTTTTCCTTTATTTTGTGTTTCTCATTCGAACGAGATAATCGTTTGATATACAAAACGAAAAAGCGACCAACCAACATGGTCGTTGTGATTCATATCCCGATACATATATATATATATGTATATATGTATGTATATGTATATATATATATATATATATGTAGTTAATATAAAATTATACATACTGATGGGCGATCAATTTTACATTCGATTTACAAGCTTTAGAAGTTGACTACCTGTACTTGCTCATTCTTACATAGGAAACAATGCCTCACGCACGCTCGATAGTTCGTTTGATTCTGTAAACAATAGAGTAGCCTTGTACAGTATATCAAACGAGTTCTACTGAAAGAATCTACGAGTTTATGGTTGCAAACTGCAAGTTACGTGCGTGAAAATATAAATCCATATATGCGTATATTATCATATGCATGCATACTTCATTATATTTACACGTACGTATTCCGTGTATTATACATATATGTATATCGATCGTGAAAAATACACACACGTGAACGAGCTTTTTAACAGGTAAATGCCAAAAAGTGGCGATTACTTATGAGCAGAGAATATAGATGTAGATATGGCTGTAAATAAGAAATCAAAAGAAAATGTAAAAATCAATCAGTATGAATACAAGTACGCGTAACTTTCTTCTTAACGCGGCGACTTGCGGTTTAGGAATGTTATAATATCCTTGTATATACCATGACACATGTTCTTAAAAAACGGTATACGTATATGTATGTATTGAATTCTATATAAATATATAAATACATGTATATTTATATATTTATATATAAATAATGTTCATAAAATTGTCTGCAACCTTTTTCTTTTATCTGCATTCGTGTAATTTCATAATTGACTAAATTTTATATCATATTGGTATTAGCTAGAACAAGAATTGTGCGTACACAATCTCTATAAATGCGCACATGCGTCATGGCGCACGTATTTTTTTCGCATTTCATATTACCTATAACGTATACATAATACATATATGTATATTTATAATATGAATTATTCTTATAACGAGTCCTTTTTTTATTTACAAAAGTCAATACATTCCTCAAGATCCAATTTCAATTTTTCATCTAACTATTCTCTATCATCTACAACATATTTCATTCAGTCCTTAAAACAGTGCTTCTACTGACCCTTTTGTTCGACTTTTTTGGAATTCTAACATTGCAGAAGATCAAATGTATGCATTTAGGTATCTAAGAATGAAAATCTCTCACTGTGGAAAGTTAAGAACATTTTTTTTCTTTTCTATATGGACTAAAGCTTCCTTTTTATGAGTTTTTATTTCACTCTTTCCTTAGTGCTAACGTTAAGGGATCTTCCCACTACTGTTTTTCGCGAACGGATTTTTCCTAAAGCAAATCATAAGGCAAAATTTTCTCTAATTTTAAAATCCACCTTACTCTTTAACAATGTTCCTTAATTTTTGCATCTTGATCAACTTCGTAATATCGCAAAAACGAGAGAATGCATTCAAAATAAATGAATCTCTTTAATGTAGGAAGATCGCTTAACTACATACCAAACTCTCTCGGTAATATTTAAATTAATTGAATGCTAGAATACTTGGATTTCTTATTCTTTCCTGATCTATTTGTGAATGCCAATGTTTTCAGTGGTAGAGCAATTTTGTATTGTGTAGGTGTAATACAAGATTATCGGATGAAAGGAGCAAGAAAGATCTTCCAATAAAAATGTGTATAGTGAGAAAGAAATGACCAGAAACACTGCCGTGAATTTGAATTCGTACGCTGTCAAAATTATCTTACAAAGTATTTTTATCGAATATATCGGTCACTTTATCCTTCTTAATTGGAGGATCAAAAAAATTTTCGCGACAAATTTATCATGTTCTTATGCGCTATCGAGGCAAGGTTGACAACCTATTATGTTTGTTTTTCGTTATTCGAAAGGCTTCGGTAAAGACCACAAGCGAAATGGAGAAATATTTATAAATACATGCTAAGTGCTATATTATACGCACAAATTAAGTCACGTCGAACTTACATCCAGATCGTTTGGATACAATCGGCGTCTCTTTATCAAACAACAGTGTGTTGTTGCATCAACAACGCTCGTTGTTAACTCGAGCAATTATAAATGTCGCTAGACAATTAATCCTGTACAGGATATACATTTATCAATGTAGTAAACAGACAATTCCTAGGAATTGCCTATGTTTAAAAAGAATTTAATGCCAATCTGTGGATCCTTATGATTTGTCTTCTTTGACAACGGAAGATTCTATACTTATAATCGATGATAATGAACGTTCCAATTCCACAGCAATATTAATCGCGAGACCTATTCGTAGGAATCGAAAAAATACACTAGTTTACGATATAATTCGAAAATTATTAGTGTCGATACTATTACGACGATCACCTCTGCTGACAGTAGGATAAATTGTTTATAGTCTCCACTATTTACAAGTCATTAATTTCATATGTATGTTTATTTTATATCTCACGACATAACCACTTCAGGAAGTCACTGCGCAATTCTGACGAACATAACAGTATACAGAACATTGGTACGAAAAAAGAAACGATATAGTGTCTACCTCTTTTTTCTCACCCTATCTCTGTTTTGTCTGTTTTCTCCCAATATTAGGTCGAACGTCGTGTACCATAAAAATAGTACGATTTTGTTTTCCCACTTATAGTTTTCATCAGGATTAAAACAGGGATAACTTCACAATCTGCACTGACTGGTAATGTGAGATTTCATTGTTACTATAGAATGTTCCTGATGCTTAAGTATGTTGTTTTTGTCGATTCTTCGTAGTATTCACATCGGAACGTTAACGAACGTATCACTATTCTTAACTTATTCACACTTGAACGGTCCCATGAATATTTCACTATGCAACACACCAGAATATACACTCTCGTTGTGAGTCATCATTCTCCCGAGTTTGATTCGTCGTAATGAGAAAATTTTAGGAATACTTGTTCCAGAGTGGTCTGACTGAAACTGTACTCTTCGATGTCCAGTTCGAGTTTTGCTAAATGATTAAATGTCGTTAATTAAAACAAAAAATTGTTTCGAGTTTTGAGGTATAGGTATATAGTACTATTACCTACCTTTCTCCAACTGCATAAAGCACTCGGCCAGCGAGTTAACTGCTTGTTGGGGAACACCAAAAACTAATCTGTCAGCGAAACTCTCCTCGAGGGTGGCGTCTGAGAACAGGCTGGAAACGAATTCTTTCAAACTATTAATCCTGTCGCCAGATGGTGTCGTAGGTGTACAATCACCGCCCTGGAGTTTTATCTCAAGGGTGTATCCAGCACCGTAGAGATTCTTCAAATGTTGGGTAGAGCCAATACACCTTAGTTCTCCCTTCACCATTATACCCACTTTCGAACACAGAGCATCGGCTTCCTCCATTGAATGAGTCGTCAAAATTGCTCCCCTACCACCCTACAATAAACCGATTTACTATCATGACCCGGCTAAATCGTTCAACGATGATAGAAAGCATTATATTTTGACAGATACCTGAAAACTGGCTAGAATTGTATCCCATAGGAACCTTTTCGACCTAGGATCCATCCCTGTGCTGGGTTCGTCCATTAAAACGACTTTTGGACCGCCTATCATTGCCATAGCGAAACTGAGTTTTCTTTTAGTTCCTCCGGAGCATTCCTGGGTCTGTTTGTCCGCGTGTTCGTGAATTTGTAATCCGGACAGATACAGATCTACAATTCTATAAAAAAAAATACAACTCAACTTTACAGTTTTCTTATCTTTATAGACGTCGTTAAAAAATGATCTCTAACCGGTAAGGTAAAAAGTACAGTACCTGCCGATGTCTCCCCATGGTACACCACGTATGGCAGCATAACATTCTAAGTGTTCCCTGACAGTGATATTTTTCCACTGAGCATCGTGTTGAGGACAGTAGCCCATCTGTCTGAAAGCCTCTGACATATTGGAGTTGATGTTGTGACCACCAATATGTACTCTACCTCGTGTGGCCGCTTCCTCCGCTATGACAATCTTCATTGTCGTGGTTTTGCCAGCACCATTGTGGCCTAACAAACCAAATACCTCTCCCGGCTCGACCGCTAGTGAGAGATTTCTTACAGCAACTTTTCGTTGTACTTGACTGGCTTCTTCGTCTTGTTTGGAGCAGCAACTACAGGAACCTAATTCTCTGTATCGGTACTCCTTTCTGAGGTTCTGTGGAATGAACAATGTCAATTCAGTTACAGAAATAAAGAATTTCAATGATCCCTTGAAATTCATACCTGCACTAGAACTACAGGTGGTTCTTGAACAGATGACGAAGTAATGAGATTAAAAACTTTTTGCCTCTCGGCTTTAACGTCAGCATCCTCGTGTTCTCCAATATCCGCATTTTCCATTATTTCCTCGCCCACAGAGCCACCATTACGCTATGAATGCAAGAAATAGTATTCAATGATTTGCTAAAAGTTTACAAAATACAGGAAGTAAAGTAGTGATACTAACCAGGAAATGCTTGAAAATGTCTCTTACATTGCCACCACTCTTTTTGGTATCCAATATCAAAAGTATAAAGAACCACACCGGGCAGTGCAGAAGCACCCCAAAGGCCATTATAATTATTTCTGTAGTTAGATAATCAGACATGGTTAGATGGTGGCAAGCGGCGTTGATGGAGCACATGAGGTGGACTCGTCCGACATAATACACAGCAGCATATGGCACGTATAATGTGTTTATTAAAGAGAAGATCACGTGCAGAACGAACGCTGCACCTGGAAGATCAATCAACGTTATCAGGAAACCAATCATCGAGTCACGTTTGAGTATTGCGAACATTCCGACTACTAATGTTACAAAACATTAAGTGTAAAATAAATTAGTCAGTATTATTACTTACTAACACCCAGCATGTCAAGACTCATAACTAGTACAGAGGGTATGGCCCCAAATAAGGTGGCAATATTGGGTAGAATACTTTGTGCAGAATCCATTTTGTCGAACATGTAGCTGAGACACGTGGAGAAGAGCACGGATGCTGGGCAATAGAGCATTAACAGACCGCTGAGGGTGATGAGTGCTGGTATCTCTTGAAGCGAAGGCACATCGAAGAGGAATATGATGCCGAGTATGCAGAGACAGATGAACGTCATCAGGCCGACAAGTACAATAAAGTAGGTCAGAAAGTATATCGAAAACGACAGACCATTTACGCGAAGTTGATTTTTCGCTTTTATCTACGAATAAACAACGTTAAACATTAAAAACATATATTGATACGGCTGACACATAGCACAGTTAATACATATATTAATTAATCTTACTTCCCGATCGTAGACCATATCCACGACTAGAATGATTGGTAACAGGACAAAATTCATCCCAATGAATAAAGCAGTGCTGCCCGTACCGATGTTAAACTCCTGTGGTTGGGACGTTTGTTGGAAGGGATGGGTTTTAACCCTTATTGACTCTAATTTCTCCTTACCCAAGAGCAACCTAGTCAAGAGTAATAAATTTCAAGTGTCAAGAACTCTTTTAGAATGTTCACAACGTATTTGAAAATACACAGTCATACCTATGATAGGTGTTGGACAGCAGGTTTATTAAAATCGGTAAAGAATGTTGCATAGTGTCATTATAAGCGACGGTCAAGTTAATTTTGTATTTGCTGTACTCGTTAACACTGAAGACAGCCGCGTGAGGTGCGACTTTTAATAAATTGGCGAAATCCCCATCGTATTCTTCAATGTATCTGACATCCTGACCTATCCCATCGATCAAAGCCGTGATATCGTGATCGGTATTGTTGACGTACAAAAGTTTGGTCTCATTGCCGTAGGTATCTATCGAGTAAGAAAACATGGCGACTTGGATCTTACAAAATCTGTTAAATGTCCTGATAGATTACAAAAGCGATATGACATACCAGTGTTCAATTTCAGAGATTGCATCTTGACCTCGACAGTTTGAATGCTGTTCAAATGCAGACCAAGAGCAACTAACAAAAGAGGCACAACGATGGTGAAGTACAAAAACTGCATGTTCCTGAAGAGCCTGAGTATCCTTAGGCGAAGCATAGCGTACAGGGTTTGTAGGAAGTTAGGCCGGATCTTTATGGGGTCTAATCCGAGGCCGAGAACGGGGGGATTTCTATCGTTATGGATGCCGTCTGGTAACTCCCCTGAAAATGGCGGAAACAAATTCATATCCAACAGTTGATTAGTATTGCATATATACTAAAATGAATTTACCTTTCGCTTGGCTGTCATTCTGGACAGTGACGCCTTCGTTCTGCAAACTTTGATAGGACGTGCTCTTAGACTGCAACGACAGCGATCTGCTTAATGCACGATTGCGCACCATTTTCTTGGATAAATTATCCATAGTGCACTCTGTGCCCTCGTCTTTCTCTAGGTGGAGAAATACTTCTTCCAGAGTAGTCATCGACACTCCGTAGCTATTGATACCTAATCTACTCGCCCTGGTCTTGATCTCGTGTTCTATGGCTGAAAAAAGTGGCGCGAAATTCTCCACGGAATTATGAGGCAAAATGAAGCTCAATTCTCGACCGTGGCGTCTCGCTTTCTCAGCCTTCGACACGTGAGAAATTACCAGTCTGTTAATGGCGGGCTCTCTTGCATTTCCCTCGAGCACCAACCTGTAGCAATTTTTATTATCTATTTAAACATACCAAACGAAACATACGTTCTATTATTTTCAATGTCGCTAGACTTACGTTAAATGATACCCGATGCCAAATTTATTCTTCAAGAATAAAGAACTACCGCAGCATCGCAATTTCCCTTTACTGATCACTGCTTTCCTGTCCGCTAATATATCAGCTTCGTCCATGAAATGAGTGGTCAACAATATTACTTTGCCATGACGTCTAGACTGCAGGAAGGACCACATCTGTCTTCTAGAGTAAGGATCCACTCCGGCGGTGGGTTCATCGAGGATGATAATTTTTGGATCACCGATAATGGCGATACCTACGGACAATTTCCTCTTCTGACCACCGCTTAAATACTTTGCAAAGGTATCCGCTTTCTCGGACAGGTCAATGTCTTTTAAAGTTTTCTTCACCTAGCAACGATTATAAGATGTATTGTGACGTTATGTCTACATAAATGTAGTTAGAAGAATATCAAGAGAGCGTACCTCATGTTCTATCATTGATCTAGGAATTCCTCGTACAGCGGCAAAGAATTCGAGGTGCTCCCGAGGAGTTAAGAGATCGAAAAGAATGTCATGTTGCGGACAAACACCAGTCATACTTCTGATTATTTGCATGTCCTGGAAATCCCTAACATCATAGCCGAAAATTAAAGCGGTACCAGCAGTTGGTGCGGTTAAGCCAGTCAGTATGTTAAAGAGGCTTGTCTTGCCAGCCCCGTTGTGACCGAGTATCGCGGTTATTTGTCCTTCATAGATCGTCAGATTGATGCCATTTACAGCTTTAATCTCTGGTTTACGACATTTTTGGTAGGACTTGTAAAGGTCGACTATCCTAATGGCTTCGCGACCTTTCATCTCCCTTACCACCGGTTCGACGTCACGGTTGGTTTCCTCACCCGGTATGAAAGAATTTGATTCGCCATTCGATGACGGTACCTGCAAGTACGACTGTAAACCAAGGTTCCCTCTACTTTTTCTCTCCTGCTCCTTTTCGTACTGTGAACCCACCCGTGGAGTTTTCCTTTGGCACCAATAGCCCGGCAAGAAGCAGAACCAGGGATTTCTTTTAACTCCATATTCGCCTAGGGTTAATTTAATTATATTATCATTGATAACGATTAAACAAAGAATAAATGGGTATACTTACTAGGTACGACGCAGTCGAAGTAATAAGCTAAACAAGCATACAAAAAGATGTCTAAGGTCATCATAATAAGACTCCCGCCAAATGGTATGCCGGGACCAGACCAAAGATTATCGAAGTTAACTCCTTCTCCTTGTAGGTCCAATACGAGAGCCTGGAGAAATAGCCACACGGTATTAGTAACGATTATTTTGTTTAATATTGAAACAGATTCGGTTTCAATACAAACCTTATCCATTGCTAAAGCAACGCCTGTTGGACTGAGGAGCGATACCACCCAAAAGTAAATGGAACTGGAGTCGTTTACGAAAACTTGAATGAAGTACATGAGGCTTAGTATCGCGACAGCAAAATTGCCTAGCACACCGGCGGTCTAGAAATTGGAATGCTGAGTTAAGACTTGAACTGGTTAACTAATTTGTTTGCAACTTGTTCGTCTAATCGATGCTCACCCGTGATTTGTCAAAGAAAGGGGTTATCATGAAAGCAAACATGATTATGGAGAAACTGTAGAGCACTACTAAAAGGAATATAGGTAAAAAGTGTGTATGTTGGAACATCTGAAGTGTAAAAAGTAGTATGACCCCAACGACAGAAAGTAGCAAGACGAAAACACTGTAGATAATGAACCATGACAACCTGTAACGAAAAAGAGAATAGCGTTTTTACTTATCCACAAACATCATCAACTTTCCATGTAAACTTTTGTCTAGCAATTCATGCAAAATACATATTCGTCGAAACATGCATGCTCATTGGAAAAAGAAAAAATCTATCAGTCTCTCAATCACACTCTACCATAAACCTACCAAAAGACAGAATCTCTTAGGCCCATTATCTTCATTCCTTCCTTGATCTTTTTCTCCTTTTCACCGACTATCAGGATCAGGAGGTAAGTGACGAATTGTGAGATAGCCAGTACCATACAGAGAGGTATAACAACTCTAAAGGCCAGCATCCAGTCTAAATAAAAGATATTCTTAGAATTGTGCCCACGAAACAAAGAAAACATATTCTTCAAGTATAAATTTCATTCCTAAACCTATTGCTTTTCTTCTATCTTTGTTAATCTACTATGTTCCTTCTAGCATTAATCAGATAGCTTTCGTTACTCAACGTGCAGAAATAACAATCAATTGTTTGTAGAATGTCCTCTATAGTTACCTGCAGTAAAAGCTTCCTTTGGGAACATTTCCAGCTGAACATCCGGCACGGTTACATCTGTGTTCCCTGTGTCTAGCTGTAAATTACCAACACACACGATTCCATTAATATCTTACAATTTTTTTTGGTGTACGTACGAAGTAAATGTAAAGCTTCAAGGCCAAGATGGTAAGCTTTTTTAAAAATCCCTCTGGGATGACAAACTACAATAACACTGGATAAGAATAAATATCGTGGTACATACTCTTATCTTTGTAATATCCATTATCAACTGCAACGCCAAGAATCCAGAGTGCAGATAATTATTCACGGGACATGATCCACCAGTCTCTATCGACAATGCGCCTCCTATCCAATGGCTGGTGTCCTTTCGACAGTTAATTGAGGCGGAATACAGTTCGGTCGGTGAGGGTGGATTCGTGTATAATGGATTAGTTCTTATCTCATACCTAGAACGTAACATAAAAGCGCAATTAGAATTTAGCTAACATGTGAAGCTTAATTATCCAAGTTCCAAGTCTTGATGCATAATCTGTGGACATATGTAATTTTATTCACTTATAACAAAAATGAGCAAATGAAAGGCAAAATAATGACTAAACTGGTCAAAGAAGGAAAAACATTTCTATTAAGCTTCTGTTTTCTGCAGTCTACTTATAATATGTATATGTATAACTCGAATTGTGTTCTTGGGAACCATTGACTTCCTCAAACATGTTGAAGAAAACATTTTGATTATCAACATAAGACTCCGCATCAGCGTCATCCTTTTCTGATTACAGTAATATTCTACTATTATCTTACAAAAGCCGCTGAGATATAGGCTGCGAATCCTCGAAGATCACGGCTAGAGGTATACTGTAGGGATCTCTCCAGTATGCAGCCTGCAGGTCGTCCTTCGTGTCGAACACTATGAAATTCAGGGGTAGCTTGCCAGGATGATCCCACATCGACAACCACAGGGTATTCATCGAATTCAAGAAGGTCTGAAATCGAACGGACGATTAGGGGAACCATTCGAGTACCATGATCCGGAAGAAGAGCATAAAACGATCCGCAAATACGTACCAAAGTTTCTGTCGAGTTTGGAACAACGGCAATCGTGTTGTTCTTGTATCCATTGAACGCCTCGAACAGACCACCCTCTTGCCTCTGCGTCATCATCGCGGGGTAATTCGGGTTCGGGGGTAACACTTTCAGCACGATCAAAATGCCCAGAGTGCAAAGGGGCAAGAAGATCTCCTGTAAAAGTCAATTTTCACCACCGTTACGCATTTGCATCCTCTGGAAAATTTGGAAAATTTATTTCACATTGCTTTGAAACACTCGCGACAAGCGTAACATATTTACATGACCTGTTAATATTTTAATGGATCGTTTATTGCTTCGCTTTTTTTCAAATTTTAAGCAACTGTTCTATTGAGATTTTTTTTTAACAATTTAACTACGTTTTTCTGTTTACGTACAAAACTTCACAAGCTGGAGACGCGAAGAAAAATTTTGCAGCGTAAAACGGGAAACAAGAGGGCACTTCAGCGCGCGAGGGTGGAAAACGTTTCAGAAAAGGGACACCGGCATTAATAAAAAAGGAAGGGAGAACGATGATGTATGCAAAGGGAACGCAGTAGCTTTTTGTCAGCCACAATTGATAGTTGGTAATACACATTACGAAATTCTATGGGATTATCTCGATTCGAAATTGCCGGGGTACCGCTGAAAGGGAACTCCCCTGTGCATGTATAACAATTAACCCACCTGCACGGTCTCCCACACCTGTCGTACGACCGAACCTGCGCAACCGTTCGATACAACCCCCTGGCCAGAGGATACGCCGGTCTTCGGTTTGATATTCGGTCACCATGGCGATCAACAACCGGCTGAACCAGTCACACCTGGGCCGACTGCCCTCGATTCGTAGGATCCAACGGACTCAACCTCTGCTCGCGAATTTTCGACCGAATTCTCAACATCGTGGAGAAGAGGATTCGATTTTTAGGGGATGAAAGATTCGTAAGATCGTCTAATCTACATTGTACCTAGTATCAACTATCTTGTATCTTTTAACCCTCCACAACGCAATTTTTCAAGGTAAAATCTGTATAACAACAAAGGTATAACGTGTGTAACGTGATTGAAGTTGAGAAATCTGTAAAACTATTATGAAGAAATTATTTAAAAGTGACACTAGACTAATGTAAAATTCTAACAACTAAATAAAAGGAAAGCTACAAATAGAATTACAAGTACACATCTTTAGAGTTGCGCGGCATTATGGAGGGTTCAGAGAAGTATACAATTTTAAGGAATCTTTTTAATGAATCTAGTAATTTTAATTGGCAACCAATGTGATTTACCGTAAGTAAAGTAATCTAATCATTTCTTCCGGAATTGCAATTTAAAACATGATTTCCAAGCTCTACAATTATAGAAAAATCCTATTCAATTTTGTCTACGGAAGTACATTTCTCGATTTTCGTTCTGATGAGTGCGCTAAGGTTGAAAGATATTTGAGTGTTCTTTACTCCTTAAGAATCTCGCTTGGGAAGATGATCTTATTGAATTAATCCTTATTCGGGTCGACCTGACCTGAAAAGGCTGTTTCGCTTTCAGTGTAGGTATTGAACCTCCCCCCCCCTGCTGTTGCATAAGCCCTCAAACGAGTGTCCAGTTCGTTTTTAATAGCAGCTGCGTCAGAGTGGAAACAAAATGTGCGGTGTTCATTGCGAAAATGAGTAGGTCCGGAAATAATTAGTGATAGATATAAAAGGCTCTTCCATTGCGCATATAAAAATGTAGTCGACTCGCGTTATTTACTGTATCGCATGAATATACATCGTTCAGTGTCTCTGCTTGCCAAGTACATATTCGATTCGATGAACTCTCGCTGCAGAATAAATCAGATTAAAAATATTTCTCTGCAATTCCCTTTCCCATAGATCGTTTCGCAAGAACTGGAATAAATTTCAAATATATCTCATGGTAAAAATACAGAATTTGCAAATCATAAGCAATATAATTTACATTTGCTTGTGAACATAACTCCTTCTTGTTCATGTCCTCCTTTCATTTTATACAAATGTTGGAAAATCATCGTGATTCGTTAAAAGTTTTCGAGTTTTATGGGATGTCCAAGGCAACATCTCCAGTGTCAGCCGGGGCTTAATTCGAGAACAAGAGGAGGGGGCGCGACGGGGTTGCCGATCGAGCGAATGCAAATCCGGGGACACCGTTAGAAGCGGGTGCGAAGATAAAGTGGTGCCAATGTCTTTTTTCGTGGACGTCGTTACCGAGGACGCGTTCTACGAGAACCTCACGCTGGGCGTGGTGAAGGTCCTCGAGAACGTGCCGTACGTGAAGAACGTGCGAGTCGATAGGAGGAACGGATGCGAGGCCACCGCCATCGCCAACTGGGAACAACGGCATTGTTGCGTGCTCCCCGAAGATCTTAGGAACTTCTACCTCTCGATCGACGGTTTCCAGCTTCTTTGGAACCTCGAGATAGCAGGTATTACTCTCCGGAGAATTATCCGAGAGACCCTCTCGACGATCCTTTTCCCCCGGATTCCACCTCTAACCCTTTGGATCTCCGTACCTTCGAACCTCTGCCTATTATTTCGACTTGATACTCTTCGTCGCCTGTCCCGGCAAAACCGCCGAGATTCGAAGCTGCCAGGAGAGGTATCTAGCAAGTGCATAATAGTTGCCGTATGATTGATTTCGCAGCAATGCTAGAACTCTTCTTTCTCGAAAAATAAATCATTTCTTGCAGAAATTTTATAATGAACCTAGATTATTTACTGAAGATTTTATATTCGCGTTCATTATTTATCACTGAAGATATGTTCTCACTTTATTATTCAATTCCAGTAATTTCAGATTCGCAAGGTTTTATTTAGTTGAGTTTCCCTAGCTTTAAGATCATTATTTCTTTATTTCCACAATCTTCTTTTTCTTTTTAAAGAAAAAATTTCTTTTTTTTGTTCCGCCTGTTCTTTTATTTTTGGAATTAGATCGGGCTGGATTCGATGACGCTTTAAAACACATCGCATAGAGTTCCCTAGTAATCGGAATAATCGTCTACTCTATCTTCTATTTGAACCCAAAATCCAACTAAGCTAGTCGTTTTACCTGTATCATCTCTTTTGATCCGTCACCATACCAAAATAAATCTGACCAAGACTCTCTCAAAATTAGTTTTGATAACTGTCCTTGAATCAGACATTTCCAAAAATTCTTCTATAACTGCTGTATTATTATCCTAATCTACGTTTCGCCTGGCCACATGTCAACAGGCGAGGAGTTCTCGGTGGGTCGCATGGAAATAAGCAGTTTCTCCTCTCTGAAACGGTATTCCGCCAGCAAGGAACCGCAACCGGACTGTTCCAAGTCGGAGTCCTCCGATGCGGGAGCAGAGGTCGACTCGAAGAGCACCGTGGACCTTGAGAACGCGGTTTCGCCCTCGGCGGAGAACCCGCGGGGTTGCAAGATGTTCGAGATTAGTCAGTGCTACCCGCAGAGCGGAAAGGCGAAGGTCTATCTGGTGTACAGGGCGAAGCCGGACCAAGAGAGCCCGAGCATCTGGCTGCATCGCGAGGACACGGATCGATGGTACCATCTGGCCGATACTTTCACCGTCTACTTCCGGATGATGCTGGTCCATCTAGGTCTGCCCTTGTGGCAGTGCTGCGTCACCGGGCTCAGCCTGCCCACCTGGGTCGAGCAGGTCTATTTTCTCGTCGGTCCGCACCTGCTGCCATCCACTATCGATCCCACCGAGACTATCTCCACCGCCATGTGGAACAACGGGCCCACCAACGTCATCGATCCAGGGATCTTCAGGGGCAAGGAGAGCAAGCAGAAGATCCCCAGGAAGAAATAATCTAGTAAATTTTAAACCTTGGTGAACTATTTTGGAGACAGTGAACGAACATTTACTCTTGTACTGATTACTAGACTGCGATTGAGACTAAATAGCAAGTTTATTCTTTCTTTAATCATTTCAACTATTTTAGATTAGAACTACCCAACTTTACCAAAAATGCATTAAATCTGTATTCTAGTAATTATTAGACTGCAGATCTTTATGCAAAATAAATATTGTCCAAGGCGATTGCGAGAAACAGAAATTAAATACAAATAAATTGTTCCTTTCGATAATTTTGATAAGTTGGAAATATTGTAACAATATTATTAAATTCTTCTTATGTCTTCACAATTATATATTTTAGCTGCACATTTTTGTCATAAATGTATAAAATCCGCAGTCTAGTGATTACACTTTGAATAAAATGATCACTGCTGAAAATAGTATTCGGGGTTAGATTTCACCGATTGCACAAAAATCGTAGGCTCTGTGTGTACCGCGTATAAATGCAACGGTGATAAACGTCTTTGTATAAATAAAATATTGTGAAAAGACTGTTCCAATCAGCTTTCCCGTCTTTGTCTTCTTTTTCAATGTAAAAAAAATGCTACGATGAAAAAAATGCCAAATGTCTCGAAATTAAGAATCTCTTGCGGCTGAATTTACTATTACTTGTTTAGAAGAACAGTTTTAACTTCGATGAAAATTCTGCGTTTGGCAAATTGTCAATCCTACGTCTGTTAAATGATTCATTTCCAACACACAGTATTATCCAGATTACTAAAGAAAAACTTGTCTCGATTGTTCACGCAGTTTCACGGAACTGTTCGTTCACGCGAATGTTAATTCTAGGATTGTATTCGAATAATTTACAACAAAATAATAAAGAAAAAGGAATCAAAATGAATATATTTTGTGGTGTCCTTTATCGCGACTCGACAGAATTGGCAATCTTGTGCAACAAGTTATCGAAGTTCCAAAAGCATCGAAGATCCGCATTGTTCCTCGACTCATCGAAATTAGTCAAGCGAGAAACGAATTTCAACTCGATTCCTTCTTTCGAGCACTGCTCCGGAAAATATTGATCTCGTATAAATCACCGTGCTAATGAAACTTTACGATCCTCGTGCGTCAGAAAGAACTTATTTTACATTGTTGAAGAGAGATGAACGCTTCGGAATTAACATTTTCTCGCAATACCGTCGCGTTCTGGTACTGTTCCTCGAATTATTGCTTCAATATGCTCGAGGAAGAATGGACGATGTCATCCGATAATGCGGATCACAGCGGTTCCGCTAACGAGACCCACGCTTTGTCCGCTTCCTTTAAGCAGGAAGGATAACGCAAGATTTATGGTACCGTTGCGCGCCGCGCGGTGTTCCCGGGGAGTTTTAATTATCGAATATTAAATTACTTTTTTGCGAGAGCCTGCACAAAGTATTTCCTCGGCAGGTCTGTTTTTTATCCACTCTCGACGCTGCTACCGAGGTCGAACAATTTTATGGTAGAAGGCATCTTAATCGAGTGGCTCGCGTTAGGAGGGCGGGACCTAAGTATAGACGCGAATACTTATTTTATGTATAAATCGATTTTCTCTACCTCTAACGAGCTATATTTAGGCCCGCGCTTCGCTCCTCCTCCCCTTTCGGGCCACCCTTTATCCTGACAAGACCACAAAGAAGTTCGACGAGCAGCCGATGCCGCTGGATCGCTCGAAATCTCGTGGAAACCTCTGCCGGCATGAGGTCCTCTAATCTATCAATGAACTTTCTCCTATGGTGAAGAGGAACGGCTACGAATGCTGATCACCCTGGTGCAAATTTCAAAGGGTGTTGTGGCTTAAGGCTAAAGGTTACCGACGACACATCCGTCGTAGGAAGACTGAAAATTTATCTGCAATTTTACTACCAGCTTGGGATAATAGCGATCGGAATTATTCCTCGCTTCATTTGGCAACACCATCCTCGGAAAATTAACCACTTGTAATTACGAGTCTAACTCGCGATGAAGATTCTGAACAAATTGATGAAGTAGAGGAGAGGAACCATGAACGGGACATTAATAGAGCGCGGATCTCTATGCAAAATAAAAATTTTCTTTACCGACTGCAGTAAACAAGAGCCAAACTGAAGTTCCCTTCTTTCCTTAACCAATTTAATAAGATGAAGACAATACGTAAACAATGTTAAATTTTGAGAATTTTCCTGATATTTTAAATTTCATCTACTAATTTTTACAATAAATGCATAAAATCGACGATCTAATAATAGGCGAGACCCTTGCTTTCATTTGCTGAATTGTCCGAATATTTTAGAAACGAGGTACGCCGAGGACAATGCAACATTTGAACAACGGCAACAGCCAACGAAAAGATTTCACGATGAAAAAATTCGTCCTAGTTGCATAGCATATGCACCATTAAGTAAGATACTCGTTTCGGAAAAACGTCTACCAATTTTCCCAGAAAAAATTCCGAGAAATCACGTTCGCCTCGGATCGTTAGCTAGACGGTTCTCCACGTTTAATTGAGTATCAAGATCGAAGCCGGACTTCGGCCACGTTCCAGATCGGCGTGTGCATCGAGTCGATCGGATATGTATTAGCGGATGTGAAAAAAGACAACGGCGGGAGGGGGGGGGGGCGAGATGACGAAAATATGGGCACACGAGACGCCAGGGAGCCAGGATTTGAATTCACGTGCGACGATTGCCGAGGAACCAGTGGTGGGAGGGGGGTGAAGGAAAAGAAAAGCGGAGCGAAGAATGGCGAAGAAGGAAACCCTGTTCGGGACGCGATTTTGATCGGATGGCGACGAAGTGACGGCACTCGCCCCGACGACACACGGGGCCAGCACTGGCAGCGAAGGGAGGGCGAGCTACCAATTCGTTTTCGGTGGGTGTTTTTGCGTGAGCTTCGTGCCAACTAGGCCAAGGGTCGGCCGGGTGGAGAACTTTTCTGTTTCCTACAAACTTTCCCGCATCCCTCGCCGCCGCCGCCACCCTGCTGCTTGATTTCGATGGCCCCGTGGTCGCGACGATGCTGGGACACAAAGGATAACGACGGCTACTTGACCAATGGCAACGGCTCCAGGATTCGATCCAATGATCGGGCGGCTAAGTAGCTGCACTTTACAGCTTACTTGCGACGCGGTATTTTGCAAGTTTGCGATCGAAACAAAACCATGCTTGTAATGTTGAATGAACAGATAGATGTTGTCCATTTTTTAGTGTTATTTTTAAATTTCGCGCCATTGAAATTTTTTTGTATCATACTGCTGTATATTATTCGACAAATTTGGTGAAGGTCGTGGAGAAGTTGGAAAACAATGTACAGAATATGGAAGAGCAAACTGTCCATCGAACATGCAAATCAAAAGAATAATTTAAAAAATTGTGAAGAAAGTAGTTCACCGTACAGTTTCGTAGAGTTTTCTTCAGAACGAACACTACGATGATTAAATAACTCATAAATGTATCTTTACAATCTGAATATAATGGAACTTCGATTATCCGAATTCAAAATTGATAATTAAGTTTTTTTATTTTCGATTAATTATTAATACAATAGGATAAAATGATAGGTCGAGGTTTGACCAAGATCCGTCTGTGTATAGTTTAATCGTTATTACTTGGAATAATAAAAAATCTAAACAATAAAAATCAAGGAAAATCCAGTTGAGTTAATCAAGATTCTACGTAATAGTCAATTAAATTATTTTAGCGATCCCTTATTTTGATACTTTCCGCAAACCTAGTGTTAATCGATGTTTCAAAACTATTGAAATCTCGACGGCGTTTTATATTTAATTGCGATTGAAAAAGGTGCATGCTACGTACCACCGTGGTCTTCCGTTTCTCTCGCTTCTTTAGCAACAGATTCCTCACGAGCATCGCTCGCAGCTGAGACAAGTAGACCCCGCACGAATCCATTCTGCGAGATGCACTCGTCCTCTCGATTTCTGCAACGGAAAGAGAAAAAAGGGGTGTCGTGTTAGATCCAATCGCAACGAGGGGACAACGTAGGAGCAAGTGCTCGTGAACGTTGAATAGACACACCGGGGACAATTTTTCTAGTGATCAGTGCAACGTGCACGTTTGTTTTATAACAAACGAGATAGCTCGTCGGAGGGTGCCAAGTTCGAGGCGCACCCTCTAACTTCGTTGCTTCGAGGCCAAGTCTATCGAACTCTTTGTGTTTGGGCGGCACGCCTTATCCTGCTCGGCTGGCTTTATTCAATTTAATCGACCTACTTTGTTGTTGCTATTGCGACAATCGTTTCAACTAGAAATTAAATAAAATGCTGTTTAACTTTATAGTTAAAGAATCTTTGCTGCTATGCAAACAATTCTTACGCAGTACGATTCTGCAGATTCTCTCGAATATAATGGTTTTTGTATTTTTATAAAGTACTCTGTGAACATTTAAACGCGTTCAAATAATGTTCAAAGAGCTAGACCCCACAATTTGTGCTAGACGAATCAAAAACAGGAAAAATTGACCACAATTCTTTTAATCTGCCTACTTTTAATCTACTCGTTTCTGGTGTAAATGCATGAACTCCACATCCTGGTAACGGCAATTAATTAACGTTCCGTAAACCACGGATGAAAGATTAAAAATATCTTTCTCAATTGTCGCAAAAATCCGAGCACATTTCCAGGTCCGGCTAAAAGAGCTGTATCGACGACAGCGAGCGTGTTAACCGAGAACTTCTCGGATCGCTCTCGGTGTCCTCTAAAACCGTTGGGGAACAATTTTTTCCCACATGAGCCGCAGCCACCTTTATCAAAGCATGCTGCAACGTCTGTTTCGCATAGAAAGAGTCGCGATGTGGTCGATAATTCGTCGTTTGCACTATTTAAGCGTTCGCGCGTGTAACAGCGAGCAATATGCCAGCGAATATGTCAAGGTCCTCGATATAGTGCTTAACCGTGGTCGTCGAAAAAAGAGGAAAAAGCGCAAGAGAGAGAAAAAGAGAGAAAAGAGAGGGAGAGAGAAAGAGAGAGAAAGAGAGGGAGAGAGAGGGAGAGAGAAAGAAAGAAAGAGAGAGAGAGGGAGAGAGAAAGAAAGAAAGAGAGAGAGAGAGAGAGAGAGAGAAAGAAAGAGAGCGAGAAAAACAGAGATAGGTAGATAGATACATAGATAGAGGGGGAGAGAGAGAGAGAGAGAGAGAGAGAGAGAATTAAGAAAAATAGCAGCTGGTTGTGTGTGCACCTGGTTCATTGTACGATATCGAACAAAAAGAATGGTGGTGCAACTAGAATCAGTTTGCGTATAGTGATCTAATGATCAGACCGCGGATCTTCGTGCGAAATAAAAATTGTCTTCATCACTGTCTTAAATTCTATTGTTAGTCTATTTTAGATTATTTTATTATTAGTACTGTCTATTCTATAATTCTCTATTTTTCCATAAATGCATAAAATTCGCAGTTTACTAATGATCACCAATAGCTCGTAACTAGCCGCTCCACTCATTGAACAGAAACGATTGTTCGAGCAGTGACTTTGCTAAATCCGTAGAACATTCAATTGAGGATTGAGGCGGTTGTAAGCAGAGAGGTGTAAATGAAAAAATTGGAAAAAAATGGAGATAAATGAATTTAGCACTAATTTACTTGATCGCAATAAGATATTAGTTAATTCGCCGATCTATGCTGCAATCTATCAACTTTCGTAATCGCGTTATTGTTTAGTAGGAACAAGATACAACTGCAATTGTCCGTGTTCTCGCTAATGAAACTTCCAAAGAGCGATTCCAGTTAAAACAGTGATCATCATTATGAACATCAACTGTTACGACCGCTATTATAAATAATTGCCGTCATTGTCGCGTATCTTCGCCTATTTCTCTCGGCATCATCGTTCCGTTGCGCGAACACAATGGGAAGAATAAAATCAAAGAGAATTTGACCGGGAGCGTAACAATAGTTGCAGCGAATTTGTATGACACTGTGCCCGGTTACGTGTGCCCAAGAGGATTATATAATTCAATCACGAATTCGCAAATATTTCGCTGCTGGATTTCCGCGACCTCCACCGGAAAAGGTGACATTTGGCTGTAAGATATTTTAGTATCCTCATTAATTTAAACGCAGAACGGTCTACTATAGTAGATGGTGCATCGAACTGGATACTCTATTTCTCGGTTCCAGCAACAGCGTTGCCTTCTAGTCTTGTAGTTGAATTTTAATTATTCAAGCTTCGTCCCTGGGACAAAAGCTCGACGATTCCATACGCGATGATCGACAGACAGACGCAGTTACATTCTAATTAACGTCAGATAAATCTGAGTCACCGTTTGCTTCGCGGTAAAAGGTAAGATGCACACGCATTCCTCGCCTCCGACTAGGCTCGTCGCAATTATCGCTGCCAATATTAATAACGACTTATGTCTATCGCGCGTTTTCTTCCTTTAATCGTTGGATCGTGTTCTACGAGAAGGTGTTGCATAATTCCGACTTCGTTTCGCATGTGTTTCTCAAGCATCAGTAGCGTTATATATATATACCACTATTCAAAGAAACAAAACACACTTGAAATACTAAATCGGAGAAAGAGATTGCAAACACAAATTCTAGTTCCGTACATTTAAATCCCTTTAATCTAGCAAATGCTTGAAACTCTGCTTACCCATTTTATTTCAAAATGTATCAAATCCTCAGCCCATAAATCAAAGTTTTTAAATAATACTGGTATCGATCGTTCACGTAAATAACGAAACAATAATTTTACAATTTTAGAAAATCAATGCATAACCGAGATATCATTAAAACGGTTCAATCGAGATCCGATATTATATTCGCGTCTCTCCAAATGAAATCCCAGTTTCTGCACACCGCTCGAAGAATTAAATGTACCGTGCTAAATAAGAGATTTTATTCGGAAAGTCACAGCGGCGGCTTAGGGATCGAAGTAATATTTCACCGACCATTGAATGGTTCAAAGTGAATTTTCGATTTAGGTCAAACTGACCCGAACGGTGCGCGAGGGTTGAATGTTAAAGATTGTGTAGAACGGAGCAGCGTTGGTGTGTATGCACAGATCGATCGGCTCGTAAACAAACGCCGGGTTCTCGGGTTCGAATTCTGCGCGCCAATATTATTTCACATAATTCTGATTGTATCTTGCCGAGCGATGTTGTGCAGAGAAAAGAAGGCAAACTTTCGAGAGAGAAAGAGAGAGAGAGAGAGAGAGAGAGAGAGAGAGAGAGAGAGAGAGAGAGAGAGAGGAAAGCTCGGCAAAGTTAAACTTGCACAGGTGTTTGATAATGAAATTGGTGTCACGAACCGTGAACTAATGTCTATACATGTACAGAGGCTACGTAGAAGTGATTCTCTCGAAGCGACGGCAACGTTTATCGCGAAACCTTCGTGGCTATCGATGGCCAATTTCTTCGCGAACGGACCTTCGATCCTACAACGATCCTACGAATCAATGAGGATACACTCGCGTTCATAAATAGCCCCGATAAGAAGCAGCTATGCAATATCCGAGCACCGAACTTTAAAGCTATTTAATTTAAATATCCAAACCAGACTGACATTTAATTATCGAATTTAATTTTTATTTTTTAGATTTTAAAGTAACTGTAAATATTAATTATAAATAAAATCTTACAACTAATTTTATATTTATAAAGCGATGATTAAATTTTAAATAATAATAATCATAATTAAGTTCGAAATTTTCATTTAAAATTTCATTAGAAACTCATTATAATTCAAATTTATATTAAAAATCAATTACAACTTACGACGAAAGTGAGTAACCGCGATATAAAACAATAAGAAAATGAAAGAACCGACGAGTACAAGAAAGAAAAATCGTAGAAAGCCATCAGTTTCTCGAAAGATCCACAGTCTATTCAACAGGATACGCCCTTATAACAAAACTGAGTAGCTGTAATATAAAACAGTGGTCCAAATAGAAGCACCGAAGAGTATAATAAGAAAGAGAAGTCGCAGAAGACCATCAGTTTCCACAAAGATCGACAATCGAAATTTTTAACGAACTTGGATACCTGCAACGCTAACGACAGTGCATTGTCCGTTAAACGAACGATGGCCAGTATACGCCAATAATATTGCACAAAGGGGATCGCACGACGCCTTTGGGAAACGGATTCCCGTGAAATCCCGCGTAAACGCGTTTCCCGTTCGCGGAGAACGAAAGAAAATGGAACGTTGCGTGAAGGGACTTACATGAATCACGTGCAGGTCGACAGTTCTATCGCAAGGGGCGACTCTAATCGGCCGTGCCCTCTTCCCGATCGAAATTGGTAGTGTGGCTGGTGTTGCCGCAGGTGCCAGTGCCGTTGCCGTTCCTACCGTACCCGATTCCGATCGATTGTAATTCGCGAGGGGACGTACTACGAGCTGCGACAACGGCATCGCGATGAACGACGACGGTGCATCGCCGATATGCGTGTGCAGTGCCGCTGCTGCTCCTCGCCATCCTCGGCACCGACAGCGATTACTGGCGAGTCCCGAGTCACTGCAAATTCACCAAACATAATTTCGGTTTTACTCGGGACACCGTTCCACGGCGTTTTTTCACCGTTCAAACCCCGTCGACAATCGAACTGACCGACGCCATTCCGTGAGGGAGGGGAGGGGGGAGGGGGGTGGATAGAGAGCTCTAACTATGGAACATTAATCTTCGCCGCGATCGACTCTGTCCAATTGGATTTTTCACTCGTTTCTTTCGCGTTCGAGCCACCGAAATACAGTGGCCGAAATAGTAATAGTTTCGTCTCATTTTTGTGATATAATGTTTATTTAATAGGGCTATCGTATCGATATTAGAAAAATTTGGAAATTTTGTGCAAAATAAATGTGGGAGCATTTAATATTTTTTTATATTTTGTGTTTACAGAATTATCGTAAACGCGATTAGGTAATAATTAATTACGAGGAAAACTTAATATGAGTCGAGATTGTGAAAGATCAATGAACTTTTCATAGAATTGAGATAAAACGATGAATTTTGTTTACGTTATACTGCTGAAATATATTGCAGAATAAGGGAAAAATAGGGGGAACGTGGTATGAACATTTTTTAACATTGACAATTTCTGTTAAACTTAAAATATTCCAAGAAAATTGTGATTTTTCCAATAATCCGTACAGTTAGATTTTTTTACGACATGTTATACATCGTTTTCCGTAGATATTAACACGTTGATTTCAAAACCGAAATTTATCTACCACTTCAGAATTTTGAAAAAATATCGGTTTAAGTAGAAAACATTATTAAGTGGAAAGAACCTACGAAGATTATTTCGGCCACTGTATGATACTTTCCAGCTACTTAGTGTTAAGACTCGAGTTCTCGATATAATAACGAAGAATAACGAGTTCGACTCGCGATGAAGATTTCAAACAGAATCTACCAAATATTTATTCCTTTATTTATTCAACGGGTAAGAGAACCGTTTATACTTCAAATATAACTGCTATTAATTTCATTCAAATCGAAATAAAATTTGTTCTTTTCCCTATTCCCCAAATCTGTTTTATACGTATGCACGCAGTTTAACGCGTTACCATAGTTGCGCATGTGTGACGTTCAGGATCCCGTGATTTCTACAAAGATAGTCGAATTAATATTATGCACGTTGCTATTTAGAGTCATAGCACCTGGCATAATATTTAAGAAGTCTACAGCTCTTGTTTGCTAAGTTGTCTTAGTGATTCACAACGGAGGCACGTTACGTTTAACAATGGAGATAAGCAGCGAAACTAATACTGCTAGCGAACGCTAAAGAATGCAAGGAGATCCACATATTAAAACGATCGATAAATATTTGTTCTAGTATTGTAACGAAAATGTTAATTTTTAAGCGCGCTGCGTAACTTAATCGTTCGTTATTGACTCGAAAAGATCACAATCGTTTCATAGGAGATCAAAACTCTGTTTTAAACGTTCCATTTTAATGAAAAAATGGAAGCTGGAAAATTAATTTCTACGCTAATTCGATTTAGTTTAGTAAAAAATGCTACAAAAAGATATATTTCCAAAACTTATTTGAAATATTATTAACATTGTACTTGGTTTTCAGCTAAATGCACACCCTTAACAGACGAACGTGCTTCAACAGTTCCGATGGACGAAAAATACTATAAAAAGAACGAACATCGTCCGTTTTTAGTTTTGATCTTTAAACGCTTTCAGAAGTGAGAAATAGGAGGGTAGGTCCCGTTACACGGGCGACATCGTTTTATAATGATGGAAAGGGTGGTGAACAAAGCGTGATTAGAGGGTGGATACACTGTGGATAATTAAGGGCTGTTAGGTAACACGATACTCACGTTTGGCCGCGGTAAGATCAAGCCAGTCCCTGGTCGACGAACGCGATCCGGTGAACCGAGCCGTGGACCAGGGAAACGACGCTTTTCTTGTCCCCTTAACCCTTCCTGTTTGCTCCATCCATATGGATTACGCTCGAATAGAAATCGAGGGCGAGACTTTGCCTCTCATCTGCGAACGAACAACGAACAGAACAAATCGTTATCCAGCCTGGATCGAATAGATCGCGATCGGAACCGTCCATAAAACAGGAATCTCCTGTCGACGATTCAGGACGTAATTAGTTTGGCAAAAAATTCTCCGGTCAAACGGAAATCTTGCTCGTAAAAACCCATTCTCTCCCTGGACATTAATTTGAAAAGTTCGCGAACGCGTACTCGCACGGTTCCGATTAAAGCGAAAGCCGCGACAGTTGGGGAGAAAGCTAATTTCGTTAAAATTTTTATGAGAAAAGCTAGTTTTATTAAACGTAATCGCACCTTTCGCAAAACATCTTCATTACCAATTTCAACTGGATATCTTGTAGTGGGTCACCTGAATGTTTCACTAGAGAACAATGAAGTTTTTAATGGAATTGTTCGAAACGCTGATGCTTGCGGAAAAATCAAAATTTCGAAAAACCTCTGTGATAATATTTATATTCTTTTATTTCGGAGCATTTATTAATCAGCAAACTGTAGATTGTATGCATTTATTGTACAAATTAGTAGACGACATTTAAAACCTCAGAAAAATTTAAAAAAAATTAACATTGTTTATGTATCATTTTCAACTTACTAAAATGATTAAAGAAAGAAAGGTTTATTAATAAGTTACGAACCAGGCAGTTTTTGTCTACATTTTTTGCGAGACCTTCGCTTAACTTGCCACCGTGTCTCCAAATATCGATATTTTTTAACGAAACTTTCAGAAAGTTTACTTTAAAGCATGCACTATAAAAAGATATTTCGCTAGAAGTTCGATAACATTTAAAAAAAAACACACCCTAAAGCTGTCTCCAGCACGGTCAGCCACATTGCATATGTTTCGTTTAGACTTTCACAGTATTGTCATATTCCCCCTTTGGTTGTCCCTAGAATTCTGACTCACAGGTATTGCGGGACAATAATGGCACAAAGGGCCGGAGCTCCGAACACACGCGAGCTTGAACGGAATAATTATTAATGTCCGCGGTCGCAGTTCCCGTGGGATCGTGGTAAACTTTTTCCGATTGTCCGTCTAATAAAATTACACGTCTCTCAGGAAAGTTTGCCGGCCGATTGCCGGCAAACAGACGTTGCTCAGACAGACGACTCCCGCAGGACAGACACCGTGCGTTTCAACGTGCGTTCGTTAAAGGCTCGCTTTCGTGAACGACTTAGGAGGGTGCGCACCCCCACGACGCGCGCCCGTACATAATAAATGAAATGTACAGGCCATGGATATATATATAGTTGTAATTAAGATATAAATACCGGTGTGTCCACTCTCGTTCGAACAGATGGTGTCCCTTCTAATTATTTATTTGTCCATGCAGTACGAACCGCACCAAACATAGATCGTGAATAACCCCCGAAGAATGTCTCTCTATCCTATCTCTGCTTGGGGATGACTTTCCTAAATTGGAAAGATCGTGGAATAGCCATTTTTAGCCCTGATTCTATTGTGCTTCTTCGATGCAGCCTTCATCCATTTGCTCGGAATTGCAGAACCATTACTTATTCAGACTCGCTTTAAGATTTAATAGACTAAATGACAATGGCGTTACGTGTAAAGAATATAACCTTGACAATAAAGAACATTACCTTGACAATTGTCTTCTAAATAATAATTTTATAAGATCGTAATAATACATTTTATAAGATAGTGAAAATAATTAATTGTCTTCTAAATAATAATTTTATAAAATGGTGATAAGAAATTTATAACTGTTGATTTTATTTCGATATTATAATTTCATGTGGACTGAATATAGCAAATATATTTCTCTATTCTAATCAACTTTTATAATGTATGTACCGATGTTTTTAACGGAAGATGAGATATCAGTACTGATTCATCACGCTATAATTAGGCTGTGGATTTTATAAATATGAGACAGTCAAACTTTTTGGTTGTTATACAAGAATGAAATTTGTATTTCTCATTTTAGTTGATAAAAGTAGATCGTGGATTTTTACGGATTCGAGAGATGAATGATGAAGTGAAACCTTTTCTTTATCTCGCTTATGACATTTAACTCCGGTGTAAGCAAAACAAACGAGCATAATTCGAACCGATTCGCCGATGCTAGTCGGCCGACCGAGTCGCAATTAATTATTGCGAGTTGATCTTGGCTTGATCGGATGATCGAGAATTAACATATTGAGGCTGGTTCGTCGCCGGCTGGTAACTAACTGATTAACTGCTCGGACAGACGGGGCTGAGTTGATTGAAACGAATTCGTCGGTGCACATTGAATTAGAAATGCTAGAGCTGGAAAGGGAAGAGAACCTGGCTCTGTACGTGCACACGATTCTTCGCTAGGAGAACAGCCCGGGTACCTTTAACGAAGTGGATCTGCCGTCGAGCACATCCACCGGATGTAGACACTTGCCGGCGTATAAATAATAAATACGAAATACATGCCAGGCTCCGGTCAGGCATACAGGGTCGTCACCCCACGAGACACCGAGGGTTGGCCGGCTAAGAAACAAACGATTAGGCGAACTGACGACGCCATTGCGGTTCCCTATGCATCCTAGATGATGTTTCTATGGAGAACGAATCGTCAACTTTCCGACAGTGCGACTAGAAACTCGCCGACTTAGTGCCACTATTAGAGTATAATTATTAGAGTCGAAATACAGCTCATTAAAATGATCTAACCACACGAATTGCATTAAATTGCATTAGCAAAGATCTGTTAGTCGACCAATTGTTACTTTTCAGAAACCTGCGATATAGGTAAGGGTTAACTAACAATTAAGATAAATTGGAATGTAATCTATTAATTTCTTGTAAAATTATTCCTCAACGAAATGATTATTTTTGATAGGTAAACAATGGGACCAAAACAGATGAAATGGTACAAGCCTTCTACTAAGCAACCCTTATGAATGGACTGTGGATTTTTATGTATTTTGTGGCAATAAATTTAAAAAATTGTCACAAATGTATAAGCGTCATGGATGCTAGAAATCAAGCAGAAGATTAAGTACTCAATAAAATGTCTTTATCGCGTTCTGCGTTGTACCTGCTCGAACGTTTCTAGTAACAGAACTGCATTGAAGTTGTAGACACAAGAGACGCATAACGATACTGGTTTGTGAAACGCAATCCTCCGGGATTTCTTTTCGAATCCAGCCATTCTCTGTCTGCAGAAACCAGTAAAACGTATCATTCGATTTGCTTTAGTTGCGCAGCCACCGTGAACGATCCAGGAGATTGTTATATTTATATGGAACACATGTAATTTATCTCCAAGATAATCAAACGGCAAATAGCCGCGGGGCTTAATGAAAGGTACAGGAAAATTGAACGAAAAGGAACAAAGGAGACGATGGGCGGCGGTAAGTCCGTTGTTTGCGGTGTAATAAATTAGAAAGGGGCTCGGCGATTAAGCCTATTAAAAGCTATGCCGTGTAAATTACCCTGATCGAATTCTGAGATAATTAAGCCTCAATGTCGGGCTCAGATATACACTATTAATCTACTTATCCTTTCGCTTTGTTTATTGAGCAAATAATTTTAAATAGCTTTTCTTTCTTACCAGTGTGCATACGAGTTTAAAATGGCATGATAACGTGTTCGGATAAGGGGAGTTCGTATAAATGAAGTTCTACTGTGCTAACGGGGGTTAAATCTGCGAAGACAGGGGTGTACGAAGAAGCCAGTACGTGAGCGTATAATCTCGAAGCACTACAAAGACCCTAAGAGATTACTTGTTGCGGTGCATACTCGTTGCACAGGTATCCAGGGCATTTAATCGCATCAACCAAAAATCGCGTAAGTCATGAACACGCCGCAAAAGAAAGCTTCTTAATACGATGGCAGACAACTCGTTCTTGTCCCGATTCGAAGTTCCTAACAGAAACGATACACATATTTCTACGCTTCACTTTTCTGCAATATTCTCTTATTATTTAAATATGGGTTACTTTCTGTGCTGTTCTTTATACTACTAGTTAAGAAAATTGTTCGAAAAAATTCTTAGAAAAAATATCTCAATAAGATTCATTCGTCTCGATAACGTTTATCAATTCGTACATCCACCAAACCATCTATATTGAAGAACGCTTCCAATAACTCAAGTAGTGAAACATAAAATAAGTCATCCGGTTATATATATATTAAGAAAGCGATACAGGCGATACCATATGTTGGTACTGTCAGGTCCTAGAGAGTTCTCGTTTATCGACGCGATCACCGGGAATCAAAGTTGCTATCAGCAACAATTTTCTGAATGGAGGTAAAGATTTCTTATCAGTCTCCCTCTCGAACAGTCGACAAATCGATAATTTACTATTGTGCCGATGCGAAACTTTTCGCCGCACTGCCTCTCTTTTTACTTGCCCATTTGTAACCACGATCTATCTACGTATTCACAAACTTTGGTCGTTATCTTGCGTCACCTTCATCTTCCCGCACCATCATTTCTGGGCCGGTTTCCTTTAGAACAAGATAAACAATGATTCCTCTTTAATGTTTATATCGTAAAACACAATTACGGTTACTCACTGCGTCTTCGATCACGAGTCCGCAATTGACCTCTTTCTATTTAGATACACCCGTCCAGGTATATGCTTGAGTTGTAAATAAGCTTGACAAATATCGTCACATAAAGATGATAATGCATTCGAAACAGAATACAACTATGAGCTGGTCTAAAAGATTTCGAAACAATCGAAGCGAGTGTTATAGACCAACATGTCGCGATATAGACCGGTGCAGTGTCAACGATAAGAATACTATTGAAACATTTCGAAACATTTGGTAGAATTCGTAGTTCGACATTTATTTACAGCCCGAATTTCTATACATATACCTTGAACGGTTGTATCTACTCAACGGCTGACTCACCACCGGATAAAGTGTCAGTCGAAAAGCATAATTGCCTCGAGGGGTCTGGCAAAGCAAAGAAAAGCGCCACTTCCTACCGGAAATCCTACCTTAGTCGGGTGTTCACTGATTAATTTAGGTCGCAGAGCTTCACCAATCCTTCCGTACTTCCATTTTCCTTCCCCCGATCTTTGCGGAACAAAAGGTTAAATTATCACTGTGCAGACCTTTCACTATCACTTTGACATCACATTATATCGACAATCCGTATGCACTTTGCGGTCTTGTATATCGATCAGGAAACGCACTGTCCGCATATACAAATCATGATCGCACGATTTCCGTATCTTATGCGTTCCTAGTTTCTTTCCGTTCTTCGTCTCTCCAGCTAGTCACGATCAAGATAGAAAGAGAAAGAAGAGAGACAAGGAGAGAACGACATAGAGAGAGAGAAAGAGAGAGGGAGAGGGAGGGAGGGAGAGCGAGCGAGCGAACGAGAGAGAGAGAGAGAGAGAGAGAGAGAGAGAGAGTACCACGTCGAGTCGGGGTCTATCGACCGGTGAGAATCGTAGGGCGGAAGAGGGTCAGAGACGCGGAACACACGAAAAATTCCGCACGATTATGGCTCCCATATTTACACACACCCTAGCACGATCCCAGTCTCGGCTAATCACAGCCTGATGCACACACGTATAGTTTTCGGCCCGGTCAACGAGTTATAATTCATTTAGGATGCGTTTAAAGCGATTATCGCTCGTGCACTGGTACGCAGAGGTCGCTAAACGTCGCCCGCCCGTGCTTCGGCTAATAATCCGCTTAATCGTCCTTGTCGTTAGCATCTTCGTGGGCGATCGACAATTTCGCAGTTGCAGTTCATCACCTCCGATCACCGGGCCGGCCTGTCGGAGAGCTATCAATGGTTCTCCATAGACGATCGACTCGCTTCCGTCTTCGATTCTCATTCAAGCAGCGCAGCCTGCTGAAACCAATCTATCGTAGGTCCTCTCTTTTCCATGCGAAGCAAACTTTTTGTTTAACATGCCACTATATCCAGAGGCGCATTGCACCGTAAAAGTAAACGACCAGCTCCTCTGGGTCGTGACCAGCCGTGAACACGACGAAGATGCACTTCCGGTTTGCTTTCCTCTACACATTTCTGGGATCAATCTACGGCAACACCGTTGATCCGGCATCAACGGAATTGTGTCTCGAGAGCCTGACCAGCGTCGAGTAAAATGCTATTTGAAATACTGAATGATCTATTTTACGTGGAACTATAAAAATAAATGTCTGTCATCGTATATTGTATTCGAACGGCGCTCTCGACAATGCAATACTACGTTCGCATATTCTTTGAACTTATTGTTATTACCAAGAAATATTTCGAATTATTTGAATAGAAAATATTTCATCCGCTTTCGATTGAGAACAATTATCTAATTCGAACTGCACTGCACGCAAATAGCTGGGACGTCTAGCGTCTGAATTGTATCCACTCCGGTACTTCCAGGTAAAGGGTTTGTGTGCCCTCTGATATGCGAATCTGGGAAAGATGGGCGCACGCGTGCACGCGAACGAAAACGGTTATCGAAACCGAGTGGAATTGGCGGTGTGCGAGATGAGGAACTGCGAGTGTAACGTGTTAGAGAATCGACCAGGATCGTTTTAAACGTCACAGAACATAAATAGTTGAAAGACGAGTCAGAGAGGAATGAACGCGTGAAATGAGAAGTGGGATGGGAAGGGGGTGGAGCAGAAGTAATAAGACAGTAATAAGACAGTGAAAAAAAAACAGGGAAAAATATACGTTATATCACATTTCCAGTCTTATTAACTGCCATCTCTCTCACTCTGTCCGCCTCTCTCACCCCACGCTCCCTTTCTCACTCTCTCTCTCTCTCTCTCTCTCACACACACACACACACACAGACAGCTCCCGCTTCACTTCACACGAAAATCGATCCACACCGGCCAAGCCAGCAGTCCAAGTCAGAACTGTAACCTCATAATGCAACATTACCTTATTGTCCCTCGCATCGGCCGGCAATCGTCGTACAGAAGGATTCTTAGAAGAACACAAGCGACGGTAGCTCATCGACCGGTGTGAACGAGTTCTCTAGCTGACATTCGTTCTCACTGGTGCGAACTCTTCTATCACACTCAAAGAACTGTTCACGCGAATGATAAAGACACAAAAACTTTAGCGACGATACACCGCGATCGAAACGATCGCGAATACAATGAGACGAAAATAAATCGCGTCTATAATCGGACCAGACGCACACCAGTCAGCCGACGACGCCAGACTGCGCGAGAGCGCCACCTCTCTCTCATCTACTTTCTGTATTCCGCTTCATCCCCACTACTACCCTTGTATCGTTTTACAGTGGCTGTCTCTCTCTCTTGCTCCGCCCTTTCTTGTCCGTTCTTTCTCCCTTCCTATCACCCTTTTATCTTCTTCTACCCCCTGAACCATGGCTTTATTGTCTAATCCAAGCCGCTATAATTTCTTGATTGAGTATACCCATTGGTTCTTACCTCAACGCGCCTGTTACCTATGACCTCTCCGTGTCGGAAGTTTCCGGTGTACCGTTTGCAATTTTTTGACACCGATCATTATCAAACTACACTGTTTATACGCCTTGAAATTCTCATTCTCTCGTTTCACGCAAATCTATTTTTCGTGCATATATCCTTACCACGTTTCCATTTTGCTCTCTTTCCCTCGCTGTCCTGTCCGTTCGTATCCCGCGCAGGCGCGTCACACGTTGCCTTCGTAGACGGACCGCGTCTGCGTTCTTCCTACACTCTTTGTCCTGCCAATTCTTTCCGTACTCACCCTCCTTGTTCATCTTAATACCATTCGTTGGAGCGGCATGATCTGGAGGTAATTACCCAACCGTTCCACCCTCGCATGTTGGGAATACGCTATACCGCCTGCTGACATCAACCGGCGGATGGCGACACGCGCTCCCATCCTATCGTCGGAGGACATGTGACCGTGCAGGGGTAAATTATGCATCTTTCGAGTGGTACTGATATTCCGGACGCAACCAGATTTCATGAATAAAATGCGACACGAGCATACGACATCCTGCGTTGTTTCTGTTCGTTAGCATATTCAGTGCCTCGCTTGCCGTAAATGTTCCAAGCAAACGCATCTTCGTTTATGGAGGTTCAATTTTTTTTATATTTTTATAAAGATGGCGCTGACGATCAAAACAAAAGAAGACGCGAGTCAAAAAGGCTTTGAATATAGGTATATGTAGTATACCACGATCTTGTTTAGCCAAGATAATTTGCAACTGTTTATTAAGAAACGATTTTTGAACATCACAATAATCTGTCTAATGACCATGTTATTTTTCTTTTTAACAAAATGTTTTGCAAGGAAATGATAGTTTGTATTTGATAAATAAAAAACTACGATACAGTCTGTTACAGATTGATATCATGCTATTAGTCCACGACAAGATCAATCTGGTATAGTTACAATATCAGTCGACCGAATAATGATATATCGTTGTGAATAGATAACTGTTGATCTATAATTATAGTGTAGAGTGGAGACACGAGTATTTCGTGTTGAAAGGATATTTATTGAAGTTTTCAAGTATCTTTGAGTATGCCAGTGAACTGTGCTTTGTACAAATTTCCGGCTGCTCTGCCAGGATAATATCGAATATTTACTTTCAAGGAGTGCGATGCTCGCTATATTATTGATGCACTCTCCTTGTAGGCTCCTTCAATCGAGAATCAACTACAATTTCACTGTTCGATGTCCCTCAGTGGGCACTACCCTTTCCAGAATGTATATGTACATGCTATGTATATATAATATATTCTACCAAGTGTTCAACACTTTCTTAATTAATTTTCTCTAAACAATTTTATTGTTATTACTGGAAATATTATTTGGAAAGGAAAATTAAATAATAGTAGAAAATTATAGTGATTGGAAGGCTGTAGATTGAAGAAATCATAAATTATGTATCTCAGGACACGAATGAGTAGCAAAACGAAATTGATAGAAAGGATCGTCTAAAATACGACTGACATTTAGGTGTGGTCTATTCGAGATGAATTCACTATGTTCTGATTAGGGAACCGGCGCTCCTAAAATGATTTCGTCATTAAAGAGCACGGAATCAATACCAGTGTTGTAATAAAAAAGACAACGTTACGTGAATCAGTTTCGAAACGAATCGACACTGCGAATTGAATTTGGAATGGTTCCCTTTATTACTCCTTTTTATTTTCGTTTTCTAAATTCGAATATTAAATTTTAAACGACAGTCTCTTTAATCACTACGTATCACGAAGTTCCAATTTATTAATCGGTTGTCACAATTAAATTAAGAATATAGTAGGTATATTTTAATGCGACAATGAATTCTTTTCCGATTATAGATTGTTTCTAATTTCTAACTATTAAATAAATAAAGTAAAGAGTAAATAATAAATATGACTTTGGGATGACTTTTTCTGTAGTTTAAACAAGCAAAAAATTACAAAGTGGAAAAATTCATACATTTTAAGATAAGTAACCTGATCACATCACTAGCGGCACACGTGAAACAACAACCTTCGATAGCTCAGTTGGTAGAGCGGTGGACTGTAGTTGGCATGTTAAAACGGTAGATATCCATAGGTCGCTGGTTCAAATCCGGCTCGAAGGAATTTTTTTTTCTTTCTGAAATAAATAAAACTTACAATGTACGCTTAAAATGTTTTTATTCCTATAAGTATAAGATCCTATCCTTTATGAAATAACGTAAAGGTTAACCAGCTATGAAGTATTATCTAAAATTTAATGTATACGTATTAAATTTTAAATGTACTGCACATTCATGTCAAAAAAAATATATATAAAACAAAATGATTAGTATTTAATACGTTAATTTGATGTAACTTATATTGTACATATAAAAAAATATCAAAAAAGAAAAAGAAGCGTTCGACCGTGACAGGACTCGAACCTGCAATCTTCGGATCCGAAGTCCGACGCCTTATCCATTAGGCCACACGGTCAGTTGTATGTTGTATTCCAAATTTGATACATCAGGCTATTTGTTATAGATCTTTATTTGCCTATATTAAATATTATATCTAATATTTCACTGGTATTAAAGTATCCAATGAAATAATCGGTGTACTATGCTTCTCTTATCCAGAATGTCCTTGTAATGATTTTCAAAGGAATATATTAACGATGTACCAAAAAGACTAAATCGCTGGTGTGAAAAAAATGGTTGGAAACATTGAAAAATAATCGCATTATTTATTAAAATACGATTTAAATTATATGTTACTAATACTTTATAAATGTCAATGATTTTGAAATGTGATGCCTGCTCTTTCCTAATTTTATCTTGCTTGAGCTCTGCTAGATGGCATTAAACGATGTGGAAACAGAAACAAGTCATCTATTTGGAGAATGACAGATTGACATATCCTAACTGATATCAGTGATATTATAAAAAATAATATTTATACAGGATACTTCCTAGCACTCCAATTATTTTAGACGATTTTCCATATCGTTTGCTTTATAGAACAAGGAAAACAAAATTATAACAAACATGACAACTTTTCAAACACAACTTTTGTATGCATTAGGAAACAATACAAAAGTTCTTCCAGAATTGAAGAAGATGTTTATTCGCCCTTTAATACAGAGTAAGACTTTTTTAAATGTGTATTACAGTTGTAACATATATTGCAAATACTCTAACCTTTCATTTCTAGTTGCTGTGAAATCAATAAATCAAGAATATATAGAGGAAGGAATATTGGATAAAATAAGTCAAAAATACAATGTACCAGAAGAATCTGTGGATGAGTATTATTCAGTCATCTATACGATATTAAAGGTTCACTTGGGCATATTATCTCAGAATGTGAAACCTGGAGAATTCAAGCAAATATTGGAGGAATTAAAGTATATATTTAATAAATTAATATAATAAATACATTAATTAATTATAATTAACAACATCATTCCTCAGATTATCTCCTGACTGCATTGAGGATTTGTCTACTGTGATCTATGGCCAAAAGCGATTAGAATTAGTAACTGGTTTAATCAATAAAACAAAGTTTTACTCACATCTTGTATCTTGCAAGTGGCGTGTAGACATCACCATTTCTTCCAAGTAATATCCTAACATTTATTACAAATATTATCTTTGTTTAGATGTTTATTTCTCTATTACTTTCAGCATTATAAATAGAGTCCTGGAACCACATATTATAATGAAGTGGACATTCAGCAATGGGGAGCACCAAATATTTGAATTATCTATGTCAAAATTCCATCAACTTAGACATGCTGTAGCAACCATACTTGTGGATATGCAAAAACTAGAACAGAAATGTGCTTCAAAAAACATTGTAAGCAGTTGATAATTGTACATAAAATTTTAATTATGTACATTAACATTTTATGAAACCAATTATGCAAGGAAACTATAGAATTAAGTTTTATATTGTAAAGGTATTTTAAATATATGATAAAACAAAACTGAAAAATGTCTGTACAGTGTTTTATTTCGAATAGTTAATAAATTTTCATTTAAACAATCACATTTTATTAATTATGTTACTTCTGAAATGAATAAATTATTTTTTAAAAAACCTATGTATTAATACCATTACTTATTGGATTATTGGAATTCTACATTATATCGATTCTATACATCTATATCAGATTGCCATAATTATGTATATTTATTTCAGATCAGTTGCAATCAGATTGTTCTCTGTTGCAACAGTTCTCTATTGCAGTTAGATTGAGTCAGATGCAGTCCTCTGTTGCAGTTAGAAATCTGTATTATCTAGAGAGTCTGATAAACGTCGCACACAGTTTTGTAGAGTGTATTGGGTGAGAAGGAGAAGATTTTTCTTTGAAAATGACGTCTCTGTTACGGAATTGTCTGAAACTCTCTCGAAATTTACCTGTCGCAACACCCAAATGTAAAGAATTTATTTGATATTTGTTGAATTCCTTTTTTTTCTGTGTATTATGTAATTCATTATTAATACAATTAATAGGTTATCCAAAATTTCTTCCATCGTTGAGAACCAATACAACAGCCGAAAAGCCAGAAACGCAGCGTACGTAAAATAATTATTGATTGCTTATTTATGTATTGTGTAGTAGTACTATGAACAATAATAACGATAAGAATCCTTTACAGCGTCAATACGTAAACCTAGCAATGTGGATGTAGAAAGTTTGAGGGAATTTGGTCAATACGTTGCTGAATGCTTACCGAAATATGTACAGAAGTCACAAATTATGAGCCGTGATGAGCTTGAGATATTAATTGCTCCCGACGGTATTGTTCCAGTAATATCGTTTTTGAGATATCATCACAATGCCCAATTTTCTAATTTGTCTGATATTACTGCAATTGATGTACCTAGTCGCAAATATAGATTCGAGGTAAAGATTTCTTTAGTCAGGAACATTGTCATACTTTAGAATACATACTATTATTTATTCTATTGTTTTTAGATTGTCTATAACATTCTGTCATTAAGACATAATTCACGCATTAGGGTAAAAACATACACAGATGAATTAACACCTATAGAGTCAGTCGAATGTATACATGATTCTGCTAATTGGTATGAGCGGGAAGTATGGGACATGTATGGTGTTATTTTTTCAAATAATTCAGATCTTCGTAGAATTCTTACAGACTATGGATTTGAAGGACATCCATTAAGAAAAGATTTCCCACTCTCTGGTTATGTAGAGGTATTTAAATGATATATCTTTTTTTTCTGGGCAATATGTATTATAAAAAATATGTTTTTTCCTTTAGGTACGCTATGATGATGAAAAGAAAAGAGTAGTATGTGAACCACTGGAATTGACCCAGGAATTCCGTAAATTTGAATTGTCTGCTCCTTGGGAACAATTCCCCAATTTCCGGCACGCTGAAGAAGAAACTAATGCAGAACCACCTAAACAGGAACTGGAAAAGAAATAATTTATCCCGCTAATAGTATAAAAAAATAAACTCACTAATTGTAAATTTTACTCATAGAAATCATAAAAACGTTGTGAAGGGGTTGCTTTACTATCTACTTAGCAATTAAAAACGATATTATGGAGCCCCTTCAATAAAATAAATACAAATCACAATTTACTCTTTATTAATCCTAATGAAATAAATAATTTTCTCATTCTCATGGAACATCACCAATAAGATATCCATGTTGCATATCATTATTTATTTTACATATTGTATAGTATTATAAATGTAATTCATTAATTACAAAGTACTTACATCCTAATTTTAAGGCATATTTTTTCGGTGATTTGTAAACGAATGAATAACAAAATTGACTATCTTCAATGACAGAGTGTTTATAACAGTAGGAATTATATACATATTTATCTCTCCTTCTTTTTTCCAAGAGAAGTGTAAAAACAAATAGTCGACATTTTTTTTTATACTTATGTTTATATACTAAGAAAATATTACGTGCACTAAATTATATTATTGCGCTTGTTTTCTTTGTTTAAATTACAATAGCACCTGCAACTAGTGCGCTTCTGAACTAAGTACTTAAATTACTTTCTACGTCTTTATCTTCTTTTTCATTTTTAGTAATCAACAAGAACAGACATCCAAAGAGTAATTTTTTCATGTTTGTTAAGGCAAGACACTTTCAATTTTGAAGAAAAAGAGAAACCGTCGCGTTTCTTAAAAATATATCCTTTGAAAATTGTTTCCCTACTAATCCACCTGAAAATGTGCGCGTGGATCGTGTAACGTCATCACAGTGCCAGTGGTATATACAGAACATTCATTCTAACATCACAGTGTTTCATAATTATATAGTCATTACTATGAATTGAGACACGCCTAATCTACGATAATTATACAATTAAGCTCTTCGCTTGCACAAGATAGTCAATACCGACACTCAAATGGACTATAACTTCTCAATCGGTGCAACTTTCTCCATAGCTTCTTGTCTTTTCCTGATGAACGGTACGAAACCCCACAAGGCAGCGCCTACCACTAAAATGATTCCCAGTATGCTAAAAATAGGACCATAGCTCCCTATTTGTTCGAATATGAGACCGCAAATAGGTGGACCGACTAGCTGTATAATTCCGTTCACGAACAAAGAGATACCGTATGAGGAGGTAAGTTTTTCTGTTCCTAGCATATCAGCCATTATGACCGCGGTGATACCGACATAAATACCGGACGCCAAACCGAATATACCGCAGTAAACGGATAGCATAGTGTACTCAGTCGCAATTGGCAGAATGGCTAACGAGATTCCAGAGATGAGCAGTCCTCCAACAAAGTACCAATGCTTCGGCATTATTGAAACATCGGAGAGAGCTGAGCCGCCGATACGTCCTATCAAATCTAAGATTGAGACGATCGAAAGGAGAAGGGAAGACATGTTCTTGTCGAAGCCCAACGAGATCGCGTAAGCTGGCAGTAATATAATGAAGTTCGTGTAACTAACCGCGTTCGTAGAGTTGGAGATCAGGATGACGAGATAGATGGGGTCTTTCAGCAGACTGAAATCAAAGAACTTATTTTGCTGCTTCTCCTCGTCCTTCTTCATCTCATCCACGTTCTTTCTTGTGAACGTGCTCGAGATCGCGTTGAGTGTCAGCGTGGATGCCCTTTCTGGGTGTAAGGCGGAAAGAGTGCTTCCGTGGTACGGTGTGCTAACATAATTGAATGATGACGTGCTTGGCGACTGGAACGGCGATTTGCGTCTTGATAACTTGTTGTGTTCGCCGGCACGTTCCGGGACCGCGTGCAACGCGGGCGTGCTGTGCATTTGGCCCGTTATTTCCCGTCCTGTGGGCATACTGATCTTTCTCGTTCTCCCTTGGACAGGCGTGTTTTTGTAATATTCTAATGCGACGCTGGACGCGCTCTTTGGTACTATCGGCGCAGCCTTCTCGTTTGAATTCGGCAAAGAAATCATAAGATTAGATTTCTTTTCGTCTTCAGGACTAGTTACGGTCAGAGTAGCGGCCTCCAAGTCATGGTCGCTCGACTTGTTCAATGACGAAGATGGCACCATGTGCTTTTCCACTGGTTCGTACAAAAGAGCACTCGCCCATACATTCAAAGTGACAGCACCCATTATTAATACTGCACCTCTGCAAAAAAGCAAAATAAACTTTAGCGTTCACGTTCGGTCTATTATTAGGATTTGCTATAGCTTACAATGTCGCCAACAGGACATTCCACGGCTGTCGAAAATAAAAAGAATATCAAATGAACATTAGCGAATGGTGTAACTTAAAACTCGATTACAAGAAGATCATGAATGAATTTCTGACAATTATTAACTATGACAGTTCTTAAAAATGTGAATGTTGCATTCGAATTCACAATTAATGGATGATTCACAATACAAAAATGAAATGGAATGGGAAGAATTTCGAAATACTTAATGGTCACTTTGCAAGGATCTGAACATATGACTATGTAAAAGTAAAGAATTCAAAAGATAATAATTACAAGCGTTTCCAAGAACGCTTTATTATTCATGTTCCCATTGTATGTTTTAATTACATAATTAGAACATATTTTCAAGTATCACTTGTTATTGCTTATAAATCATGAAAGTTATAAAATATTAATAAGTTACAATATTAATAAAAATATTAATAAGATACTCCTTAGTTAAGAGTGCCAATAATACAGTCTCTGATAATTTATAGAACATATGAGATTTTCTCATTTACAAATTTCTAGATATCACTGTTTTACATATTTGGCAAACTATATCACAGACAAATATCACTAACGAAGACTCATATACCAAAATATATGAGAGTTCCTTGAATATAATACTTTTATAAAACAGGTGTTTCATAGTCTGTGCCATATTCATCTTCCACGTAGGGCCCAGACTATGACATACCCGACTTGATGTGGCAATCTGAAACCGTTCACACAGATTAAACGAGCATTAAAGAGCATTCCAACAAATAAAATCAACAAAATATCGGCGTAAAGCAGAAGTGTTTGAAATTTCTTGAAACGTAACACACCCGTGGGCGTTGCGTTAAAAACATTGAAAAGGATAAAAAAACAATATCAAAGCCGAGAACGCGCATCCCTTCGCGTTTCAAAATAGATTGGGATGGAAGTGTGATATTTTTAGCGTGTTTCAGATCGCGTACAATATTCTTTGTAGTATGAGAAGTTCATCTTCTTCGAAATCGTATTTTGTCCCTGTCTTCTTCCGTGGAACACATTCTTCTGCAACAAAAGAAAAACAAAACGGACGCTTAGACGGAGCAGACTCTTCGTTCTTACGTATCTAGATCGTGTGGCATTTAAGTTAGAGAGAAAGAGAGAAAAAGAGAGAGAGAGAGAGAGACTACACGTGCGTGTATATTATGTATATAAATATACAAAAATACATAATTTACGATTATAAATCCATAGTTTCAGTTCAAAATAATTCGATACACGCTATAATAAATTCTCTCGCCGAAGAACGGTCCGGCAAACAGCGTACGATCATATTGCTGAAAAGGAAACTTGAAATGAGAGCAAAAAATGGTGACGAAACGAAATGCAAAATCCATTAAATTTACGTCGATCTAATCGTTATTCCTCGTTATTTAAACAGGACCATTGTTACCGTTTTTCGTCACCGAATACAGAAAGAGAAAAAGAAACGAACTATGGTTCTATCGCAAATATAAATAACTTTTACAAACAAAGAGATTAATTTCAGTCATCTTAGTTTTGTGGTAAACTGGAACGATCGTTCGAAGTTATCGCGATTCCTTTTTCTCCGCTTTTTCCTTCCCGCGTAGTGACACGTTAACTCTAAACACGTGAGCATCACGCGTTCACAGCTAAACGCGCGAGCACACACACGAATGTACAAGTACTTTCGACAACATCAAGGCACACGTTTCTGTAGATTTTACGAACGTGATTGTTACATTCTACTGAACGCTTTGCTATGAATTGGTCAGGGTCAGATATTAGACTGCGACAATCATATTTGAAAACATATAAAAGTCATTATTAAACTGTCAATCAAAATGTCTTTCAAAATTTAAGAGCGTTAAGAATAAAATAGGAATAATTGCAAGCCTCTTTATTTTTAAAGCATTCTCATATACCATAAATGCATAAGGATACGACATCTAGTCAATACTGTAAGAAGTCTCTAAAGCAATTTAATCATTTTTTAATGAAAACTGAACCAGAGTTAAAATTGAAATTGGTATTGGTATTCCTAAATTCTTGATACTTGTGTTCAGAATGATACCATACGTGTCATGCAGGAGGTATACATATGTAGTTATGTTTACTTTCAAAGTCTAGCTATACAAACATTTCTGTTCCTCGCTCTATGCACACAGTGAATGACGCGCGTGTACGGCATTACTGCCCTCCCCTCTCCCTAACTCGTTCAAACGATTTTCCCTATATTTTAATCAATACGATTAGTTGTAAAAAGATAAGAACATGTGAGCTTCAACGTATACGATTGTATTTCAAATGACAACGTACACTTTCACTCTAGATAGCAATATTTCATGTCTCAACGTTTATCTGGACACCTAAAACACAATGAAATAAAAGTTGTAACGGTATTACGTAGAACACCTGACAAAATGTGGGCTATGATATCACATAGGACGTTTCTAATCAACCGCCCGGTCAAGTAAAGTCACCTTATCACGATGCAGGAAGGGCATCACGCGCCATGATGGGAAGCATGATTGGCGTCCAAAACACGTTTGAGTCCCTTGCGGACGCATCGTGGTCTTGTCTAATTTAAACCGATATTAGAACACACGACTCACAAAACATAATTCCTTTTTTCCATAAAATTAACGAGACATTTTTTCAATAATTTACGGAGTAACACATCAATCTATGAAAACGCTATGATATAATGTTCCTTACCTAAACACGTAGCGGCTTATTATTTATGGCATCAACGTTTCAGTCGTAGACTTCCGGTTAGTTTAAAAATTTCTCTGCTATCACTTTGACTGCCATGATTATACATGGACAGATGTGTCCATGGCTAAAAATTTCATTTTTAGACGGAAACATTGAATAAGAATAGCTTTATCGTTCTTATTCAATAAGGTTAAAAGAGCACGGGCGATATGCCTCGGCCTCCGTTCGAATTTGTAGATGGTTTTCGTGTGGCAGTCAACGTGTTATAATAGCAGAGCGTGTAATTTGGTTGCGGACCTAGAGAACTTCCCTCTACGTTCCTTTACACAATTTGTATACATTACCGTGGAAAATGTCGAACGGTTAACGTGCGTTATCTTTAGTAACAACGCGTTTGATGGAGACGCCGTAAAACAGCTAATTGAAGCTGTAAATTTTGCAGGGATGTACAATAGCGTTGTGTACACAGATGCACGCGCTTCTTTTATCTGAGTATCTCATGAAGGGAGAACAAGTGCATGCATATCAGTCATCTTCACATTCATTTATTAAATTGTAGTAATGATGTATATTAGTACTCACCGAAAAAAACGATCTTCACAAAATATTACGACAGTAACACTATATTTACAGATCCTCACCGGAACGTGAAAACGCACGTAAAAAAATACACAAATGTCTTGTATTTTTTGTAACGCGGTTCCAGCGTCACAAAGTTACATAAAATCGAACGATCAATATCACAAATCACATGAACAATTAAATTTTGTCAAAACTGTTCGAAACTAATGCATGAAAATGTACTTTTCTGATTTTGTTATTTTCTTTGAAAGAATCAAAAGACTTGGATGTATGAACACAAACACATAGAAATGAATATTAATACATGATGTTGCATTAATTCAAATAGATGAGCTGTTGTTACAGAAACAATTTACAAAAACGAAGTTCTCTGCCAGTAACGTTTTTCCAACTGATCATGAATACAATGTTTATCAGGAAAATAAAATCATACCTGCTAAATCATAAATGCAACAGAAGGACATACCTGTATCCATACTCTCGTAAGAGAACTCCAAGGATTGGTGGAAGGAATATCGAACCTAGTGCACTACCAGATATGCAGAGACCATTTGCAAGTCCACGTAACCGTACAAAATAAGAAGTTACAATGTACACAGTTGGGGGAAAGGCCAGTCCTGCTCCTGTTCCCACGAAGACTCCATAACTGCAGATAAAATTATATCTTAATAATTTTTGTACCAAATATTATTTAATTTGCTCGAATTTGTTGTATTTGATACATAATTACCTAATACATAAAAAGGCCACAGAATTAGCAAAGTAGCTTAGCATCATTCCTGCAGCTGCAAATGTTCCTCCAATAAGTGTCACTGTTCGATAAGAGTATTTCACAGATAACACACTGGAGAGTGGACCTGTATCAAGAATTATGCACATTTATCTTTAAGCTTACAATTTATAAAATTACATGACAGTTTTAGGAACACTAATTACCAAGTGAGCTGTAGAGAAAATAGCATAATGCTGGTATCCAAGCAGCTGCAGCAGGTGATGCATCGAAGACTTCCAAAAATTCAACAAAGAGGACACCAAATGATTTCACTGTTCCTGGGATCAGGAGATTGACCATGACAGATGCTAAAAGTACGAGCCAACCCCATCCTCCATCTGGTGGGACTAGGTCTTCCACAGTTGTATGTTTAACTAAAATGCAAAGTAATATTTAATTTATCCACAATAGAATAGCGAGTCATGCTGTATACTATTTTTAACTTAGGTCATAGTACAACGTGAAAGATCTGCATTAAAATATTTTTTACATTTAAAGATATTCAAAGAATGGAACCTTCCTGTAAAATTGATATATGTATATTAAAACATGGAATAGGTATCCACCTATGTTTTGTTTCTATGAAAATATCATGAACTTACTTTGTTTGTTGGTCCCATTGACATTGCTCTTCTTCTCTTTCTCAGGGTGTTGCGATACGAGTGTGTACTCTGCCTTTTTCCCTTTACTCGCCCCGAATTTGATGTTGATCCCATTGTCTTGATCTTGGACTCGTTGCATTGTCATCGACCTTTTCTTTCCCGTTCAGAGTGACGCGCGCGCGCTTACACGCATGTATACGCGTGCGTGTGTATTCGTACAAAGAAAAAGCAAAACCAATCGCTGCCTGCTACTGCTACTACTGCTGCTCGGAAGAAAAATCTAACACGCGATCGTCAAGCACTAAATTAACACGAAAAACACAACGAGAACCCCGAATCGAACTCAACGGAACCGAGAAAAAGTAAAAACAAAGGGGTGGATGGGGGGGGGGAGAAAGAGAGAGTGAGAGAAATGAAAAAGCGGAGACCCGGGGAAATGCGCACTGGATTACAGCACAGAATACATGTAACAATGACGATCTACGAAGTGGTACAGCAGTATATCATCAATGTTCACAAACTGCAGGATCAGCAGTCGTGTCCTCCTCCCCGATTGCCTCGGACTTCATCAATTTCAGTCTGATGCTGATCAGACGGTGGCTCGCGTCGCTCCTCAGAAGATAAAGCGAGCCTCGTTGTGGTCCGGTCATAGACCTTCCACGCGTTAACGATTTCCTTCGAAACTGAGGGAAATATTTGCGATGCAACTGACCCGACGCCACGACCGACGGTCCGCAATGCGTCGATGATGCGAGCTGTTCTTCCACGACTGGGTCAACTCTTCCGCCCGTGGCACTTGATCGCGGTACTCTGTCAAATTGCATAGAGCACGTAAACAATCGCATGTAGACGAAGGATTGCTCTCTTTCCTTGGGGTTCACGGTGCGGACACTATTATCATCCCGTGTGTTGAGGCAACCGATATCACACCACTAGGCCACGGACGCACACGCGCAACAAAAACAGAGCTCCTTCACCGCGGAACGGCCGATCAGCTGTGTATCACGCAGGGCCGTTTGCCACTACTTCATCCTGTCCCCCACCATTACACCCGTTTCACTCTTCCCTCCGGCGTTCGACGATTCTCCCACTCCGTTTTTTAAATGCTATACGTTCTGTATCGGTAGGGACGAAAGTACATATGTAGTAAGCACATATACCCGGAATGTGGAAAACTAGCGTCATAAAAATTCAAATCCTCAACCGGGTAAGGATCGAAGGATGTATATCAAGAGGTAGTACCACCTTTTACAATTTCGTCGTGACTGCGACGCGTACTTATTCCTTCAGAAAATGTGATCTTCCACTTGTAACAAAGTTGACATTTCGCACGTTTCATCTCTCCGCAGACTTAAAAATATCTTTTGAACAACTTCTTTCATTGGATAGAATGTTCTGCTTTACGATTTGAAGTAAATTACTACTTAAGATGGTATATCAACACTAGTTCACAAATTTTTTCAACTAATCGAGCATTACTCTTATCAAGAACTATCAAGTGGTCATTTTCGACTTATCTTTTTATGGTACTTGTTTGGAATCTTTAATATCGCTCAATGCCACGAAGATGTGTTGTTATGAATTCTCATCAGATTAATATCGTTCTACCAACAGCATTAAAGAGTTTTCGAAAGATTCACGTCTTTGATCTCTTGAATATATATGTTGCATGGAAAAGTTTGACAGAATACAATCACAGTGCCAATTGCAGTAATGGTCATCTGCGTGCAATTGCTATCGAGTTTGTGTTTATACCTATTAGAGCACTTAAGAATCAACGAAGGAAAATATGGATAGGAAACGGTAAATTGGTCGAGAGATTATATAGAAAAATATATATTAAGTAAGACACACGAGTTAGGTAAAACAAGAAAAATGCATAACAAAGTTCGCATGAAAGATCAGAAAAATATGACGCGGGATGCGAGGGAGGAATCGCGAGTCGAGACTACTTCAAGACCGAAGAGATATGCATTAATAAAATCATTGTACTTTATTTCCTGTAAAAGTTAATGTAAAACAGATGACAGCTTTAGCTCCGATGAATGCGAATGTAGATAAAAATCATCGATCGTTAGTGTTGGTGACAACACGACTCATTGAAAGACATTATACACCGGCCAGCGTGGAGGGATTATAGTACACGGCGACGAGAAACAAGGGAATGGAAAATTTACAGCGGTCGCATGTGCAGTCGGGGGCCAATGTAGGATTTTGTCCTCTCGCCGGAACGCCTCTCGTACGAATTTAACGTTCGCCGGGCGCGATGTGCAACGTCCCACTTTGGGCATAGAGAAATCGAGGTAGGGAAAAACAAGTATCCGCCACGATAAGATCCTCCTCTAGTTCGATATTCAATGACAACAGAGGAAAACGTGCCTTTCCTTGCTGACAGAAATCCGTGCGCTGTCTTATCGTGAAAAAGGTAAATTCCGAGCGACTCATTGGCAGGTTTAGTCACTCCCTGGAAAGCTTCATTATCTGGATGATCCCTTTCGAACGGTTTCAACAAACTATTCGGCCGAGTCACAAGTTATATTCGTCGTAGGAGGCCATAATTTCGCCGATAATGAAAAACAATGTTCGACTTCTGTAGGATTCATTGTATTGTACGAACATTTGCAAACCAAAGCGCATAGGTAGTAGCATTATTTCGTACCGAGGGGCAGTGTTGAATGAACGGTATATTCGCTTGCCTCGTAAGACGGTTTATGCGTTCCGTGAAGCAGATGACTATCAACGGAAATCCGAGTAAACAATTTTCATGGAATTAATATTTAGTTACGTAGCGAAGCGAGTGTCTATCGTTTCAGCCGTATCGCGGATTGCTGGCAATGAACATTTGTCGGAGAAACCATTGTGCGTGCATTTGATGATGACTGTTCAGGGAATTAGAACGGAATCTTTGTGATGGCGCGTGTACAACACGTGCCCCTCCCTTCCCTCGTGTTTAGACATTCTCAAGCCGAAAACTATTCAAAATAATCAGGCAATTAACGTTTCCAAGTAATTATCTCGCGGTTTTATAACGAGATCATAACGTTACTCTAATTGTTTCGAGATAAAACGAACGTTGTAAAACATTCAGAAAACCCGCCAGAGTCAAGTCGGATGATCTAGTTTTTCTTTCCTTTCAAGTGGCTCACGATGAAGCCGTTATCATTTTTATTATATGGAACGTATGCGCAACAGTACGTATCGATATGTATGATATTCGTTCAGCGCGTAACGGATATCTGTACTGAATCTATAGCATTACGATAAGGCTTGGCTGAAGTATTCCCAATACTTGAAATGATACTAACTATTATCCTCCTTATATAATTATATTATGTAATTGCGGAATTTATTGCACGAAACGAATAAGACGAAAATATCCCCTGATCGGTGATCAGTGTGCACCCAGAATTCCCGCGATCCATTCGCAGTTTACGAAAATATTCGGCCCCGGGGAAATGATGCTATGACTAATGCGGTTCTATCTGTCACTGATAAGCGTCGACTTTGAGCGACAACGAAGTACATACACGCTACGCAGCTAGCATGAAAACTTGCGGCCAATGTAAATTACGAATTAACGAGCTAATTGTTCCTCTTCGTAAATTAACTTGAAACGCGCAATTGACAGCAGTAACTGCACACATGACTCAGTTTATACTCGTTCTTATTAAGCATCAATTGGTGTTGTGATGACAGTTATAAGAAGGATACCAGGAGTCACCGATCCGGCTCATTCTTGAGGCACGCGCGCGCGCGTACGCATCCATTGTAACACTTACAATTAGCTGATCGAACACCGGTTCAACAGGGATATAAATCACCTTTTTGTATATGCAGCAAATTTTTCTGTACTCGCAGATTTATGTTATGAAGAAAACAACAATTTATACTAGCAATTTGGGAACCAAAAGTCTATTGGTAGCCTTATTAATGTCTTTACCAAATCTTAATTTCGAACAGAGTTTGGTCATCGAACAAACTTATTTTAAACAATTAAAATGAAACGTATTACAATTGATTTTCATTTTTACGATAATAATTCGAAGGGGTAGGTGACTGTCAATTTTTTCAGAATTATTTGAATTTATAATCTTTATGAAATTGTCCATTCAAATCTGTCCATTTACGGAAAACATCGCAATAGTCAAAAGGTTAAATCTAACCCTACTTTCAACGATTGCATCATAAATAGAAAACAGGAAAAAATGTTCAAGTTGCGAGTGAATCGAAGTCTTATTCTCAGAAATTACAATGCCTTTCTACCGTTGCACATTTTATTGTGCATTGATTATACATAGAGCTCACAATGAGAGAGAAAGAATACTATTATTCCCGAAACGTTATTTGAGTCGCGCGCGCGCGCGAGAGAGAGACTGTAATGAATCATTCAATACTACTATCGCGATATTTACGTATTAATGTCGATTTGCTTTTGTTTTCTTCGTTATAGTAATACAAGTATATTATGTAATATTTAGTTTCACTGATAATTTTTATAAAGAAGATCGTTATCGATAAGAGGTGCCCTCTCCTACACGCGCTGCCGTTGTGACGATACATAATAGCTGATGGCGTAATGGAAACAAGACGGACGAAAAGAAATCTTTTTATCAACAAGTTAAATTCCCATTACAATTAAATAAACATACGAGTTTTGTTTCGATAAAATCGCAATATGTTTAAATAGACTCATAATCGTTTTCGTAATGATGAAGATACTCCAGCAAGCAACTTACATTATTTTTTGCAAATATTATCTACAGGTTACTTCGCTCTCAGAGAACAACTGTCGCAAGGAAGTTCATCTTAATAGCCGCTATTTCAAAAACATATAATGAAAGTCTTTCTTGCAAAAGATGTCGCAAGTTACTTGCTTGTGAATTCGCATTTATACGTTTGATAACACCACTAGAAACATGCAGATAACTGACAGTATAATGAGTAGTGTTAATATATAAATAAATGCTATGTATTGAAATAATTTTTAATTAAATATATTTATTTGATTCCATAAAAGAAAATATAGCACAGTTGAATATATCTATGTAGAACTTTAAATATCTATTGAGATACATTATTCTTTTAACTCTCATCACAGTTCATGATTTGTGAAGATACTACTATTTGTTGTTTTATGTAGTAGCTACTATTACAATAGAACTACAGTAGCCACTAGTAATATATTAAGTATTACTAATAAGTTTATGCTTTTGAATACATCCGAATCATGTTTCTTTTGGAGTATCATTGCTTTCATTTTCTTTTGACTTTGTTTGCTGTTTTATACGATAATCTGATAATGCAGCCTTAATAGCATCTTCTGCAAGCACTATAATGTGTAAAAGACATAAGTTAATCTTAACTGTACATTTAAGTGATTTTTAAACTTTCAAATAATATATATTGTTTGTTCAATATAATTTCAAAAAGATTACTTAAAAATTGTTCCTTCCTACCAGATAATAAATAATTGATAAAAAAATGTTTCCAACAGGTTATTAATATTTAAAGAAAGAAATATGTAGTACTTACTCGAACAGTGTAGCTTGACAGGTGGTAGGCATAATTCTTTAGCAATGTCAGTATTTTTTAATTGAAGGGCTTCGTCAACCTGTAACATGAATCGAAATAATTATTTAATCTATGGTAACAAAAAATCTATGAAGATATAATAATACTTACTGTTTTTCCTTTCACCCATTCAGTCGCTAGTGAACTTGAGGCAATAGCAGAACCACAACCAAAAGTTTTGAATTTAGCATCAATGATTTTTCCATCCTGATCAACTTTAATTTGAAGTTTCATTACATCTCCACAGGCTGGTGCACCAACCAAACCTGTACCAACTTGCGAGTCATTCTTATCTAGGGATCCCACGTTCCTTGGATTTTCATAATGATCCAAAACCTATAAAGTTATATTTCATGACTTGTAAAAAAAATTGCATGGATGTTTTATGCATGAAAGATAAAATATAAATTAGGAAGTGATATTATTTTCAAAAATGATCAACGAATCCTTTAAAATAGAATTGAAGAAGATAATCAGCAACGCGAAAAGAAATGAAAACATCAATATAACCTAACATTCGCACTAAATAATCTGGAATTATACTACAGTATTTTTAGAACGTTTGTATTTAAATTAGATCAATATCAATCGGTCGCGTGAAGGTCACACTTCCTATATATCTATATGTATATATACATATATATATATTGCAATAACAGTCGCAATTGTATCATATTGATTGCAAAGAATAATGCAACATTCATTATGATAGGTTATGGACGATACCGCAAACTAAACCGTAAAGAACTTACATTCGGATGGTAATGAACAGCTGGCACACTTCGGGATATTAATTTTGAAGTTTTGTTAAGCGTAGGTAATGTACGCAGCAAAGACATTGTATTTACGTGGGTGCTAACATTGACGAACTGGAAAGACTGCACTCGCCACTTCGGGCAATATGTACACCACTGACACAACAATCCAATTCGTTCTGAAGTAATCAGCTATCTGTGTTGGTAGTACATACGATTGGTAGTCCTGTTCGCATACGAGAATATGACCGTTGATTTAAATTCATATTTAATGTATACATTATTTTATTTAGTGTTTGAATATCAATTAATACCGTACTTTCAACATCGTCAAACAAATAATTTCGTCCCGGTCGTTTCAGATAGATTATTGAAGTTTATAGACAATAGTCTAATCAACTTATGTCATTTTAAATTGGCAGCCGTTTACTAGACCGTAATCTATTATGCAATACAAATCTGTCCGGTTCTTTGTCGAAATGAAAGGGATGAAATGTTATCAAAATGAAGTTACGTAATGATAATTACAATGTAAGAACAATTTGTAAAACGCTGTTGTTTTGTAATCATGTCGACGAGCGTTTGGTAACCATCACGTAAAACATTTAAATGGCATAACACGTTCATCAGTAAGAAACCTTAATTTACTTTTCTATAATGATCTATATCACTTTCGATTTTTTAATAAAATTACCATATCAAAATAGTTAACGTACATTCATATAATGTAAAGACCACCAATTTTTGCTCTGAATCGATCCAGTATGTTCCGAATTCTTATTTTTATCGCTAGCATCATTCGAGTCACGCTACAGTATGCTAAAAGTGTAAACATGATTCACAGTCATTAGAGTACAAGCGTAGTTAATTAAATGAAAAATGAGAACATTTAGGAAACAGAGAGTCGAAGAAGTAGCATTTACCTACGAGTAGCTGATAGAAAATGGTTGAAATCGTTCCATCGAGATATTAATATATTATACGCTGCTCATAATTTATAGTGTCAGAAGACCACAAAAGACAACCAACTTGCAATACTCGACGTGTTTGTGCCCGAAGCAAGAAACGGATTCGAAAACAGAATTCGAATGAGTTCACAGTTTGTACTGGTTGGACACAAGAATGGGTATCTCCACGACAACTTCGACCGAATGATCGTCTAGAAGTGCGAGATGTGGTTCGGGGTCCATTTTTCTCACCAAAACTGTTACGAACGCAACCATACGTTAACAGGTCATGCCGTGGCATGAAAGAAGATATTAATTACAACAGACGAGGCATTCCCGACGCATGGCGCGAGTATTTAGCTTCCAGAGGACATTGCGGTGCAACAGAGGCACGTGTTCTGCAAAAGAATTTGATACCTTGTTACGTCAGATGTCTCGCCACCGACCGTCTCTGGAACGATCTAGGTTTAGCCTTCGTACAGGGTATTCCAGATCCGTGGAAAGATTTGTTTTGCCTTCAAGGAAACGCTTGCAAGAAAAAGTCTACCCCGCAAATTGCCAATAATTACGATGCGGACGATGAAGCAGAAATGGAAGATTTTGTTACTAGCTATTGTAGCTCTGCAAAACAACATGGAGGTGGTACCAGAGATCATCCCTACATGATACAAGGTGAATCGAATTTGCCATCGTACGATGTGAAAACTTTTCGAACGGAGGAGCATATTTCGAGCGATGCAAGAGGTAAGCAAAATAAAATTAATCAAGTAACGGTTGGCCAAAGTCCGAAGTCACCAACTTCTTCGATAAGGGTGAAGAACGTTGGTACTATAGCGGATGGAGCAAACAAAATTCAGAAAGAGCGCGTTAGAAATAAACGTGTGGTTGTAAGAGGGAAATCTTTTGCGCACGGTGAAAAGAAGTTGTCGGCGAAGACATTAAATCTCACGGTTACGAAACCAACTGTTAAAGAGAGGATTGAAACCAATCTAATCGAAAAAACAAATCAGGATGTATGCGTAGTTCAGCCTAAAATGATGCGAAATTTCACATCTTGTAGTTGTAAGTTACAGAATCTCATCGATTCGAATGTTCAACGTTTTCCCAACTGCACGAGTCTGCTGAATGAGGTAAACGTGTTGCAGCACGTGCTTTGCAAGAATTGCGAAGATGTTTATCACGGAAATAATCCACGGAGACCAGATCCTGCAACAAATATCATAAACGCCTCCGGACCTATCCCGAAGTGTTGTTCCAGAAGGCAGAAAATCGTAGAGTACGGAAAAATGTGCAAACATACAAGACTGAAGCTTCGCGGTTGCATACAGAAGACGAAGCAACAGTTCGACAATTTTAGTTGTCCGAGGCAATTGGAAGGGGAGGACGTAATTGTCAATCAGGATCTGAAGCTGGTATGCTGTCGCTGTGATTGTCCTTATCTGAGGATCGCGTCGCCGAATCCGATCGATCGGAAAACAGACAGCAACGATAGACAATCCTGCAGGATGCAGAATAATCGCCGTATAGGGCCGCGCGAACGCAGACGCATTTCAAAATACGTTGCAACGCGGAAACACGGGAGCAATTGCAACGATTCCGAGAATCGTTCGAGAACGCGCGCTGAAAACAAAGCGAACGTTTCTAGACGTGACCTTCAACAGGCGTTACATTCAAAGGCTGCTAAGCGGTCCGAAGCGTCGAACAAGAATGTTAATAACTATACAAAGTCGGATGCTGGCAGCAACAACAACTAGTTAAGTAACGAATAGGATAGAAAATTCATTTCGGAGATCGTGTTCTAAAATCGGCTGTTAGATACGAATTCTACTAACTAGGATAAAAGATAAGGACAAAATGGCTAGGTTACTATGTATTCTAGGAAAGGAGATAAGAAGAACGAAAATGGGTGCGTCTATATAGGTTTGACCACCAATGACGAAAAAAAATCAAAGTGTCCGAGGTAAAGAGACATCAGAATGCGATATGATAAGGTTTCAAGAGATTACGTATGTGATAAGTGGCGGCCAGACGAACGTGTCGATAACTCTGTAATGACGATATTGGTGTCACGGCTCAAGAAAGTTTTGCCGCGAATACGATTACTTCGACACACCAAGTGAATAATGCTGTTCCGATAAGGAAATTGCAAGGAGGAAGGAGATGTTGTCACGATAATAAACTATCAATTAGGAATTCCGACGATTTCAAAGGTTCTGGAAGTAGGGATAATAAAGGCTAGAGAACATGATTTTGTATCACTCGAAATCTGCATATGTATTTACTCTAGCAGAACATATTAAATATTTACAAGATACCTTTAAATCTAACAAAACAAACGCTACTTAAATTGTTTTCTTACAAGTGGATTATTTGTCTGTGAGATATATCGAAGATTCTAGATTATTTTTTTTAGATAGGAAGGCTTGAGTGTTCCCTTGAATTCGAATGTTTCACGTATTATTGAATTATGGTATTGAAAAATACTCAAAACATCGTGGAGGAAATTGGTATAAATGATAAGAAAAGCATTTTAGAATGTTTTGTTTGTCTGCCTGTCACCGCGATAAAATTGAGTAATTATGCTTTAAATAATTTCATATCTAAATTGGCATGGGTATATTAATTAATAAAAAACTTAGGAATGCAGGAGCAATGTAAGCCTTTATCGCAGTATCAACAAATCTTAACCTAACAATAAGGTTCAATGTCTCGCTATAACAAGTTCCATATTAGAGCAGAAAGATTAAACAAGTGTCTCAAGGACAATAACATGCATCTTAAGAAAAACACGAAATGATACAACTGGATAACAATTATACTCAATCACTGATATAAGTAATTTAAAAAGATATGCACATAACATACAATGTATATTTATCTGAAAATCAGTGTACCTTTTTTGATTTGTGATGAATACGTGAGTACTGTTTATTCATTAATTTGTACACGAAATAAAATATATGTAAGAAATATTTTGTATTATAGTATACTTATGGAATCAGTGATCTGTATGCATAAAATGTCTTTAAAACATAAAGTTATTTGGTTGATTATAATATTCAATTAACTAATTAAGATTATATAATAAAAATCATAAATTGATCAGATACTATCGAGGAACTTAAATATTGACACATTTGCAAACACAAAGAACACTCGCGACAAAAGCAACTAAAATTCCATGATTGGTCCATTCTCCTAATTGCCTTTCACCGCCATCTGTCAACTGTAGCACGAATTATTTTCTATTGTACTCCTTTTTGTTCATTACTACGACTACGACTGTCATTACTTATTAGCGTGATGTTAAAGGAAGTAAAAAGTATTTAACGTCACAGTGAGGGCTCTTAAAATGCATATTCATCGATACATAAGTTATTTTTGTGCTGTGATGTCATCACTTCGTGATATGGTTTAATGATACATGTTCCTAGTCGTATTTTTTAATTGTAAATAACCTAATCGCTGTAAATATATTTTTTTGTAATATGGCAAAGACTAAAACAATCAGCAAAGGCTGCCCAAAATGTGAACAGCAGGTAAATTTATTATTTGAGCTTTAAAATACATTTTCTTTACTTTAGTCACACTAAATTCTCATCAATCAACTTATAGGTAAAATAAAATGAAACCATTTGATACTTAAATGATTAATGAATTTAATAATGTCTTTTATGAATGTTAACAAAGTCAACAAAGATTAAAATGTAAATTATTTTTATGAATTATAAATTTTATTTTATTCGTATATCTATCATTAGTATATTAAAATATTTACTCTACATTAATATTATAATTTGTCTGTAAAGGTACCCGTTGCCTGCAAAGCATGTCCATGTGGTCATTCATTTTTTAATGCAAGACGCAATTCTATTAAGAGTCCTCCAAGTCCTGATAGTGGAGTAATGAAAACTAGACGGACTAATCGAATTAAACGAGAGAAACCAAATTATTATGATGCTTTAGAATATGATAAACAATCAAAGAAAAGTGCTAAAGTAAGCCATAGTATCGTAAAACTTCTATGTATTGTATAAAAAAATGAACATGTATAAAAAGGTTATTTACTTTAGATAAGAAAAGCAACAGATGCAGCTAGCGACATTGACTGCCGACAATTAAATAAAAAGAAGAAACGTAAAGTGAAAAGTAAAGGAAAGAGTGGGAGTAATAATGGATTAGGAGATGATGATGACGAAATGGAAGGAATCAATGGTTTGTCAGCAGAGAAACAGCTTACATGCTCTTTGATATTGCAAGAATTAAATAACAAAATGAGAGTGGTAGCTTGGAAGCCGACATGATCCCTTTTATTTATTAGTGGGTCTCTTGTTATCACATTCGCTAGCTTTTTTCTTACTGATTAACTCCAATATAATTATTTGATACAGATATTGGAGTACTTTTATGATACAATCTGTTAATTGCATTCTAAAGCATTGAGATAATATTAGATAATTTTATGCATGGACTAAATAGATGAATTCATAGATGCGGAAGACTGTTTTTGGTGGTAAATCTTATACACACATGTTTTACAATAAATTCTTCTTATCTTCGCCTTTTACTATGAGACCACAGTCTGTCAAGACTTTTGAGCATTGTTTCATATAAGAAATTAACATCTAAATATTAAAACCAAAAGAGCAAAGGCAATACACGTGAAAAGAATATAACTTTTATTAAAGATCACTGTGTTTAAATTACATCTGTCTTTTTTTTTCTTTTTGTATGAAAAATATGTATTTTCTACTAAGATTGTTTCTTTCATCGCAGAACCTGCCGCAGTTCTTCGTTTTCTACAAATAATCATAATGTAACATGTAAATATGATGTACATACTGTTTTATATATATATATATATATATATATATATAATATATATATATATATATATATATATATATATAATATATGTATATATATGTATATATATGTATATATGTGTATATGTATGTATATATATGGATATATATGTATAATATAAATATATATAAGGCAGATTATAATGTACATATAATAATATTCGTTCTATAATTAAGTACTTTTTACTTAAGAATAATTTGTAAATGAGGAGGGTTCATTTACCAATAAAACTAGGAGGCGTGCATTTATAAAAGTTTATGAAAAACCCTTACCTGTCGCGAACGAGGTATTTATCATATTATATCTTTTGTTTTTTTTTTGTACGAATACAACTGAACCAAGCAATACATCATAGTGGATTAATTGTAGCGACAAATGTTGCGATTTTTTTTATTAATTCTCTATTACACATTCGTTCGGTTTTCGTTTGTTTTGTTTTTTTGGTATTTTTGTTTTGGTTTTTTAAATCACACTTGCAAAATATCTTTATTCTTTCACAGTCGCCTCTGCTTGCGTATCACCGTTATCAGCGTTAACGGTCATCTTCGATGATTTCGATACTTCGTTAAAAACCAGTAGTAATGGTAGACCTCCCATGACCATGCACGTTCCCATGCAGAGAAAACATACGCTGTAACTTCCAGTTACATCGCGCAGGTAACCTGTAATCATTTTTCGTACGGATAATGCCATAGTCTACGATGATCTCTGACTAGAGACGCGAAGAAAACGATACCTCAGCTGAGACTACCATGCAGAAACCGAGAGCACCTTCGGACTTATTAATTTGTAACATTAAATAAATCAAAGCATTTTATAATTCTATATTGTACTATGGATTAAGTACCTGCTAAAGGCGGAATAGAAATAGCTCCGACGCTTTGGAACATCCTAACGAGACCGTAGGTTGAGGATATTTTGTCGGTGCCGTATTGGTCAGCAAGAAGGACGGGAACTAAGAGAAACCAACAACCCAAACACAGTCCGTACATGCCAACTGAGCATGCCAGCACATAGAACGAGTGGGCCATCGGGATCGCTAGCACAGCTACACCAGCACCCACGACACTGTTAAAGAGAGCCAGAAAAATAACTCAATAAATCACACAATCGATCCTCTCACAAGTCAAATGCGTAAAATCACCCCACTGTGGCCACAATATAGGAAATTTACCTGACGTTGAATAAAATTTTAACGAATGGCTATAGACACCTTTAAGATGGAGTTAGCGACTATAGATCACCTTTGACCTTATCTGGGGAACCGAGTATCTATTTCTATACGTTCTTTAATAATATTTCTGCGGAAATATCGCAATACCTTCTTATTATTGAGATTCTGATGCAACAAATTTTAAATATCAAGTCTCCACAGTTGGAGACCAATGTCACCCTAAAAGTGACTATTTCTGCCTAGAGAAGGGTTGTTAAAATACCTTCCGATGTATCCTTTCCGTCGGTCGAACAGATGCAGGTCTGAGAGCCAGCCAAGTCCGAGTCTTCCGCACAAGTCAAGGGCAGCGGAAATGGCGACCAGATATCCGGCTTCAGACTTGGTGTAGCCAGCCGCGTGAACATACGCCGGAAGATAGTACAGCATGTACGGACTTCCGGTCGACATGAGGCTGACCGAGATACACATCATGATGAACTGCGGATTTTTCAATAGAGATAAATCGATGTATTGCATTATCTTCTCCATGATGGTTTTCGGCTTCTCGGGCAGAACTTGCGGCTCGGTCTGAGGAGGCTGACAGACCGCCGTGATCGATGATCGCAATGATCTCAACGACGATCTGGCCTTATACACACACGTGGAGTCGGTCGACAGATCCTCGACGCTGTGCAATATACTGGAGCTTCGTATCTTCGAGATCGGCTTCATCCTGAGACACTCGCCGATTACGTCCTTCTCTTCCTCGCTGTCGGTCAGCTCGACCGCCACCACGCCGTTCTGATGGAACAATTCATTCAACAAATTATGTTTGGTAGTGGAGTCGTGGTTCGCGAATATCAAGTCCAGCTTCTGCTGCTTCGCCGCTTCCAATTCTTTCGCGGTCGGTGCGCTTTCAACTTTCTCGAACTTCTCGACAATTACGTCCAGCGCTTCCGGAGCGTAATTATTCTCAAGCGGCCGGTACAAGGTCGCGCTCACGCACACGTGGAGCATGCAACCGCCCAGAAGCAGGATCGTCCCATGGAAGCCGAAGCTCTCCACGAGGACCTCGATCAGAAGCGGAAACACGAAGCTGCCAGCGGCAGTGCCGGAAACGCAGATCCCGTTCGCCAGGGCGCGGTGCTTATCGAAGTATTGTGAGACGATGATGATGCCCGGCGTCGTCGATAGACCGCCACCGATACCTGATTCAAAAATCATCAACAGATTATGCCCCCTTGCATATTTTTCCCTGAAAGAATTTCCGCTAAAATAGATAGGTATTTGCCATCGTTATGTCAACTGCAACAACGTTCGGGAAACGTTGGGGTCATCTTTCAAAGGGCCAAGGCTTACGACAGCCTCGACGGCAATGATTACATAACTCTTGGTATTTCCGCGTGAGTTTGCAACCGTCTTGGTTTGGGTGAACACGAAGTAGTCAATACTGAATGAAAAGAAGTTTTGGCAAAATTTCCATGAAACCGGAACGTAATTCTAGATCATTCGCGAGATCCGTCATCGATCGCTATATAGAGCTTGCAAACGGTCCAAGGAAAAATATCTTGTTCGTTGAAAAAACGATATTTACGTTTACCTCGGCGATCGTGTCGAAGCAGATATATGTATTTAATTACACGAAATAATTGGTCGCACCATCGTTTACGATTTTCTATTTCCAATGATTCGCACCCAGACCTCTTACGTAACGAGTCGCGTTGCTCAGATATACATACAACGTTCGAAATGCATATACAAAACGATCCGATCAGAGTGTTACGAAACATACAGGCGTACTCGGTCCCGATCACAGAGTACACCTCCACGTTTTCGCAGCGTCGTATGCGAAAGGCTGGACAAACCTGTTAAAACTCCAAAAGTAAAAAAGAGGTGTATCAAGCTCGTGGCAAAGTAACTTAGAGTTAGTCCTAAAGCGCAGAACAATCCTCCGACGAAGACGACCGCCCGACAGCTGTACTTCTGGCAGAGCATGCTCGTCACGGGTGCTAGAATATCGAACAAAACATTGAATCCTAGCTAGGCATCCTTGACATCGCGTTTCGTAGCATCAACTCGTTCACTTTCCAGTCCTCCCGAGAGAGAAAGAGAATCAGGTAATTTCGCAGCTTGGAAAGGGGCTGGCTTGCTGATTCGAAAAAAAAAAATCGTCGGACCGACTAACAAAGTCCTTTTATTGCCACGAGCCACGCGCGTTAGTCACCAATTTACATGTAAAACTCCGCGTGACCCAGATCCGAGTCGAAGGACAGTGAACGTGTTAAGTGTACCGAAAGCGTTCCCCGAGTCCACCCCCTGGAAACTGAACGCGTCTATCCTTCTGGATCGATTCGAGGATTACTCACCAAGCGCTAGACAGAGACAAGACAAAATAGCCGGTATCCAGGACGCGACGGAGGCCGAGGAGTCCTTGAACGTTTCCATGACCTCGACGTAGAGGACCCCGTACGATTTGACCAGTCCGGCTACCCAGAACTGGACGAAGAACGCCCCGAACACGATCACCCATCCGTAGCCACCGTCGAGTGGAACGTAGGTGATGTTCCTGGGCTTCCTGGCCTCGTTCCTCTTCCTTTTCTTGGCGGCGGAACATCTGGTCGAGCGTAGCTCGCGTGACTTCGCGATCAACGGTCTGGCGGTCAGGCTCGATATCGTCAGAAGGTTGTCGTTGTCCTCGTCCTCGATGGTCTCCGGGCTCTGCAGATGGGGCGGTACGACCGGCGTCGAGGTGGCCGTCGCCTGCACCGATAAGGAGGCCGGCCTCTTCGGTGACGGCACGCCTGTGCTCAGGTCGAACACGGGCGCCGAGTGTATGGACAACAGCGAGCCCAGCTGATTCTGTTGATTCATATTCTCGTCGATGCCGTTCGTGACGACCATCTCCTGCGACGCTGTCGCGCAGGCGACAGGGTCACGCTCGACCGAATCCTGGAGGCTCCATTCTCGTGGTAACGACATATTTCAGTGGCTTCGTTCACAATAGGGGGACCGTAATACATTGGAGTTACGTTACTTGGCCTTTCTTCGCTCGCTGGACTTGGTAAACTGTCGTCTATCCTCTGCTACCTTCCTCGCAACCAGGACAAACCACACTGTTAACACCGTGCGCTGATCGCTGGCCGGTTGTCTTGGTACCCTCCGTCTCTCTCTCTCTCTCTCTCTCTCTCTCTCTCTCTTTAGTTTCTCTCCACGTTCTCCACGGACTCTGCCCTTCGAAGCCGCCCCGAGGAGTACACCCTCTACGTGCCACCCTTTCTTGCTCTCTGTCTACGTTCCCCCTGTTCGTCCCCCGTTTTGATTTCGGATTACCAGCCCGTCGTCCTGCTTCTCACCATTTACACGTTCCCCAGGATTCTCCTGACTCGGACTAAGGGCACTTGGTAAATAACCGAGATGAAAGTGGTGCGCACGCAGGGAGGTCGCCACCGAATGGAAACTTACGGGATCGATAGCCACCGTCGACGCACTGGCATCTCGCGGTAGTCACCACCACGTGGCCTCCTGAACAATACAAGAGGGCTATCGGTTTGTTGTCCTGCGGTCGACCCACTTTTCCGCAACCGCCGTCGCTTTAATTGCTCCCGATCGGATGATCCTCGCGAGAAAGCGAGCCGCGATTTCAATTGCCATCGCCGCGATCGACGGTTACCATTAAAAGGGATAGATGATCGCGACGAGAGGTCATTTACGAAAAACCTCGCTCGTCGTTAAATGCCCCGATGATGCTTCTTCAGGTTTCCCACTCCCACGTCAATACCAATGCAAAGTTTATTGCTGTCGATGAGACTATCGAACGACCGGTTGAATTACTCAATCGCTCGACTTGGTAATGATTCCCCGACGTGTTTCCCCGCACGCGGCTTACCCGATCGATCGCAATGCTGCTGCCGATCGAATCGTCGATATTCGAGGAACAAACGGGGGACCCGGTGTATGGTCGAAAACGGCCGTAATGATCCGTTGAAAAAACACAAAAACAGCCGAAAATCGCGATAGTGGGGACGGAGACTGTGCGCAGCATCCGAACGGATCAATGAGTCCCCGAGTTCTGTCTCGCAGATCCACCTTCGCGCTCGACGTTGACGCTGGTCGTCCGTTTCTAGGGAACCTCGGCAAGGGCGTGAACCGTTTTCCAAATGAGTCGAACCGGCGGCTCTTCTGTAATTGCGTGAACGGTCTCTGGCTGGACTCCGATCGGTACGTTCGATTGCATTTTCTCGGGGCCGACGACAGGCAATTTTCTTTCTCGTTTGAGTATCGTATTAACGAGAATGTCGACGGTAATCGTTATCGGAAACCATGGGACCATAATTTTGCTATAACAGCGGTATTTTTAACCGATTTCTACCTATTTCGTTCCCTTACCGTTTGATAAACAGCATAGAATGTATTGCTCCCTGTAGATCGATCCCCCGCAATGGCGAAATACGAAGGAGCCTTATTATTCCTCCTCTTGATTGTCTTGAACGACGAAATCTACAATGGACACGCCGAGTTCCAGGCCAACAATCCCACCCTCTTCAACATCGGCGCTGTATTGTCGAACGAGAGCAGAGCTCATTTCGAGCAGAAAATCAAAGTAAGTAATAAGCGGGGGTGTGCTGTTCTCGAGGCGGGTCCATTAAAACGGTATCCCTTGAGGAACACTTAGTACCCGCCCCTCGTTTGAATATTTTAATTTAAAAAAAAAACCTTGACACGCGTCCAATTACTGGCCAACCCCTGGTCGGGTGTATTCGTCACAATCACGTGAAGTACGAATTTAAGAATCTGCTTTCAGAGGAGAAATAATTTGAATATTTTCTCCCGACGCTTTCGTCGATGTAGACATCGTTCATTATGCATGAAGACCTGTAGCTTCTCCGATTGGGAACGGACTGATCACGAGGGACAACGTTGGTTCGTTTCAGAACTTAAACTTAGACTCGAAGTACGTCAGGAAAGGAGTATCTTACACGCACACGGTGATCCAGATGGACTCGAATCCAATTAAAATGGCGCTGAGCGTGTGCAACTACTTGATCGCAAAGAGGGTGTATGCAGTGGTGGTCTCCCATCCCCTGACTGGGGACTTGTCGCCGGCAGCTGTGTCCTACACGAACGGATTCTACCACATACCCGTTATCGGCATATCGTCGAGAGATTCGGCGTTCTCCGACAAAGTGAGTCGACCCGTTTACCCCTTAATCTCCGAAAAACCGAGATCCTGACGACATTGAAACCTTCCAACCTTCTGGCCGGAAATAATACCAGCCTTGACTCGAAAGTGGCTTGCAAACATTGCGAATCTTAGCCGCGAGAATGACGAATCCTCATGCAAAATGCTGCTTGAATAATTCATAGGTACAAGTTTCAAGGACCTCATTAAGACATCGAGTGACTCTTCAATGTTCAATTTAAATGATTATATTTCATACATGCGAATATACGAGGGATTGTTTCTCGTTTTAGACGATCTTTTTTAGACTGTTCTCATTAAAAGGAGGGAAACGATTAATTACACTTTACGGTCTAATAGACCAAAATTCGTCCAAGTTGCCACAAATAAGATTTCCAAATAATACCTCCATTACATCAGTATCGCATTACCGGAATTATTACGTGACACGCGTCGAAGATTTTATTGTACGTTTACGAACTCTGTCGCAGGATGTAAACAACCATGCAATATATAGTAAATCCCACCTGTTTCAGAACATTCACGTCTCTTTCCTGCGCACGGTACCGCCGTACTCGCATCAGGCAGACGTGTGGGTGGATCTTCTGAAACATTTTAATTACTTAAAGGTGATCTTCATCCATAGCTCCGACACCGATGGCCGGGCTTTGCTCGGCCGGTTTCAGACCACCTCGCAGAACTTGGATGCGGATGTAGAGATTAAAGTTCAGGTAGATCTACACGAAGGAGAGCGTATTAACTTCTCCTCTATTACTTGTACGCCTGATTAGAACTATAAGGAGCTAACTATCAAAGAAAAAATCCATGAAACGTTATTCCGAACAGGTGGACCCCATCATCGAGTTCGAACCCGGTCTGGAGAATTTCACGCAACAGCTGATGGACATGAAGTCGGCGCAATCCAGAGTGTGTTTGTTGTACGCGTCGTAAGTATCCGCCGTTGTTTTCCCTAATGACTTAGCATTGGTTAAATACCGATCATCCTCTTTTCTGCTTTATAGAAAAACTGATGCGGACGTAATCTTCCGAGACGCTGCAGCCCTGAATATGACCGGCGCAGGATACGTTTGGATCGTCACGGAGCAAGCCTTAGATGCGCCAAATGCACCGGAAGGTCTTCTCGGCTTGAAATTAATTAACGCGGAGAAAGAGGAGGCTCACATCCACGATAGTCTGTCAGTTCCTTTTTCTGATCCGTACATTGATGTGTAGCTTCGTGTCTAGATAATGTTGTCCCTGTTCCACCATCAAAAAAAACCGTGAGAGACTCTGATACACGCGCATGGGAAGACTTACGAGTCAAGAACCTCGTCTTGTCGAGGCGCTAATGATGCTTGCCTTGCGATTGTTCACGCAGACGCCAGCTGCTCTGTTAGCTTAAGCATCAGGCTGTCCTGAAAGTTTCGTTTTCTATTGAGACGAATTCGAAATAGTTTCTTCTTTTGTGAAAGCAAACTTTTAGAACAGGATGGTACGATCTTCCTTGCATCTGGTTTTCTCGTAGATGCTGCATGCAACAATTGCTTTTTTCTATTGCCTCCGAGCAGACATTCCAAATTGAATTTAAGATAGTTTTATATTGAGCGTCAACGCTTAAATTAAGACCGTCGACATTCAGGAGCTGCTAACTCCTTCAGAATGAATAGTACGAAATATGATTACTATGTCCTATAAGAAGGCTATTAGCGGAGGTAGAAATTAACTTCCTCTATCCGTAATTAGTGAGGTGTATGTTGCAGGCTGGTACTGGTAAAAGCATTGAACGAAATGAACAAAACAGAATTGATCACAGAGCCGCCGAAGGATTGCGACGACTCCGGCACCATTTGGGAAACTGGGAAGAGTCTGTTCGGGTACGCTTTCCGTCCACTACCTGCATCTTTGCTAGATCAAGTGGTGAAGATTTATGCTATCACGCATTCTCAATTTAGATTCATCCGGAAGCAAGTACTGCCGAACGGTACCACCGGAAATGTAGCTTTCGACGACAATGGGGACCGGATTTTCGCCGAGTACCACATCATCAATATTCAGGAAAGAGGCGAAAGGGTCTCCGTTGGAAAATATTTCTATCCCATTGTGAGCTATAGAGGAAACCATAATTTCATAAAAAAAAGAATTCTGATTACTTTGAAGAATTCGCGAAAAAAGAAATTTCATATTGCAGTTGAACGTGGGCCAGAATATCACCAAGATGAAGCTAATGGTGAACGAATCAAACATAACTTGGCCTGGCCGGTTACGAACAAAGCCGGAAGGTTTCATGATCCCCACGCATTTAAAAGTGCTCACAATCGAAGAGAAGCCGTTCGTTTATGTCCGCGAGATCTCCGAGAGCGAATCCTGCCAGCCGGAGGAGATTCTGTGTCCTCATTTTAACGCCACCGAACACGAAAGTAAACAGCGAAATCTTGTACAGTTCTCCGATACGATCGACCGATGTATTCTATTTGGTCGAGTCATAAATAACTTCCGTTTCGTTATTAGACATTTATTTTTTTTCTTTTGTTTATTTTCTTTGTCTTTTTTATTTTATCTATTTTAAACCCTTATCCATTTAGTGAAAGCAAAAATTCGTTTGTCCCGGTGACCTATAGGCGCTAGATACGAACAATAGAGTTTACCTAACTGCATCGGAACTTATTTTATGACTCGACTTAATAATTGTTCTACCGCTTTTAGGTACGAAAACGTACTGTTGCAAGGGCTACTGTATGGACCTGTTAGAGAAGCTATCGGAGACCATCAATTTCACTTACAGCTTGGCTCTGTCTCCAGATGGACAATTTGGCAGCTACATGATCAAGAATATCTCAGGTTGAAAATTGTTTTTTAGACGCAATTATATCAATTTCACCAGTAGAAACAAAATACTTCATTAGTGAATGCTGTATCAGGCGGCAAGAAAGAGTGGACGGGACTCATAGGGGAAATAGTCAACGAAAGAGCCGACATGATCGTTGCTCCTTTAACCATCAATCCAGAACGCGCGGAGTTCATCGAGTTCAGCAAGCCTTTCAAGTACCAGGGCATCACTATTCTCGAGAAAAAGGTATGATCTTGAATTCGTAATAAATTACTCTGCAGATTCTTGTACAAAATAAATCTGGACGCTCAGCCTTCAAGATCGTCGACCCTGGTATCGTTTCTGCAACCATTCAGCAACACACTTTGGATACTGGTGATGGTGTCGGTGCACGTAGTGGCTCTAGTTCTGTACCTCCTCGACCGGTTCTCGCCCTTCGGGAGGTTCAAGCTAGCAAACACTGACGGTACCGAAGAGGATGCCCTCAACTTGTCCAGCGCAATATGGTTCGCCTGGGGCGTCCTGCTCAACAGCGGTATCGGAGAAGGTATTGATCAAAACAATCCTAGAGATATCAAAGAAACTCAAAGAGAACAAACACCAAATATGAAATTGGACCTATGAAAACATAATAGGTACGAACGAGAAAAAGTTGCAAACTGAATCATTGTTTGAAACTTCTACTCTGTGCTTAACATCGCATGCAACACGGAAATTAACATCCTCGGTACACAGTAAACTTTTACGTACAGCCTTCACGCTCTGATTTATGATGCCCCGCAACAATCTTCCTGAAGACTCACGGTCTTCAGCTCGGCGCAGCCATGTCCACTTTTACCTGTAATCAGTGTAAAAGGAATTCTTTATTATCCTGTGGAGCGTGCCCCCATCCCCTAACGACCATTAACATTGAACCTCCAAGGAACGTATTTATAGCGACCGCTAATGTCTCCCTTTGCCAACGGGGGCATAATTAAATCGATTAAACAAGGACAAAAATGGAATCACGCAATGATTCTTATGCGCTCCCCACTAGCCACGTTTTAGCAACGAAAATGCTCGATGATACGGAAAATTACGACAGCTTGAACAGTTTGGATGACTTTTCAGCTTGTGTTTACGATGATCATTTTCAAATGCCAGAATTAATGAGGCAAGGGCGCGTCCGGGATTAGAATAGTTCGCATGATAAATGAGACTTCCTGTAATTTTAATAGGCACTCCGAGAAGCTTCTCTGCACGGGTATTGGGCATGGTTTGGGCAGGATTCGCAATGATTATCGTTGCCTCGTACACTGCCAACTTGGCTGCATTCTTGGTGTTGGAACGGCCGAAGACGAAATTAACTGGAATCAATGATGCTCGTGTAAGAACTTGCACAATTGTGTAATTCGTATACGCAACTTCGAAACTAATTAAAAATGAAGTAATTATTTCTAAAAGGATCTGTTCGTTTACAGCTGAGAAACACTATGGAGAATCTCACGTGTGCAACTGTGAAGGGCTCAGCAGTGGACATGTACTTCCGTCGGCAGGTCGAACTGTCCAACATGTATCGCACCATGGAAGCAAATAATTACGACACTGCTGAGGAAGCCATCAGGGACATCAAAATTGGGTAGGAGTCGCTACCCTTAAAACAATATTACGAAACTTTTGTTGCGTGTATACGAGAGATTAATAGGTAAGGATTTGGTGACGAGTGATACTTTTTTCAGGAAACTCATGGCTTTTATCTGGGACAGCTCTCGGTTGGAATTCGAGGCTGCTCAGGACTGTGAATTGGTCACTGCCGGAGAATTATTTGGACGGTCTGGCTACGGAATCGGTCTACAAAAGGGCTCTTTGTGGGCAGATGCTGTGACTCTGGCTATTCTAGACTTTCACGAAAGTAAGAGTCATTCCACGCTGATAATAACCAAACGCAAAGTGTTAGATCAATATAGTGTCTACTTTTACTTCAATCTATTCACCTATGGTAGTAAGCTAGCCTCGTGGTGCGTGACTTGAACCAAAATAGACGACCATGCGGCCAGCTCTGCGTTACATACGTGACTTGTTTGCTATCCTCCAGATTAAGATTTCAATCTACGTGTTATAGTTATGTCGGCCAAAAAGCTCTGCGTTCGCATCGACAACCGCAGCTTAATAATACACCAGAATCTATCTCTCTACTAAACGTTTCCCATAGGCGGTTTCATGGAGAGCCTCGACACGCATTGGATCCTCCAAGGAAACATACAACAATGCGAGCAACTGGAGAACACTCCGAACACGCTGGGCCTTAAGAATATGGCCGGTGTGTTCATAGTGGTGGGTGTAGGAATCATCGGTGGTATCGGTTTGATCATCATCGAGGTGGCATATAAGAAACACCAAATCCGCAAACAGAAGAAGATGGAACTGGCGAGACACGCGGCCGACAAATGGAGGGGAGCGATCGAGGTGAGAAAACCGGAGGGCGGATCCCCCCTGGAGTAATCGAATCAGTTCTTTCTCTTTTCTTCTGTTCGATATCTATCGCTGTCCTCTCCTCAGAATTGTGTGTTTATCAGTAAACCGCAGGCGGACGGGAGGAAGTAGGAGCGACGACAAGAAGTTCTGAAAACTAGTAACGACCAGAAATTCGACCGAGCACCAGTTTTTGCTTCTATCAGCTTTAGGGGATGAGGAATGTAATCGGGCTTCTACATATATTGCCGCAGGATAGCATTATTTCTAGACAGACAACAATCTCCATCTCTTATATTGCATCAGTATCGCTTTCGTTTACACAGGGTGAGCCATCGGGCACAAACATTTGAATGTTTTCGACAGATTTTGATGAACTAATACCAGTGTTCGTATACTGGACCCAAAAGCTCCTGCTCGAGTTCGACTGAATTTGCTGAAATCGTTCAGATGTTTTGTCTTCCCCGACTCACCCTTCATAGCTCTTGGTCACAAGTATTTATTATATCGGCTTTATCGTATTTATATGAGCTTCCAGTATCAGTTAAGCTACTATTAGAAGTACAAAGTATGACTGTAGCTCTTTGGGTGCTGGTACTTGCGAGTACACGAACGTTAGGTGCACTGAAAGAGTTCTTTATGCTTTGAGATACAGTGCAACGTAACTTGTAAGTCTAATAGATTTAGCTTAAGTAAAGAAACGAGTGCGATTTTTGCTTTAGTCGTTATCCACGGTTGTAATTCAGCCTAATTTTTCATGCAGAAACGGAAGACCTTGCGAGCGTCTATAGCAGCCCAACGAAGGATACAAAGCAATGGCCTAAATGATCCTACGACTGTCAGCCTGGCGGTCGACACGGTAGCTAGATCTAACCTAACTCCACGGAGTCCTGGTCGGGCATGGCCGGGTGATAGCGACATTCGTCAACGTCCAATCCCTCGGTCCGATGATATCAGACTGTCCCCTGCCGCATACACGGCGGACGTCTCACACCTTATTGTGTGAGCGAACTGATTTTTTATAGATCACTTGTATCGTGAATATGAAAATGTTATCACTGTCGTGAGAAGTTACGTTAGATATATATATATATATATATAATATATATATATATATACTTGCACAGAAATATCTGTGTCGAGAGTGTGTTTGTTTTATACAATAAACATCGTTACTTTAAAACTCTTCGCGTAGCCCGTTATCATTCCCTTCTCGATCAGCACATCCTAGATTGATCGATCGATAAATTATAACCGATCGTGCGCTATTTAAAGACCATTACACATTTTCTTTTCATTCCTTTCTGATTTCAGTTTACGCATACAATCATACGATTAAACAACCGGTTGCATTGTTACATGCGCATAATCTATTGCCTTCAACTTTCATTGCTATTATGCTCATTAGTGATGAGCAAGAAGTGACAATGAAAAATTAAAAAATTACGTTTCCAACTTTGTTGTCTAACACCTCAAAACAATTTAAGCCGATTCGCCAAATTTTAAAAAATTTATGTATCTCGCTTTAAAAATTACATACTTACTTTTGCTCTTTACTGTATGTAACTGCGTAACGTATTGTGTTTAAACAGAAATTTGTGTTGCTTCATTGTATCTATGCATATCCCGTTTGCAGCGTATCAACCATAACTTGAGGGTCTGATATGTTGTGAATATAATCAATTTTTAAATATTTTTAAATAGCATCATTCCCTCCATAGAACATGCAATACATAGATCCGGTATTTGATCTCAGATTAGTGCCCCTACAATTTAAAAATTACATTGATTTCAATCCTTTATGTTGATTCTTTTAACATCGCTAGTACTATTTGTATGAATACTGGTGTCATGTAATTTGATCTTTTCAAATCAAAGTGCATAGTATTGGTTTGATTAATTAATTTTTAACTGGACTCAACAACGACGTTAAATGCGATTCGAATTGATCCGTGAGTCTTCTCTCTGAGTATAGTTTCGTGCACCATGACCACGGACGTAACACATGAGAACGAATTGTGTCAAGTTTCTCGCCGCTGTCATTTGACGAAGTTTCCTTAACCATCGTGTTGGATTTATTTTCTACCTGGCTTCGAAACAGTTTAATTAGTTTTTAATCGTTAGGTATGGCAGATACGACCGTGGACGCGACACGCCGTTTAAATGTTAAAAAACAGACCCTAGACGACGCTTATGCAGCGCCTGCAAATTTCCTCGAGATTGACGTGATTAATCCAATCACACACGGCGTTGGCAAGAAACGGTATACCGATTATGAAGTTCGCATGAGGGTAAGTAAAATTTCTTTCGTTTGACAGACTTATTCAACTTTGTTGATATCGTGATGGATTAGAACAAAATACCTTGGTCATTTCATCTCCTGCGACGATATTCTTTTTTACCGCTTAAATGTAAGGCATCGCATATTATTGTCGAAGAAAATACACTGACGTGGACTTAAGATTACAAATTTAATCGAATTACATTCCGTCACGAATTCATAAATCGTTTAACTAATATGCACATTTACGATTGTCTTCTTTCCGTTAAAAATTCTGTACTGCAGTTGATGCACGCGCCCGATCGCAATATTGTCAATTTTCCGTCTTTAAATGTCATCTATCAAGCATCTTTTTAGTGTTTGATGTTATTTTTTAATACATAGAAGATTAATAAGATTCGGATATGTTGTAATAATGTCATTAGGTTCATCAATCGAATGTATCATGGGCAGTGTCTGTTATCTTACTTTAGGTGATAAAAAAGAACAGATACAAAAATTTATGTGATGCTCGGGTCCATTTATAGAATTCTAGATTAAATTGTACGAAAGATTCTGTAAACAGTAATTACCATAAGTAATTCATGTTTTACTTCAAATTTGTATCTAACAATAATCTAGTATTAATTCTGTATCTTTGTTTTGACTGCTTTAAGATAAAGTCACTTATAAATTTTAAGTCTTGTACAAAATGTCAAGTGAACCATTACTATGAATCATACATTTTAAATGATGCAAAATATATATTCCTTTAATCTATGATAGTCAATAAAAGAAGTAATGAATTGTTTTATTAATGGCTATAACAATTATTTTCTGTTTTTGTTCAGACAAACCTACCAGTTTTTAAAGTTAAAGATTCTACAGTAAGGAGAAGGTATAGTGACTTTGAATGGCTAAGGAATGAATTAGAAAGGGATAGCAAGGTCAGTTGATAATTTCAATAACATTTATTATTTGATATAGAATGTAGGTGTTCAAGGATTTTTTGTCATTTTAAAAATACATTTTTTATTTTTATAGATTGTAGTGCCTCCATTACCAGGGAAGGCCTGGAAACGCCAGATGCCTTTTCGAGGAGATGATGGTATTTTTGAAGAAGATTTTATTGAAGATCGAAGAAAAGGCTTAGAGGAATTTGTTAATAAGTATGTATATTCGTAGCATGAAAAGCTATAGCTCGTTACCGCAGTTTGTATTTTTAGTTTAAATAATAAATAACTTATTTTTTCAGAATAGCAGGACACCCACTAGCTCAGAATGAAAGATGTTTACACATGTTTCTGCAAGAAGCTGTAATAGACAAGAACTACGTACCTGGAAAAATACGTAATACATAGGTTACAATAAGATTCATTGCAAGTATATTTTCCTCCCCACCTTCAATATTTAAAGTCATATTTGACTATGTTAAAAATTTATTCTAGAATTTTGTAAAGGATCCTTCTGTATTTATATGCAATATTTAATCGAGCTTTCAATGCTGTGATGTCAAATTACAAAACTTGTTTCTTTGGAAGTAATTGTGTTTAAAACTTTGTGTATTACATACTCAGAAGGATCTAGGTGTCATCGTAAATCACTGAAACAGTGTGATACAATTTTTTTACTTGTATTTTGTTTAACGATATTGAAATAACATTGGCTTTTTTTAAGAGACGGTATATAATTTGATATTTATTATTACTTTCAGAGATTGCAGAGTAATATTAGATGCAACAGTTCAATTAATATACAAATACGAAATTTATGAATCCAAAAATATGACTTAGAAATGAGATATCAAGACGAAAGCTATTTATTTACAAGTTGTTCAATATAAACAGTAATAAGTAGTTTTTTCTTGCTTTTTCTTAAACAATTTGAGTAAAGTTATGTATATATTTGTGGTATCATTGCAAACATATATTTTGAAATCAAAAGTATTTAGAGTAAGATAAAGAGAAATAGGAGAAGAGTATAATATTTGCGAGTTACAGTTTCCTATTGGACAACTTGTAAAAAGCATATAAATTAATGTATAAACAGTGCTATTGCAACTAGGAGAGTAAGATATAATTCAGTTAAAAAATGGAGATAAATCTCTTAAAAATTGTTTATAATTTCATATTCTCTACGTGTGAAAGAAGTGTTAAGAAATCGAAAATTTACTGAACGTAATTCTGTTTATTAATGATAAAAGTATATATAACTAAGGCGTTTTAAATCTCCTTGTTATATACTTCTTGTTCTATTGTGACGATAGAATGCAGAAATAATATTGTACTGGAACCAACAGTAAAATCCATAACTTCTATGTTGTGTTTTTATATTCTTTAAATTTACACTATAAGCAACATTTCTTAAAAGTTTGTAATTGTCAAAGGGACTGTGTACAGGGCATAGAAAAAGAAAGATATTTTACTGTTTCTCATTTAAGTTTTCATTATACTCTATTATACTAGTGTACATATATACCTGTGTATGCGTTAACACGCATGCATACACTCTCACATATACACAAGAGTATTGTATATCACTATAAATATTAAGAGATATAAAAGATGATTAAGACTGTGACTTACATACTACTTTAAAGCTTCGGTGTTTAGTAAAAAAAAAGTCTTAATAAAAGTTTCTACTTCATTTAAAAAATATATATACATATGGAAGTTTTTAATGAAAATGCAGCTGTAAAAAAAATTCAACCAACAATTTTATATGATTCATAAGGAAACATTTCTACAAGAAAAATCGTTACTATGCTTTTCCATTTACACTGCATTCCTTTTGTATGCATACCTTTGGACAATCAACGTTTACTTCTTCATTGCGTTTTTGTCTTCAAACTAATATGTACATTGTTGCCTTAAACTACATCTAAATTTGAAATCTTTCGAAGTCAAATAATTATAGCGCTAGTAACTCAGTTGTATTAAGACAATTTCTTCTCTTTAACGAATTAAGACTATGTATTTATACTTATAAGTATACATCCTGTTTAGTTCTAATGAATTTTTTATTTTTAAAATATGTTTCTATATATTTGCTCACGCAGTCTTGCTCTAAAAATACAAAAATAAATATTACTTATTTCACGCTGTACCACGTTACTTTTATTAAATATATTTTATATAATATTAATGGACACTCACCAGGGAAAGTATTTTCAATAATAAGCATGTCGGCTATGTACTTTGCAACTAGTTTAAAAAGCTGTCTGTTTTTTATTCTTCGTTTCTTATAAAATGGCATTAGATGCTTTACTATCCATGGTGCTATCCTCTCTTTACATGCAGTTAAATGCTCTTCAATACAGATCGGTGAATCTGGCATCATTTCTTCATCGTCTGATTCTCCAAACAGTTCAATAAATTTCTCTTTTATCCTTCCATGTTTTCTATAATTATTGAGGGACAATTCTGTCATTTTTGCCTTTAATTTTGAAACCTGATACACACGTTCAACAAACCAAATGCTGTGCATCTTACGTTTTTGTTTAGTTTCAGGAGTGTCATTTTCTACTCCTAACAATTTATTGGCTTCCCTATTTTTCATTTCTTTGTAATAACTAAAACTATATTTCCCAGTATTTACATTTGACGGTTTTACATTATTGCTTTTAACATTAACCTTTGTACTGTCATTGCTTTCAGGTATGCAAATAGAGTCATTGGAATTAAGTGGAAAAAAAGATTCTGTCTCCAAACATATTTTATTGATTTCTTTGTCCACGTTTGCCTTGCTTACCCCTGAATGTTTTTCTATTAATGTCATCAGATCACTACTATCATCACTATCACAAAACATGTCTTCCATATGTTGCAAAAGTGAATCTTGAGAATTTTCATCCTCATTTTGAATATTAGATGGATTATTTAATATTTGAGTATTTGAATTGTCTTGTGTGCAACTAAACATGTCACATTCTTCTTTAATTACTTTTTCATTGACTGCCATTGTATCAGATAGATCTTCATCCAACTTAGTTTTAAACGTATTCTGTTCTACTTCATTGCAGCAGGTAGAATTTACAGTGGGTGAAGCTGTATTGTTGCAACTACTAGGATCAGATATTTCTTTTTCAATTTCTTTTATATTTGTTGCGTCTTCTTCTTCCTTGAGAGGCAAGTCTTCTTGTTCCTCAAAAGACAATTCTTCACAATTGGATGTAATGCAAATGCTTTGAATGTTATCAATTTTCTCCAATTCTGCCCATGAATTAATAGTCTGAACACCAACATCTACTTTGTTTGGTGGAGTTTCTAAAAATATTACTAACTTCTTATAAGCTTTCTTGTCCAAGGTATAAGACTTCACATCTGAAATCTATTAGTGTCTTACTTTTTACTGTTAATTGAACCAATAAATTTGCTGATTTACATAAATATGATAAACTCACCATCTTCAACATATTTTGCCTATACAAAGTTGCCTCTAAAGACGATCGGACAGCATGCAATTCCATTTGATTTGCACATTTTTTCAATTGTTCACATGATATATCTTTGTCTTTATCTTTATAGTAAAGAATGTAATTGGCAAGTAAACATTTATGGAGGTAAGAATAATATACTGCACGAACCTGCAATCAAAAACATTCATTCAAATTAAACATTTATAAAAAAAAATTCGAATTTAAACTAATGAACACCAGACTGTAAAAATCTAATTCATTATTTACTAGTACACGTTTAAATAATGATAATTTTAAGAAATTATTTCGTTGTGTTCATAAAACATGCCTTCGTAGTCAATCGAAGAAATTCATCGTTTGGATCGGTGGGAAACTGAAATTTGTTCGTCGAAAGAGAAGGTAACGATATTGACAAAAGATTATTAATATCTTCAAGACTACTATTGTCATCATCAGTATCCACGATGTCGAGTTCGTCTCGTTCCTTCTTCAATGAGAATGATATGTCTTTTTCTTCCATCGTCGTCATTTTATTTCATAGTTTGTTGACAAACATTAACTATTTCAAATTTCTCACTCGACGAGCCTCGTAAATATTCACCGCGCAACAATGTCATCTTCAACGTTCTTGTGAATTAAAGGCATAGTTTCTACTCTATGAAACGAGCATAACACTTTAGTAAATCTGTTCGTATATCAGTACAATAAACAAAGCGATCTTCTGTATTCAAGCAAAGATAATATTTATTATATATACATATATACACATTTGACTATATATACATATATATATAACAATAGTGGATTGCTAGTGAGACTAACTTCATGCGCGTCGATATTTATTGAATCTCAAAGTCGTTTTTTCAGCAATCAATAATGTTTATAAAAATATTATGGAAAAACTAATGTAGATTAAAGACTTCTTCAAATTGATGAAATTAAGAAAAATGTTATCAACATTCACTTCAAACTAATAATTATTCTTTGTAGATATATTAAAAAAATCATTATTACTTCTCGTAAGAATTTTCATATATATATATATGTACATATACTATTCATGATCATAATACTTAGGATTTGACGGACAAAAATGCTCGGTACCGAGACAGTACGAAATAATTGAATAATGTACACCTCTATTTTTTCTTTATTATCAATTGGAATCAAATATGTATGTAGTGCCATGATAATCAGAACTGTATTGTGTGTATCTTGACAACGAGTAGTCCAAAATTATTATGTTTAGTGTTAAAATATTCCTAAAGGTTTCACCCATCAGATCCACAGCACAAATTGCCATAATTATGTCTATTTATGGTTTTTTAAAAAATTTCCCGTTCATGGGTCACGAAATACTATCACCACATAGCGGTAAACGTCCGAACTAAATTTCTTCTGATATGTATAATACAATGCAGAGTCGCCAAAAGACATTAATTATGACAAAATTAGGGGATAAAAAAAATAAAACAACGTTGTCAAACATAAATAAAATTCAAATACAGTGTAATTCCGATTATCGGGCATGTTTGGATCAGGCTGACATTAATGTTTCATTTCATTTCATTAGAAGCGAATATGTAAAAATAATCCTCTTAAGTATATATATCCGTAAACTTTATACTTTTATTATTACATTATTTATTAATATATGAAAAAATGAATGATATAAAAAAAATTACGAAACACAGAATAGAAAATTTATTTTAATGACAATCTTGATTTATTTTTGTACTCTGTTGATACCAGTTTTTATGAGGAAAGTGCCAGATCTGTGTCAATATACAAGCTGTTTCAAAATTTCATACATTAAAAAATGAACTAAAATGCATCAATTATCTCTTGTTTCTGGTTCTTCGTCATATGCAGCCATAACTTTTTCCATTATTTCCCAAAGCTTGTCCCTTGTTAAGTCTTTACAAAATACCTGGAAATTACATAAATAGTCTATTTTATAGTAAATAATTTACAGTATTAACATTTTTAACGATCTTCAATTCTTACATTGAACCAAGGTTGTTGATCACATTCATCCATTAATGGTACTACAACACCATAAATCTGAAGCGATAAATTAATACAAGCAATGGCTATTAAATTTGGTGGATAATCAAGTATAGCGGGTGAATGATGGAAGTCTTGTAGAAGTGCCATACTGGTCTTTGCAACTGGATACTTAGACCATTCTTCTTCCCCAAACCATGCCTGCAAAGACCTTAGATAGTGCAGCATATACTAAAACAAGAAAATTTTATTACATAATATTTTAAATCATAATATACATTGTAACATTCTCTTTTATTAAATTAATTATTACTTTATGTGGATGTACTGGAGTCACTTGAAACTTCAGCATACGCATAATTAAAAGTTCTGCCTGAACAATTGCATCTCTCATGCTCCAATACTGATCTCCTAGCTCTAGGGGTTGTGATCCCCTGTGTAGTGTGCTATAAGAGACATTCATTACATCTCTTATTTTTAGATTATCATCTTTCACTTTTCCTGCTAGATAAAGACAAGTTGCTGCAATCAGCTGAAATATATGAACACTTTTATAAATATTAATTATGCTAAATGTATAAGTCTACATTAGAATTAGTCCTAGAGTTACTTACATAGTTGTCATAGCCTCCTGGAGCAGCCTCCTTTATAAACCTATGGTACAAAGTTGCAGCGGTGGCAATAGTTAATGAGTGAGCTTCTAGTTTCAACCCTGTAATTTCCAAAATTAATCAAAAATTCAATAGTAGTTAAAATGGAGATTCTCTACCATTTATATAGAAAATACCTACCACACTCAAAAATAAATCTTGAAACTGTGAAACTGTCACTACTTTTAGTATAATCAATTGTAATACTTTTTTGTAAAGTATTCCTTTTTTCCCTTTGCATGGCCAACACATCAATAACATCTTTCATTTTGGAACTGTAAATTTATAGATTATTAATATGAAATTGAAAGGATTATATACTTTTATACTTTATTAAAATTGTTATAAATTTTACAGAAAGAATTCATATTCCATCGAAGTTATTGCAGAAGTGAGTTTTACGAATTGTGAACCGGCACATTATACAAAATTATGTTACAAGAAAATTGTATAACCACTTCTAAACTTTTTTAACTTCAAATTACCTTAACGTTTCAGTACTTGTTGGCTCTGTCGGATTCATTCTGATAATATTTTAATCGAATCCCTTTTATAAAATATTAAATCTATTTTCTTACAGGTTACGACAACAATATTTATTTTTCTCACACGGGTGGGGGCACGCGCCGGTATTGCCAACATTATTAATGATATTTCTCTAAATTTGAAATTGGAATACCAACTTTAAAATTGTCAAATTTCTCCAGAATTGTATTCTGTTTAGATACATTTTAATAACATTAACACATGCTTTTTCGTAATGAAATAATCAGCATGTATAGAGGCTGCATTAAGATTCAGCCTTTATGTAATATGTACATATTTAAATATGGAAATTAGATTAGTTATAACAGTCACAAAAAAGTAATCTCATTTTTAAATCACTAAATACTTATCAGTTGTACTTACTGAATAAAAAATGCCTTTAAAAGGATTAAAAATTTTGGAATTAGCTGGACTGGCACCAGGCCCGTTTTGTGGGATGATATTAGCTGAGTTTGGTGCAACAGTTATTAAAGTAGACAAGGTATAAGAAATATAAGATCTTTCTTTTGTTTAAGTTAAAGAGGCGTTTTAATCCATTAATATTAAGTATCATTATAAGTTTTATTTGAAATCAATTATGTGTACTATGTTCGTAAGATTTTGTTTCTATGTTCTTTGTAATACTAAAATAGTAATCTATCATTTGTTTTTTTACAGACTAATGCACGTACAATAATCCCTGATTGCCTTAGTCATGGAAAAAGATCAATCGCATTGAATCTAAAAAATGAGAAGGGTATTGAAATTTTTAAAAAATTGAGCAATCAATGTGACGTAATTATAGATCCGTACAGACCTGGTTTGTACTTTTCAATATTCATTTTATAACTTGTACCATATCTGTTATCTTAAGCTACAAAAATTAATAAAATAATACTGGTTTATTAGGTGTAATGGAGAAACTAAAACTAGGTCCTCAAGATCTTATGAAAATAAATAAGAGATTAATATATGCTAGATTAACAGGATTTGGTCAAAAAGGACCATATGCAGATATGGCTGGTCATGATATTAATTATTTAGGCTTATCTGGTAAGAGAAAGTTTTATTGATGCAACGCTTTGATTTCTATGTTAAATTGTATTACATTAGTTTTATTGAAATCTAGGTTTATTATCTTTACTTGGTCGTTTTAATGAAAAACCAACACCACCATTAAATCTTGTTGCTGATTTTGGTGGTGGTGGATTAATGTGTGCTTTTGGAATAGTATTAGCAGTATTAGAACGTAACAAAAATAATATTGGTCAAGTGATTGATGCATCAATGGTAGATGGATCAGCATATTTAGGAAGCTGGTTTTTTAGAACCCAAAATATAACTCAATTGTGGGAAAACCCACGTGGTAAAAATATGTAAGTATTTTTAGATTAGCATTTTGTTTACCTCACTTTACAATTTTGTGAATAAACCATACCTGTTATACTTTCAAATAGGCTAGATAGTGGGTCACATTTTTATGATACCTATGAAACAAAAGATAAAAAATATATGTGTGTTGGCGCAATTGAGCCACAATTTTATAACATATTTTTGGAGAAACTTGGTCTATCAGAAGCTGAAATGCCACAGTTTGACAAATTTGAAGAAAATCGAATGAAATTAGAAAAAATATTTAAGGAAAAAGATCAAACTGAGTGGTGTGCTATATTTGATGGCCTAGATGCATGTGTAACTCCTGTTTTAGATTTAAAAGAAGTTACACATCATGTACATAACAGAGAAAGAAATACATTTACAACATTGGAAGATGATTTAGTTGTTCCAAATCCTGCACCTCGTTTATCTTCCACTTCTGGGAAGTCAAAGGTACATGAAAAAATTCCTGAACCAGGTGAGCATACCACAGAGATTCTAACAGAATTAAATTTTAATCGCAACGAAATTTCTGATTTGATAAAAAATGGAATTGTTGAACAAGGAATGACTCAATCTAAGCTTTAAATATTTAAAAGTTTATTGTTTGTCATGATATATTGCTGTTTATATAAAGAAAAGAGAATTTGTCTTTGTAATATATAATTTCTAATATATTTTATATTTTTATAAACATGTTATTACTGCTGGAATATTTTATTATAAATGTTATTTAAATACATCATTTTTAAAATAGTATGAATTGGTTTATTTATTAAAATATTAATACAAAAATAATTTAAATAGAACTTAATAACAACCACATCTATTAATGACCATATTCTGATACTTTTTTAAGACAACATTATTGTCATCTAAAAAATATAGTACTGATATTGGTGACAGTTTTGTTGGCACACAACAAGGTTTTGGTATTTCTCTTGATTTCAGAAGATGCATTAAAGCCTGCACAATGGCATGATTAGTTGCATTCATATGAATGTTCAATGGAAAATTGCACTCCCCACTGCAATAATAAGCATCATATCCTTCTGGGGCAATAATCCAATCTTGCCATTGTAAGTCTTTGAAGCTAATATATAAACTTTTCATATTACATGAATATCCTTTTTTATGATTACCAAAATCGGTGTATGGATTATTCTTAGCATTTATGATACCGAAATCCAATTTTTTAAATTGATCTCTTCTTTGTCTTTGTAATACATTGTGCTTAATTTGCTTTTCGATATTTTTGAAGAAACCAACCATAAATGGTTGCTTATCTGGAACTCCTGAAACACCTACAATTCCTATATCATCTGGTCTCAAAATGTGGCCGATATAATCAGCATCATGCACTGCTACAAATAAACCCCGATTTTCTTTTGGATTTCTAACCCAATATTCAAGTACTTGGCTAATATTTAAAGTTATCCATCCTTCTTTATTTGTTGTAGTATTGACGGAGTTTATATAATGTTTGACTCGTCTACCATTTTTGGTTTTAGCCACCCTGTGTAATGCTATTGTATAACTTTTATTATAGTCAAAACGTTGTTCCAGGCTCTGATAAAGACGTAGTTCAGCTGAGATTATATGTTCCCCCCATGGAACTTCTGATACATCAAACCAAATTCGTTTCCCTCTATTCATTTTGGATGCATTCCCTGAATGTGGATTATGTGCACCAAAAGTCATAATGAAGTCACTCTGATCAATAATATTAATATCATAACCATTTTTATCAAATTCTTCCATGTCTTCATATTTGTCATAAAATGATTTGTTGTCTTCATTAGATAAAACATTTTTATAAATATTTAGTAGAAATTTGGGTGCAGATCTTTTTACTAATAAAGCTCTTCGTTCAATTCTCTTTGGTTTCTTAGGTAGTCCTAGAATGTTTAACAAGTTATATTCTATTTCCCGTTTTTGTTTAATATTGACAACTTGGTGTAATATTGTTTGATCAAGTCCATTGTCCATGTATAATCCACTTGGTCTCTCAGAATTTGTTACAAATATTATTACTAGAAGAAATATTATAATAATAATATATTTTTTACACATTCTAATTTCTTTAAACACTAGAGCTATGTCTCACTTTATGCATTCATATTCCTTAATCTCGTAATTCGTCTGATAATGTCTACAAAAAATTTTGTTTACATCAAATGAAAGACTTTCATTAGTAGATGTCTATTTGTATACAAAGTAACTGGCAGTTCTAATGTCAGTACTATTGCTGTTAGTGAGTACTGTTTATCTTTAACAATTTACCAGTTGTACAAATTCAACAGAATAAATAATAAAATAAAGTTTCAAGCATTAAAAGATAATATATTGAATATAATTATTAAGGCTGACAGGACAATAAATAGTATAAGGTGGTAATGTACAGTTTTATTATAAATATTGAATATGCGTCATAATCTATACCAACAAGTATAAAGCATATTCGTGCAATATTGTGATATTATTTATGAGGCGGTGATGGTAGTTTTGTAGGTTGATCCTGACGTGTTACTCGTTCAACAGGATGGGCAGATGCCGGTTTTATCGATAGCAGAGAGCCAAATAAAACGTGTTGAATAACAGGAAATTTTGCAAGAACCTGATAATTAAAGTGTAATATGTATAATTACATACATTAATTTATTACTGCCATTAAATTTTAACGACAGTAATTAATATTTACCTCTGCTTTGTACATTTTAATAAGACCACTATTTACTTTGACCCATGATGAAACTGCACTAACATTCCATAATTGATTTGAATGTTCAGCAAAGGGACCAATTTTGACCTACAAATTGTATACATATTTATTATTTATCTGTATTAATTTATTGTTGATAATATACTCGTGTAAACTATTTACACAAGTGTTTTAGAAGTATATATAAACCTTTGAAATGAATTCAATGCAACCAAGAAACATGTATTTCTTGCTATGTGCTTCAACAATTTCTGGATTAACAAAGTGACGTGGTTCTAATTGAGGATGTCCTAAAATATTAACACATTATAGGAAAATATATCTTTACGAATTATTGATAATTTCTAACAAAGATATAAAAATCAGGAAACTACCAATCAATTGTGCACTTCCCCATATGAAAGGAACAAATTGATAGTCATCCAAACTCCACACACCATGACTACCTGCTGGTTCCATTCGGTACGTTATTTGTAATCTACGTACCAATTCAAGGTATCTTGAAAAGAAGGAAAGATTTTATGACATATAATGTTAAATACTATGTGTAATATGAAAAGCATGTTACCGATTAAATATTTTTACAACTACAGCAACTTTGTCATCTTGTCTAAATGCACCAATTTTAAACATGCAACACAGGAACATTAGGAATGCCATTTCATGGCCTGTACCATAATCTATACGTGTTGGATTACCAAAACTCTCATTCAAATACTGAATTATTTCTGGGACTGCTCTATGTAATTCTTTTGGTAATACTTTATGCAATTCATCCATCCCATTCTGGAATATTACAATGTAAATACTTATAAATTGCTATAACTGAACAATTTGTATATAGAAATGATGAATATTTACCTGCTGGAGCCTTTCATACCAAATTCTAAATGACTTATTGCCAAAGCGTTGAGGTTGATCAGTTGGAGGTATTTGAGTTATCCAATTATCAAATACGTTAAGCATTGCAATTACATTACCTATCACAGGACTTTGAGGGCATTCAACATTCACAGCTTTTCCTTGAACAGACTCATTTAAGGCTAATATAAATCCCAAGTATTCCTATAAAATAATTGCATCATAAATGTTATACATCAAGGGTTTATATATATGTATCTTTGAAAAAGCTTAAAAAACCTAAAATAATAAAAGCTAATAGGAATTGACACAGTATTCTAATCCTTACAAAATATGCTTCTGATTTTTCCCAAACTGACATATCAGCCGGTACTTTGACCGACTTTTTTGGAACGACGAATTCATGATCGGCCGCTTAAACATTGAAAAATAATTGTGTCAATAGATTTTCAGTAACTAACAACCTCTAATTAATTTATAATTCGTACGTGATATTGGTATTTCTGCTCCGGATTCCTTTAAACTTGACATAGTAATACGTCAGAACTAAAGTTTACTTCATCGAAAAATTCAAAAGTGGGTAGGTAATTTCCTCGGTTCGTACACGTATGAAACACGTTTGAATTTTACATGTGCGTTTTAATGTATAAAAGCTTATAAATTGAAAATATTACGATAAGATTCAGAGAACCGCAAAATCTAGACATGAGAAGATCAAATTCAAATCAGTATACGTTTGAAATACGTTTTACAGAAAACAATCTTTTGTCATCAAGAAACTGTGAAGAAATAACAAATAAAAAAAGGAACTGTACGATCTATGATCGTGAAGATCACGACGAAATTTGCGAAAGATGCGCACGTATTGTTTATATTTGTAAATCCACCACGGAGTACTTATCTAGAGGTGAAAACTTTATGTATTGACACTTCTGATATTTATTCCCCAAACTAGGGAAGCTAGGGAAAAATTTAAAGCTCATGTTGCCGTTTATTTACAAATACATATTCAAATGATTAAAAACAATATCTATTTTATTCTCTATTAGCTTATTCTTAAGAGAACATTGGTAATATCATAAAGTACTATACGTACTAAAGGTTAAACTCTTAATAATTTTTATATTCATGTTCTTAAATTGGATGACCTTGACAATATATTACAATGTTCTATTTACAGTAATGGGACCTACTCCTGCACGCTTTATTTACTCCCTAAGCTGACGCACACATCCCCACCATTTTATTATGCATCTAATCTGCAGTGGATCCTGTCTCAGTAGTGAATCCTCAGCCAATCAGAACAAAGAAAATTTCTATACTGCGGCCTGAAGGTGTGCAGAAATAAGACCCATTGCTCTACTATGTAATAGCGTTATGTATTATGTTCCTGATCTGACAGAGTGTAAGAATACTTCGAATGCTGCAATCCGCATTTAGATAACTGGATATGTGTCTGATTGACTGAAAAATTAACGTAAACATATCGAATCGTGTAATATGAAGACGAGATCATAGAATGTGTTGAAACATGTTTTCAAAACTTTTCTTTTATTCATTTACATAATTTGTTTACATTTATTTTGTATGGTTATGGATGAAGATACTGTAATATAATATTTTTTAAAGTACAAATATGAGTTATTCTCACGAAGAAGTAGAAAGAAAACGTCTATTAGCCTTACAACGTAAACAACAGGCACAAGCAAAAAATAATGTGCCCAGCACTGTTAGAACACAAAACAACATACCTTCTACTAGTTCCATTAATAATGAAAATAAATTATTTAATACATCTAAGCCATTTGGAAATAGATGGAACAAATCTGTTGCGTTTAATACAAAGTTTAAAGATAATTCTTTCAAGGGCAACACAAAATACAATAAGCAACAGGAACGTTTTAGTCCTATAGGAACAAAAAGTTTCTTTGGGCAGACAACACGTGTAACAGCAAAATGTCACATAATAAGTGATGACAGATTTACTTTAGAAATGTCATCCTATATGCCAGTACTTATTGAAGCATGCAAAACAGTTCCAAGTAGATCGTATGGTAATAAAATTTTGACTAATTTTGAATGCATATGTGTATTAATACTAGAAACCAAATATAATTTTATTATTGATTCGTTTTAGATGCTAAAACTAAAACATGGAATTTCAATTTAAAGGATTACGAAAACTTGATGGGAACACTAATTAAATTTAAGTCTGATATACAAGTAGTAGGGTTATCAAGAACAGTTCTTCAGGTATTATATTAACAAAGTATTGCAATAAGTATTGAATAATAATATTGTTTAAAAATATCTTTATAGGCATTTAGAAACAATGGTAGTCCAGACAACAATGTTAAAAATGTTGATTTATCAAAAATTGATGCTCACTTGTTAAGTCAACTAATGCCTTTTCAGCGTGAAGGAATTTGGTAATTCTTATTAATCATTTTATTAATATATTGCAGTTATAATAATTAGCCATTTTTTCCTTGTTTGTATAGTTATGGAATATCCAAAAATGGTCGATGTCTAATTGCTGACGATATGGGTTTAGGAAAAACTATTCAAGCATTAGGAATTGCACATTACTTTAGAACAGATTGGCCTCTTCTTATTGTTGTACCATCTTCAGTTAGGTAAGATATAAAAATATATCATTTGGCTATTCCTATAAATTATATTTCTCCCATGAGTATTTATAAGTAATAAAAGTTTGCACTTTCAAATTTAGATATCAATGGGCAGACGCAATATACACATTCTTACCATCTGTACCTGCACATTACATTTATCACTTTTCAAACACAAAAGACTTTATCGATAACAACAAGATTGTTATCACATCCTATGACCTCTTAGTACGAGCAATAGATACATTTGAATGTAAATCTTTTGGTTTTGTTATTCTGGTACATATAAAAAAAGAATTTAATTATACTCAATAGAAGGAAAGAGTATATTTTATAAAATAGTTATATTCATTTATAGGATGAGTCTCATGTCTTAAAAAGTATTAAAACTGCTAGATATAAGGCTGCACAGTGTGTAGCATCCAAAGCTGGTCATATTATTCTATTATCTGGAACACCAGCTTTGTCAAGACCAATAGAACTGTATTCTCAAATAAATCTTGTAATGCCAAATTTCATGGGGTAATGTAATATATTTGTTAAATGCAGTACATATTCATTTTAAGGAAAGTTTAACTGTTAGTTTTGTATTAGATATCAAGAGTATGGAACACGTTATTGCGCTGGAGTAAAAACTGCCTTTGGATGGGACTTTTCAGGATCATCAAATATGCAAGAGTTACAGTTACTGTTAAAACGCACTTGCGTAATTCGAAGATTAAAAACTGAAGTATTAAATGAATTACCATCGAAGAAAAGGTGAGAACTAATACTTATATTCATTTTCATATGTATCTATTCTGCTAATAAATTGAATTTTAGAGAAGTTATTATATTGGATGCAGACTTAATAAAAGACTCTACAAAAGAAATGAAAGAGATATGCAAAAAGTTAGAACACAAAGGTTTGAATGGCATAGAAAGACACAATACTCTTTTGCAATATTACAGTGAATCCAGTTCTGCTAAGCAGAAAGCCATATGGTATATATTGTCTTCCTTCACAAAATTTGTGTTAAATATAGTTTTTATAACGATCTCAATGTTTTAGTGATTACATTTCTAAGTTATTCAAAGATAAACGAAAATGTCTTATTTTCGCTCATCACCAAATTATATTAGATGCCATTTGTGAAGTTGCAGACTCTATGGATATAAAGTAGTTACAATTTTCCAATCTGTACAGTATAAAAGTATAAGTCCTGTTATTTATAGCTAATTAATTACACATTATAGATATATTAGAATCGATGGAAAGACAAATCCCGAACATAGGAAATACCAAGTTGACAAGTTTCAAAGTCGTGATGATTATTTGGCCGCAGTGTTATCAATTACTTCAGCAAACGCAGGAATTACATTGACAGCAGCTCAACTCGTAGTTTTTGCTGAATTATTCTGGAATCCGGGGGTATTTACATTTATTATTACAATTTTTTTATCAGAATTTTTAAAGAACAAGAAATTCGCAGAAAATCATTTTATTTAAATTAATGTCATATATTTTTACATATATATAGGTACTGTGCCAAGCAGAAGATAGAGTGCATAGAATCGGCCAAGACGATAATGTTCTGATTCAGTATTTAGTTGCTAAACAAACGGCCGATGATTATTTATGGCCTTTAATTCAAAAAAAGATGAACGTATTAAACGAAGTTGGCCTAGATCAAGATTTTTCTCTTAAAGACGTTAGTGTTACGAAACATAATTTAGACTCAAAACAGAGAACCTTAGATTACTTTACAAGTGCTACACCTGAAAGTGCTACAGGCGAAGAAACAGCATTTAAGACTGGAAATAACGAAAGTACAACCCGTCTTATACAAGATAACAATGCAATAGCAGATGAAATGAAAGAATTACTTGAGCTCGGCGAAGCAGATCTAAATTTCTGTGATTGGGATGATATGGAGTAAATAACTTATTTTTCTACTACTTGTTATATGATGTATTATGCGTGTGATAAGCGAAACAAGGATTACAAATGTGAAAATAAAGAATAATTTGATACTAAAAAGCATGTATTTCTGTTCATTTTTCATGATGGTACGAAATTAATGAAAAATATACAGGTTGGTCCATGAGTCGGCCACCATGATGTCTGAGTTGTTGCTAATAATTTAATAAAACAATTTGTCCACAAAAATAACCAGTCTGTATAACGATTTAAATTTACATCGAATGAAAAAACGATCGGTAATATCGGATGTGACACTAGAATGATACGAGATTTTTGAACTTCCTCTAGCGTGTAGTTTGAGAACTGACTGATACAACTTATTTGATAAGCAGCGTAAAAACCGTTTATAAGTCCATCTAATTACAGCGTCGTTCGTGGCGAGTCGGCGAAGAAGCAAGGCTCGTTCCGACTTTGCCGGAGCCGCAAAATAGTTGTCAAAATGGCGGGCGAAGGTTCTGCAAGTGTAAATCTGAATTGCGAGGTCGTTCGCGGACAAACGTTCGAGGTTGGCCCCCGATACACAAATTTGTCGTACATGGGCGAGGGTGCCTATGGGATGGTCGTGTAAGTGTCTTCGAGTCACTTCTCCTAGTTACTGGCGAGAACTTTCAACCGCGTATCGACTGGCTGACAGGCCGAAAGATAAACAATCAAAAACATAGTTGTCAAGCGAATCACTGCTTCTACAATTGCATTCTCGTTCCGCGACACGTATTCATGATTTTGCTTCTGCCCTGGCATCATGTGCACCCGCTGTTAAGCGCTACTCATCGTTATGTATTGACGCCTTTTGGCGCCAGTTTTAAACACGATTGTCACACCCTTTCGAACCCCTGATCACTTGCATGTAGCGTCACGACTTCCTTGTTCCCTGTCCCTTATCATTCGCTTATCATTCTTATCAATGTGCCGTTAACGAGATCGCAATTACTTCCATGAACGCCACAGTTACAGTAAACATCTATCTATTGCTGAATTTACAAATTTTTGGAGATATATGCGAGGAGAGTTAGGTTGTTTTTGACAGCACAAGATTATGGAACTTCCTTATTTTTCATATGCCTCTAACACCTCATGCGATCGTATCCTGATCCAATTTTTTGGTATTTCATTGTAATGTTTATGAACTGAGATTTGTCATTTTTGTGGTATTAGGAGTTTCATTAAAATATTATCATATTTAATTCAGTAGGAAGAAGATTTTTTATCTTGACCAAATACTTCCTGTGGTGTGGTCATTAACCGAGGCGGATTACATTCTTGGATTAAAATAAGGGAAATTTATTTAAAAAAATGAAAGAGATTTGTGATTGTGTACTTTGTATTTTCAGATCTGCTTACGACAATGTAACAAAAACAAAGGTAGCTATTAAAAAAATTTCACCTTTTGAACATCAGACATATAGCCAGAGAACTTTGAGGGAAATAAAAATTTTGACCAGGTTTAAGCATGAAAATGTGAGTCTACAATGATTAACTTGCAAGACAAATATCTTTAACTAGCATTGAATTCTACTTTTCTTTTTCACAGATAATAGATATAAGGGATATATTAAGGGCACCTACTATAGAACAAATGAAAGATGTATATATTGTTCAATGCCTGATGGAAACTGATCTCTACAAACTTCTTAAAACACAGGTTAGCATATTAATATAGTAATGTATTACAGATCAAAATGACAACAGATTTAAATCTCTTTCAATTCTAGGCTATTAGTAATGATCACATATGCTATTTTCTCTACCAAATATTACGAGGATTGAAGTACATTCATTCAGCAAATGTGTTGCACAGAGACTTGAAACCTAGCAACCTTCTCTTGAATACCACATGTGACCTTAAAATCTGTGACTTTGGTTTAGCCAGAGTTGCTGATCCAGAACACAATCATGCTGGCTTCCTTACAGAATATGTAGCAACAAGGTGGTACAGAGCTCCAGAAATAATGCTTAATTCAAAGGTACAAACCTGATAAATACATTTAGTCTGTAATTTAGACATAATCTAATGTTATATTTATTATTCCATTTCATAGGGCTATACAAAATCTATAGACATCTGGTCTGTTGGTTGCATACTTGCAGAGATGCTTTCAAGACGAGCAATATTTCCAGGCAAACATTACTTAGACCAACTGAATCATATATTGGGTGTTCTTGGTTCACCATCTGCTGAGGATCTTGATTGTATTGTTAACGAAAAGGTAGAAAAATTGTTTTTCTGTGTATTCATTATACATTCAAGGATTCGCTTCATTGTTTGTACATTTTTTACTTTAGGCACGGAATTATCTTCAGTCATTACCATACAAACCAAAGGTTCCATGGACAACTCTTTTCCCGACCGCAGATCCACGAGCTTTGGATCTTCTAGATAAGATGTTGACATTTAATCCTAACAAACGAATCGTCGTGGAAGATGCACTTGCACATCCATATTTAGAACAATATTACGATCCTTCTGATGAGGTAATCACTCATCTAATGAATTCTGACTAACGAAACTCTATACTGCAACTGAAACGTAAATTGTTCTAGCCTGTCGCGGAAGAACCGTTTAAATTAGACATGGAGTTGGACGATCTTCCAAAGGAAGTTTTAAAGCAATACATCTTCGAGGAGACTCTTCTATTCCAGAGGAATCATCAGGAGAACGCTATGTAGTCTACTGGTACCAACGCTTATACCAAATTCACAGGCGATTAACGTTCGACATACTAACAATGACCACGTTTTAGCTGCAAGAAGTGTGCAAGGTGACCAAAAAGGGGGTGAAGACGAGGCGTCATAATAACAGAAGTGTACTTCATTTACAGTTGTTCACTTGATCGAATTTGTGAAGAAAAGAGAAGCTCTTCGAACGCGACACTGATCGAGAAGAAAACAGGTCGATCCAGCGGTTAATGGGCGAAAAAGAAAGCGGTGAATGAGGTAAAGCAAAAAAAAACAACAACAAACGAAACTACGATAAAGGGTAATAAACAAAAGGAAAAAAAAACAAAAAACCGCAGTGTCCGCGCATACACACTTGTACATTCGCATGTCTCTACCAGAAGGAATACAAAATACAGTGTTTTTTTTGTTACATTGAACGCATAATATTAATTTGTACAATATAACTTTTATTTATCCGGAATTTATATAGGTAAACACTAGTTGACGATTATATATTGTTGATCACTGTCATACCATTGTCTGTGATTTAATTGCCGAGTGAGAACGGGTGTTCGTGTGTGGAGAATATATACTTTGAGCCACGTAGCACAGCGACCGATGAGAAAATTATGTGAGCGAGAGAAAGAGAGAGAGAGAGAGAGAAAGTATATGTGTGAAGAGAGGAAACTCCAACAAAGCGTGTGCTTGTCCATAATACCAAGAATAATATGATGCCTCTCAATGCGTTGTATTGTCATTAAGACCGGTGTATACCTGAATTTTAGCAACATCGATTGATCATGTTCGAATCCCTTGCTTGAACAGTCCGAATACTGTTCCATTCGAAAACTAGTAGACTGGGCGTTTTAAGACGGGTGTGAACACGATGGAACAGTAGCAAAACAAATAAATTAATTAACAAAACATTTCACGCGTGGAAACACCCTATGTACGAACAAAGTATTAGATCGAGCCACAAATAACTTCTGTTCATCTTGTTCAAATTTATCTTGATTTAAGATACTTTACGGTTATTAACAATTAATTTATTCTGCACTCTTTGCCACGGTTAAGCGTAGCAATAATCATTGTTATCACTATTATTTAACTATTATTTAGCACACTTTCGGTACACGCAAACGGAAGTTATTTATGACTAATCCGGAGTGCGCAATTTGCGCAAACCAATCGAATCCTTATTACAAGGATTTCGAAGGAGCGTTGCTTAAATGGCCTCCATCGATTTTAACGGAACTTGAATACACCATAGGATTTAAAAACGTATTCGACAGCTATCCTTTTCGCTCCAATTTCGGGAGTCTTTTTAACTCTGACGAATATTTTTTTAAACTTTGTATGTATACATTCTCCAAATCTGGGAGGGTCATTCGAACAAATTTCCTCAACAAAATTTCATTGAGAGACATTGGCGCGACATCGAGCGTACCGCAAAAGAAAAAACAACCAAACAGCCATTAAGGAAGAGTCACCGAGAAGTATTTTGCTAAGATAGTTTCCTTGCGTTACGTAATCCAGTGTCATCATTCTTATTACGGTAGTTGCGTACCTTGCAGAAGTTCTTTTCTGCCTTTTATTGAACTATATAGCTTGTAGAGGAAAAAGAGTGAGAGAGGGAAGTGCGCGAAAGAGAGAGAGAGAGAGAGAGAAAGGGAGAGATACCGCTAGATAAGAAGGCTGGAAGAGAGGGGGCTCGTGCGAAAGAGAAAGAGAGAGCGTGTGAATGGCGTAGTAAGAAAAAAGCGGAAGAAAAAACAAACGTTTATTCATAGTTAATTGCATTCGATGGAGCTTCCAGTTCTTCTGAGCCATTTAATTGCGTCTTGTTTCACAATCTACTGGTATTATTACACTGTTATACTGCCATTATTGTGCGAAGCGCATGGTGTTTGTTTGAATGGTGTCTCATGCGTACTTTTCTATATTTTTTTACACTTCCAAACCAACTTTACACGCTAGAAATACGTATGCCACGCCCATTTGTTTCGTTCCATTTTTGTATCCCGATTTTATTTCTCTCGTGTACGGACGATTCTGCGAGATCGTTTTACGCGATTCCAGATGCACACGTTCTTCGCTTTCTAGTATCCTTTAGGTGTCCTTTAGGACCTAAAGTTTAGGGAAACCGGCGTTTATCCTGCACGCGGTTGCCCGGTTATTCAAACTCTCACCATGCTGGTTCTAGGTGTATTGTAAAATGTTCTCGTTTCGATTTCGTGTTTCTTCGCTCTAAGTGTACGTGTAACGTTCTTAACGATTTCTTGTTTGGTATTCAACGTGCTCCGAATTGACGTGTGTCGGGGAAAATTGGAGCCGGTCGCGCGCTCCATTTTGTACGCGAGCGCGATCGTCAACGGGCAAAAATCTTATCCGATTGTGATCGTGATAAAAGAACGTGACAGAGTAATTGCGAGCGTCGATCGAGGCATGCGCAAGGCATTGTAAAGCGTACCAAGCGAAACTCCGTTACGTTTGGTTCAAGAACTATCATCTGATGCACGACATTAATCGAACGAACAGAAATAATAGAGGAATCTTTGACCGATGCACTAGCAACCGAGGTGGCAACAAATCTATGCGAGATTAAACAACATTATCGTTGAAATCTCTGTGCTTGGAACGATTCAGCAAGAAATCGGAGACGATCTCTGGAGTCGAGGGGTTCCCTGTCAAGTCCATTGCCGAAGACGTTGGTAGTGCACGGGTTCCATTGTCTACAAGATTGTTAGCGTGGCTCGGAGAATCTTGCTAATTGATGACAATCGGGCGACGAGGACACGGCGAAAGAAAGACATATTTATTCTTGTCTCCGAAAGGAAATCTCGATGTGATCCGCGACGGCGATCCGTTCCACGAGCCGAGCGTCGTTGTCGAGGAATTTTGTTAATAGTGAGAGAGAAAGAGAGTGTGTGTAGGAGAGAATGCGATAGACTAGCAGGAGCGCAAAACAAAAAGAAAACAAACAGTAGAGGAAAACCGGGGAAGGAAATAATAACGATACACCGGAAAGATATTCAGTGTGAAACACTTTGCCTCCCTCGGACTATCAGATCTCACGTTCTTCGATGCATCCAATAAAATGTTCTTGATAAACACGTCGATGGTGTGTGTATAATTCGCACGACCTCCGTTCTGGAGGTGGGCAAGCAGACTTTCGTCACGATTAAACGCCAGATAAACAATTTTTCTCGCTTATACTTATCACTGGGCTGCGGATCTTCATGCGGCTTCATACGATGGCAATTTACTTCAGCAACATAAACATTCGTCGTGAACGCATAAACGTCCGTGGCCCGTTTATTACTGTTTCTATTCGTCGTTTGTTGTTCGAATAAAAATTGTGCCTGTCTCTGTTCCACTCGAGGCATCGATGCGTTTTCTCAGCGAGTCTCCGTGGAAGCTTAACCCAGATACGCCCAACTCTTTGGCCGTGATTTCTGCTTTGATCGCGTCAATTAGCAATTGTACGAATAAGTGAAAAGATCGCAGAACAGGAGTCATCCTTCCGGAAGGACGACAGGCGTATCTGGGTCGAAAAGGCGACGCCTGGTTGCCTCCGATTCGAACGGTGTCCCCTTTTTTTCGACGACCCGAGGACTACATTGCAAAAGAATGTTGTACGCTCTTGCCTGGCGGGTTGTCCTCTTCGATTTCTCGGCGTGTTTTGTTTTACAGAGCCTTGAAGACTATTGGATTATCGATTCAGCCTTGCCGCTGTTTTTGTCCGCATCGTCGGAGAGAAATCAGAGTGTGCTCGAATAGATCAATTGGAAGAGTAGATCACGGGAAACGGACGAGTTCGAGAATATTAAGAGTTTGAAAGTCTAATGGAACTAATAAGTCCGATAGGGCCTTCGTTCATTTTAAGAAAATTGAAAAGATTGGTTTTAAATAAAACGTTTTTCTAGCGTTCGTAATTTACAATTCGGATATTGTGGTTTTATTAGAAAGGAATTGTTGCTTTCTACTTTTCAATGAAACAAAAGCAACGCAGCGCGTTCCAGCGAAGACAAGGATCTAAAGCTTTTTATACTTCGTGTCCTTGTTACTATAACCGTACCGTTGACGTCAGCCGGATTTTTAGACGGTGATTTCACCCATGGAAATTAGTAATCAGCCGAGATTATGTGGAACGCGACGCGTTTAGTTCCATTAGAGAACCGCATCGCGACGTCGCGAAATCGAAGAGGAATGTTCATCAGTTTCGCAAACATATGGGCTGACAGTTCTGAAAGTGGTCCCACGAAAATCTGGGAAAACCAAATTTGAGAAAATGAAGAATTACGCGATCCAATTTCATAATTACGTCATTATCGTTTAATTGAGGTGTGAAACGATCGTATTTCTCGGCTCGATCGTACTGAACGATTTCTAAAAAAAGTATACTACTTCGAAGCTGCTCGCGGAGTAGACTAATTTACGACTTCCTATGGGAACGATTAATTTATTTAACGAGATCTGCAACGAAGACGCCTCTGTTGATGTCAATAATTGTAAAATAAGCTAGTTGATTTTGTACCTAGACGGTCAATTGTTTAACGAACTTAAGATTTAATTGAGTGTTTAAGTATGATTCGCATGATGAACGGTGATTAGCGGAAACGGGCAGAGTAGTTCAGTGCTTTCGAGTTGTCTGGAAGTCGATTTGCACGAGAATACAGGAAGAAAGTCTCTGAGGAAAGTACAATGATCCCTCAGCTGTAATTCATTCGCTCCATAGTTTCACGCGATGGAATCTAATTAATTGTTGAACAAGAGCCTTGAACGGAGGCGATACATGTCACAGACACGTTCAATTATACGGGTATTACAAACTTTAACCAGTTTTCCAGTTAATGCAATTTAGTGTTACTTCATTTCGTTGTAAGGGCAATAATCTGTGGTAAATCGACGATCGACGATCAACTCTTTCTTCCTCGTATCCTTCCAAGTTTCTCTCTTTAACCTATTCGTGTCCTGGAAATATTTCGAACTGCAGTTTTTTCATTAAAACACTTCTGCGAACCGAATGTGCTTGGATCCATTGAACATATATTTTATTGGACTTTATGTGTTTACGACAAAAATGGATACTCGAAATATTCATATATAATGGATATTCGATAATATTCTATATTGAGTAGAAACTCAATTTATTGAGAGCAATAGAGAATGAAATTGTTTTCTTATAATTATTTCAGATAATTTTGATCTTGCATTAAAATTCATATTAGTAACAATTTTTAAAGTATCGCTGTCCAAGCGACAGTAAATAATATTTATAGTTAGTATACGCGTTACACGTGCTTCTCGAAGTATTTAGAAAAAAGCAACGACAATTGCGCAAATGATCCAGGACACGAAGGGTAAAACCAACTCCGCGTGAACTTAAATAATGTCGAGCGTATCAATGGCGGACTGTTTTCCAGCGGAGCTCATGTATTCGAAAAATCATTTCTGCGTGTACAGTGTCTATGTATCAGACTTTCGTGAATATATACACGTGTATGTAATCTAACGTTAATCCACAGTCTCATAGCATTTAAACGAAAACCGTCGAGCGATTAGCACTGCGACATGTTTGCCGAATAATTTTCACGAGCTGCCTCGAGAAAAACGAGGAGTAATTAATTATTGGACCGGTCGGCTGACTCGCGATATCGGTGTTGCGAATCATCTTTCACAGTCGATTTCTTTTTGTTTCGTCTTGTACATTGCTATCCAAAAGCTCCGAGTCAGTATTTTATAATGGTTATATTATTTTCCGCCGATTAGTCCAATTATGTATTGAACTGCTTTCGATCTCTTCATCCGGTATTTGTAGACACGGTCCTTTCCTATTCACGAATTTGTTAAAGCATCTGTTAAAAAAGACCTTGCGCTTTTCAACAGCAGCAACAATTTAAAAAAAAAAATTGAAAATTCAAATATAATCGAATCTCTCGAGTAATATAGTCCATAGAATACTTCAGAAGAAAACTATCTAATCTTCTTTCGGATATGATACATACTATCATTAAAAAAAAAATCTGTTCTTCTGGTAGTAAAATACGTTTTGCTTACTCCACAGAATATAGAGTTTTATTTATACCTCGAAAAAATGAATAACAGTAAAACAGATATTTTATAACCGCCGTGATCGAGATAAGCGGAGATTAATGAGTAGAAATATTTTCCATGATTATGGATAATGGATCTTTTAATTGACTGTGAAAAGAGCTAATTACCGGTGGCTAATTAAGCTGATGGATCTGAATAGAAACACCGTTATCGCGTAGAAAACGGGTACAGGATGCAAGTCGAATGCGAGCAACGATAGATCGTAGCGTTTAATATAAATTGATAGAAATCTGATCAATATCATCAGGCCTAATATATACTTAACGTTGCGTGTATTTGTTGTTGTTGCCGGTTCATATCTTATATATTCCGAATATTGAAAACAGATATTTCGTCTATGAATTTTCAATGTTATACGTCATTTATGATAAAACAGTGATACGAAGAAAAACATAAAAAAAGATACAAAGAAAAGAGTGAGTGAGAGAGAAAGTGAAAAAAATAACCTTAGAGAGAGAGAAAGAGAGAGAGAGAGATAGCGCACGACAAAACGCGTGGTTTTCGATAAAGACAGATGCAGTAATTAGATAACAATTATTAACAGTTTTTATGTAAGATAGAGGAATGAAATCTACGATGTCTTGCACGATTGCCTTTTAGCAAACGAGATTGATATTTCTGAGACGACGAGCAGTGATGAGCAAAAGTAGAGTGCCGAGACTAGTACACAAGCAGATAGACCATTGCAATTAATGAGCTGTTATGAGAAATGTAGACACCATTTTAGATTATCGATACACACACAGCTAGTGAAGCTAGTTAGGAAATGGTTTTTCAATATCCACGACGTTCTAAATAAAGCACGTAGGTATAATATTATCAAAAAAAAAAATATGTATATATATATATATATACATACTTAAAAACGCTCAGTGATATCAGAAATATCGTATCTCGTTTGTTAATGCATTTGAATTACCTCGTGCCTCCAGCTGCATTCATAAAACTTAGTATCGTCAACTGTATTATGTTTGTTTCTAATTGATGAGCAATTTTATGCATTTTCAAATGAATTTAATGCTAAAACTACCGAGCAGTCGGAGTGACTATTTTCTAATTAATTACAAAAACTGAGGGTGTGCTTTCATTGAGATTTGACAGGATTTTTATCGAAGTGGGCGTACAAATAAATGCATTTATTTAATAGTTTCTTACCAAATTTTTATGATTTTGACGATCGTTAGATAAAATATCTAAAATGGATTGTTCCGAGATGTTTGGTAGTCATAGCGCAAAAATTATATAAAAGATGTTTTTTTTCTACATTAGAAAAGGATAATATGTTAGTATAAAGATTCAAAGTGACATAGAAATCTATGAATGCGGCTAAAGAATTATATTCCGATAATCCACTGTGTTCTTCAACGAAAAATCTTTCATTTTTAAATTAAACTTCAGCCACTTATCCGAATAATTGTTATTCGTGTAAATAATATATATTATACATATATATATTCATATATGTATAAATATGTATTGAGATCGTAATTATCAATTATTGTATTTTAAATGACTATTCAAAGTATTATTGTGCTAATATAAAAGCGGCTTTATTGGTCAATTATTCGGAATCGATGTCACAATTTATTTATTCTTAACCCTATTTTAACTTGACTTCAAATCGTTCGTTGACTACCTTTTGTCCCGAAAGATATGTGAAAAAATTACAGTCAACTTTTTGTTTAACAAAAAGTTTGATTATTAGATCGGATCATATTTTTTTGTTTAAACGTACATTTCTAAGAAATCACAGATCTCGAAATATCTCAGTTATTTGCAAAATACGTAAGGAAAATATACTCTAAATGCTCTGTACGTATCGCACTAATCGCGCACAAGTTTATTTTTTTATATACAATCGAGTTTCTTTCTTTTTCCAATTAGTTTTACTATCGAGATTTTTCGAGAGAGAAATAAAATCTAAAATTACGATGTTTTCAATGTACAATTAATGAAATATTTGATTGTGTGATTTCGTTTTCGACAGGATAAAAATCTGTTTTTTTTTTCGATCGTGAACTACTTGAAAATATTTTTTTCTCCTGGACGAAATTCTTACATTTTAATTACCCCCAATTTTTAGTCGAATATTTTGAAATTACACAAACAAATATTAAAAAATACATTGTATTTCCCTGTATCGATTATGTTATTGAAAATCTGTTTTTTTTTGTTACTATTTATGCTAGATAATATTTATATACATGCCAGGAAGCACTCATTACCCGCTCATTAATATTTTATATCATTTCAAGATCAGGAAGATGATGCCTAATATAGAGCATCAATAGTGTTATAAAAGCAAATTCAAATTATGCAGCAGAAATAAGAAATTTAGGAAGATTTCATTAATATAAATATACATACATTAATTATACATGCTACTATAGTAAATATCCTGAAACTTTCGATTTTTATCTACCGGCAGTGTCAGAGTATAAAATTCTTCAATCAATAAAACCTTGCAAAATTTTAAATTCATTATTCTACATAATTGTTTTACAAAAAATTAACTTCATGCTATCCTTATTTACTTAAGCTACTTGAAAATGTCTTAATTAACGCCCACCAACAATTATATGAGTAATGAGTGCACTTTCTATGTTTGTTTTTATACACCGATTATAAAGTCTTGCACCATATATATTATATATAATGCGTTTGTTAATGAAACGTAACATCACAACCGTGTCTCTCGTTTTTATTCCTTCGAATAATTGACAACTATTCTGACTCACTCCCCTCTGTGTATTTGTCATTTTTCACTTCTATCCTCAAAGGAGAACGTCCTCTTGTGTGATTACCGATTCGCGATCGAAGGTCACCGCCTTTCAGCGTACTCCTCAAATCTCGTACTCTGGGTTGCCTTTTAAATGATATTGCATTTAGAATATTTGCATTGTATTTAATTTTGTAAATATTGATTAAGAATATTACCTCTCCTTGACAGAGTTATCGGTGACTTCGCTTTTCACATTGTTCAATCTCGCCCAAACGGTAGACTGGACACGAGGTTTATGTTGAACCACTTTTATTACACTGCCTTTAGGCCCTTGAACTTCTTTTGCCGGTCCGTCACTGTCGTCATCGCTATAGTCTTCATCCTCTTCTTCCTCTCGTTCTTCCTCATCGGACTCCTGCCATTCACCTTCCTCTTTCTCTTGAACTTTATCGTCCTCTACAATTTCACCATCCTCCTCCTGTGTAATAAAACCGTGTTTAACATTCGCCAGACAGACTTTGTAACATAAATGGACTTTAATGACTTACCTCAGAGTCGTCAGCCTTCAAAGAATTCGACTTCGTTGCACTCGTGTTCGTTACAACCACTTGGATTGCATCACGGAATTGCGTTTCTTGACGAGGTCTGCCAAGCCTCGATCTTAAATCACTACCCTTGGTTAAGTTGTTCAACAACGTCTATAAATAAATAACAACATGTCAACAAATTCTCTCTCCATATACGAACTGTTTAATAGCCGTTAATAAACAGTCTACTGACTTGCTGTCGGATCTTCGCGCGCTTCTTGTGTATTTTTTCCTCTTCGTCATCCGCATGCATTCGCATCCGTAACACCTTGTTCCTTTTGCACCAATCGTTTTCACTATCGCTGCTTTCGTTGCTTTCTTGTTCTTCCTCTACGTGTACAGGTTCTTTAACTGGATACTTCAAACCCAGTCTCTCTTTTACACTTCGCCCTTGATCCCTCTGGTCGTGTTTTGTTCCGAAATCGTCTTCTACAAAGTCATTCAGACCCCAGCTCTCTGACAAAGCACCCCACGGATTTTTGACGCGTTTCTTATCTTTAGAATCTTCGGGAGCCTCTTCTTTGAATCTCTTCTTGCTTTGTCTGATTTGTTTGTACATTCTTTTACGTGATTCCGTTAAAATGCCTTTGATACCTGTTGAGAGAAACTTTGATTTAACTAATCTTTGTTATATATTGATGGAGTACCTTTGTAAACGCCATCATTACCTCCAAAGTTAGGATTCCCATATTTCTTGTAATAATCACTCATTTTTTCTGCATTCGGCTGTTTCTTATCAGCTCTAGTAGCGAATCTAAGCAATATTGCTTTGGATTTGGGATAATCTATACCCTTCCTCCATAAACCTGGCGGCAAGGGACAATCTATATCCTTGATGCTTATGTAGTCACCTTGTGACAAGCCTTTTATACTATCATTATCATCTTCCATATCTATGGTACAGCTTTCATTAGTTACATTGTTTTCAACATCAGGATTATCATGTGTATGTGTAGTTTTCTGATTCGTTTTATCCAAACCCACAATCTTTTTTGACAATCCCAACATAGCTCTGGCTGCTGATAGATTATCCAACCATACCACATTACCTATAATAAATTTTACATCAGTATCATATTCTGATTAAGAAGTACTTATAAATTATTGTTACATGAAATATCGTTGATCCATTCTATGGATGCTGGAGCATAATCTTCAAAATACTTGAATACATCTTTAGTACTCATTTCTTCTGTTCCTCTCATGTGTATCACATTCCTTCTGATGTTTTTTGTGTTCTCGTTCTCTTCTATGATGCCCATACTAAAAATCACAATTAGTTTACTCTATAATCATAGAATCATTGCACAGTGTCAATTAAATTAACATCGATAAAGATTTTCACCTAGAATATAAATCTTGCTCCTGATTTGACACGTTACTGTTCACCTTCTCCTTTAAGCCAAAGCGTTTCGCCCTCTCCTCCATTTTCAACTTCTCTTCTTTGCTAAATATATCAATGCCTGTCGTAAATGTACCGCCACGATTCTCATAGCGGCTTTCCAGTTCCTTCTATTTCCATAAAACCAATGTACTACATTAAACATTGTACTTGAAACAAGCAATATCATACTTTAAAATTCAACAATGCAGTAAATAATTAATTAACAGCAAGGTATAATCAAACCTAAAAATTCCACACAAAATACAATAAACACTAATTCTACCAGAATATTTGGAAGGATCGATCTTAGGTTTTTTGTTCTGCCGATCCTAAAGTTAAGAGAGCGCTTTTGTGGAGTATCATTCACGAAATTTATTCTCGTGTTTACTGCTGTAGTTGTGATATATGTTCTAATGTTAAATAATAATGAGAAACTAGTCATCTTGATTGTTTGATAACGATAATATTAATTATTACCTCGGGAGCCTGTACATCTTTCGTATTGAATGTTTTCACATCGGTTTGGTCAGGATAAACAGTTTCACTGTCATCGTCAGGGGGGATCATTTCCACATCCATCGGTTCCACCAGATCATCCATTTTTCAATCTTTTATTTCTGCTCTCTCACAATATTATTAAAAACAATGAGAAAAACATGAAACACCGGTTTCTGAGATCACTATTTACGGCACGCAACACAGGAGAAACAACACGATAGGTTATGCTGGACAGCCTATATAAATATCGAGGTTACGTATTCTACAGTGCTTGGTCGATTTGCGCGCCATCACATTTCAAATTTAGCGGGAAATTCAAATCGCTATGAACCACTCCTCCATAATCAGCAATCATTAATCCCGAATGTCATTTATGTTTCCGATTAATTAAATGCGCAACATTTAAGATGATACTGTCATATGCCGTAAAGGTAATTTAGGCACTAGTACAGTTTTAATGACTATCTTCCGTCGAAAAATCGAAATAATAACAACGCTCTATTTATAGTAAATTGCGCGATGAGGAATAATAGAAGATAATTAAATAAATTAAACGAAAGCATCGACAATGAAATCGTATACAATTTATATTGCAATATTTCCGTGCTTGTTTGTGCGTAGCATATAGATCACTGATCTACGCATAAAGGGGGTCTCTGTTACCTAAGATCCTATCAGTATTTTATTATTCGATCCCGAGTCGAACTGTAGATAATATTATTTTTATCAATGAAGTGTCTTATACACGTGAAATTTCTTGGCAACGAATGGATACGTGCGGTTAAGATTTAATTTTATAATCCGTACGTCTCGCGGTGCGCACGACTATGTAATTTGCAATGAAAATAAAAAGATAATAAGTGAATTATTGCTAGCTCGTTAGATATCACGTTTTCAACAGCAATCAATTCCAACAGGTTTCTTGCAGGGTGCAATTACCTAGCAATATCTGCTATTTATACATTGTTACATTAAATTCTGAGATTGAACCAACCACTGTGCTTGTAACTGTGTATTGTCTGTTCCATTGTACAACTTTTATTTAATTAACATTGTACATTTATTTCGCAGCTTTTAATTCTAAAGCGTCAAGAATTGTGCACAAATCTTAATTATTATTTATAAATCTTATTAATACATTTCGTCATTCGTTAGCGAAATTAAATGTGAATAGCACTGTGAACAAAATAAGGTATAAAAATTGGAATCACTGTGTTTTCATGCAAGATTTTCTCCTATTCGGTCCTTAGCTTGAAGAATTAGTATTCTAAACGTGTAGATCCGCAAAGGCGACAATTAGCACATCGACAGCTCGGGGAACGTTGTGCCCTGGGTCTCATGTTCGTCGACAATGTTTATTATCGTCAATTAAACGTCATCGAATTCTGTATGTCAAAGTCACTTTTTCACTGGCAACCGATTACCGAAATCGTACACGTAGAATCTCGGAGTCGCCTCGTCTTTGAGCGTAGCATTTAGTGATAAATTAAGGAGCGATCGCGTCTATTGACACAGTCGGTTGCTAACATCGGTTTAACGTGGATATCCGACGGCGACGTAGATCGACTATCGCGACGGTTTCGCAAGACCCGGTGCTCTACATGGCATTCAATCGAATTTCGCACTCTTAATTACGGATTATTTAAGTGAGAACACGATATCGAAATGTCGGTGGCAACGATGCAGATGACCGAGCTCGTAAGTCAACAAATTTTAGTATAATTTCATTGTTCCGATCAATCCTGAAGATTCGTCGAATCCTTTTCACGCGGCTGACAAGGGTCGTTAAGAGTAATTAAAGCGCGATAATATTCCCTTTGCAGCTGCTGGAATAGTATACTTAGTTCTGTTGATTAATGTATCAAGAAACTAATAAAGTACAATATTTTTAGTAATAGTTTTCGTGTTATTTATCGAAGCTCTCTCTAATGTCAAAGCTTGTAAATCGACCGCACAACGATCGATATTCTTTCATTTGTAGATTGCAGATAGCTCCAGCTTCTACTTTAATTCTTTAGATATTTTTAACATAGAACATTTAATATAATTTATCAAAATTTTACTCTACAACTCACTATTTATCCCACAATCTTAATATTATTTGTACGAAAATATTTTCCATTGAACTTCATTCTTTATTCATATTCTAGAACTGTCAATACAGTAAATTTTCGTCAATTATCCTTCAGCTTGTAAACAAATATGGACAATTTGGGAAGAACTGATATGATTTTTCGCGCCTCGCGGCTCGTTTTTTATAGTCACCGATTGTCAACAACTATAAAAACGAGCCGCGAGGCTTGTATAACCGTATCTCTTCTTCCAAAATTGCCTGTTTTTGTTTACAAGCTAAACGAAAATCGGGGAGAATTTACTGTACCTCTCGGGACATAAAACTTGATCCTATAATTCACTGTTTATCATACAAAAACTGACAGCATTAGCTCGATCCGTGATGTGTATTCACGATTTTGAAGTAATTAGAACATCGTTAGGTTAATCTTAGTAGCGAATCGAGGAAAATAATATCTGAATAATTGGACGTTTCCGCTACAGATACGATCTACGACCAGGACATCAAATGATTTGAGGAACACAAATTGCTGGCTAAACTTGATCGTGAACTTTAGCCGTTCCACAGAAAGACCTTATTGATATATGTTTATTTAGATCGTAATCGGACCTGTAAGAACTCGAGCAATGGCAGTTCTGGTACACAAGAAATCTACCATGTTTAAATATCCGCGATTATGAGATACATAGAATTTTAATGGTGCTAGGGAATCGAATCCCACGGCGCCAACACGTGTTCCATCGATTACTAGCTCTCGATATGTATCGGCGTTCTACCGCTAAAAAAAGCAATCGCGATTTATTTTCCCACATGTTTATGAACGATTACATTATTTCTCTCGATTAAACAAACCGGAAGCTCTAAACTCCGTTCGATCTTTCCTCCCAAGTTTTTTTTCAAGTATTTTCAAGGCAATTATTTCTATTAGAATAGTGAAATTAATCGTCTAATAGTCTGTTATAAGTGGTCGCGGGAATTGTGATCTTTAGGCTGCGGATTTTACGCATTAAGGACAGAAACTCATGGTTGAAAATCGATTGTTACACTATTATTGGCTTGGTAAAATTATTAAATGAACATGCAAGATTTTTATCTCATTTCGGTACCGTACAATCGACTTAGAAAATTTGTATGTTGCCTGAAGATCTACCTACAGCCTAGAGGTCTCGAATGAAAGGGAAATTAAGAATCTTTGTCTTGAAATGAGAGCAACATTAAACTGCATAAAAGTTTTTAATTCGCACCGTGAAAACAAGTTTCTCGTAAGTACGAAGTTGATTCGGATAATCAGGATTTCACAGCGACAGTGAACCGAGAAAATCCGCGACGATAAAACATTGTTCCATACTAATACGATCCTTTGCATAAATACACGATCTGGATTATCTAATATTTCCTTTTATTGTATTTTTCTGTCTCTCGTTTTAACGTGGCAACGTAGTTCTCCGGTAATTAGTGATACAAATATTCAGATTGATCGGTTCTCCTACATAATTGCGTAACTAAGTATCTTATTACAATAACAAATATTTTCGCGCAAAGATAGTGTACTCGATGCAGCCCGTTCGAATTCGCCAGTGAAAAGTAACGATTCCATCGAAAAACCTCAGTCTCCAGTGAATCGGAAAATTGTTTGATATGCACGGAAACAATGTGCTGAATTGAGAATGTTAGATAAGCCTCCGCAGTATTTTTCCCATAGGTCTATCGATTAATACTGGTCTAATTTTACGAAACTTTTCTTCTTATTCTTATTATTAACGTGTCATTAACTTCCATCGTGTAAACTAGCAAAGTTAAATATATTTCTCTATATTTATATATGAGGCAATTAAATATAGGTAGCTGTTAATAATAAGCAGACTACGAATTCTATGCGTTAAAATCGATGGAATTCGATAAAGTAGAAAGATTCTGCGATTGATGAATTGCTATCGTGCTTTTAGGACAGTAAATTGCGAAAAATTGGGGTTAATTGAGAAAACCGATGATCTAATCATTTGTTCACAATGTATGACCTGTTTTATTGCTCCAGAATCTAGACAGCTCAAACTGTTCACCTGAGAGCACGAAAGTTGACGATAACAAAAAGGGTGTGAAACTCACGTACGGGATCGATGACGTTCCACCATGGTACCTCTGCCTGTTCATGGCTCTTCAGGTACTGTTCTGATATCAATCAATATTCAAATGTAAATCTTTACTATATTCGTCCATAATAATAAATGTTTATAGGGCTAATAAAAATTGTACGCCTCGTTATTTATCTGTAGAGATAAATTAGCGGTTTCAAATTTCTACCTGTAATAATTAATTTTCGAAGGTTGACGTCAAATTGAAGCTTAGTTTATTTTAGAAGTTAGATAAAGCTTATCAAAATATCTATTATGATACTTGCTTTGGAAGACGCACGGTGTGAAGACTCATCGAAAAGAGATTGCTACAGAAAGAGATTGCTACAATCGTGTCACGTGCTTACCACATAATTCCACTTAATCTGTTCGTATCTAATGAAACTTTGAAAATAAATTCGATCGGCGTTTCCAGCATTATTTGACCATGATCGGAGCCATCGTTTCCATTCCCTTTATCCTGACGCCGGCGCTTTGCATGGCGGAGGATGATCCATCGAGGAGCTACATAATCTCCACCATGATCTTCGTAACAGGATTGGTGACGCTGTTTCAGACTATTATAGGCTGCAGGTACTTCATTGTTATCACGATTTACAAAATTTATCAGTCCGATCAGCTGTTTTAACAAACCATCAAATCCTCATTTTAACAGATCACTTTAAGCAACAGAGCAATTTAAGCTTGACAAAGAGGCATGGCAGCGAATCATTCTAGCCCATTAAATCGATTAGTGACGTTTAACAGACGCCAGCATTATGGTTGCGTGTGTATCTCGCAAACAGTGTTGCCGAACGTAGGATTTGAGCTTTTCACGATCCACCGCTGGTTTTTATGATACTAAATTTGGCATTGAAATTTTACAAGTAAATATCATTTTGGGATATCGGTGGTCATTTGTTCCGACAGGGGGAGAGTTACCTCTAAAAACAACACTCCAGGAAAACGGTCGCTTGTAAGGACTTTCTGGCGACCCTGCTTTTCGTTATCGTCTCTTTTTTACGACCTCTCCTTGAGACCCGACCTCCTACGTTGCGCACATGGGAGAGATAGAATTTCGGTGTCCGATAATTTCTCTTTCCCCCACGTGGCCAGTCCTTCGAGGGTCTATGCTTCAAACACTTAATTCCCCGAGAAAAATATTTTCAGCACTTTAAAAGATTCCCAACGAAGTTTGAGATTCATTAATTTTCACTTGTCAATCGGACAGTAGGTGGAAAACACATCATTACGTTGACTGATTTACAACCGTTGAGTAAGATCAAAGTATCCGGAAATAATACAAACAGTTTTTCTAACAAGAAAGTAATTAAAAGTACACACGAGCATCCATAATTTACATGAATTTGAAATTCAATACTCGAGACAGCTTGCTCCGCACCTACCAACGATGTATGTACATGGCAACTTGTCCAGGCTCCGTACTTCGTAATTTTACTCTTGACGAGACCGCCTTGTACTCTTATTTAACAAGATTTATAGATCGTTAGCAATTCCCGACGGTTTCTCGGAACATATTACCTTTTTGTTCGAATGTTCAAATTTTATTGCTCGAAGCGAGAGGAGCTCTGCAATTCTGGAAGCCGCGGATCATTCTTCCGGAATTTATAGCATCGTGAGGCGAACTCAATGGAATCTTCTGCTCCTGTATTTCTACACGTATTCGAGTTCAGCCTAGTAAAAAGAAGCCATAGTTCTTAGAACAGTTTGAAGAATTAATTAGCCCTCTCATAGAAATCTAAAAAGATTCCATATGACAGCACTTAGATTCAAGATCTGTCTAACGATGACATTAAAAATACGTCACTGGGTAAAAGTAGACGCGAAGAGTTAGGAAGTACATATAATTCAAAATTGAATAATCTGCATTAGTCCTTTAATAATTGCATGTATCAAATGCAAAGAGAACCGAAGTATTTCATAATGAGAAGCAAAACAATTTGATTTTGCAAGTATGCTAACACGAAGTCAAAATGAAGAAGAAATCGTCTGTTGTAATTAACACTTTATCTTTTAGGCTACCTTTAGTCCAAGGAGGAACCATATCGTTTTTAGTCCCGACCCTGGCGATATTGAATCTTCCGCAATGGAAATGTCCTGCACCGGAAGTGATGAACGAAATGTCTGCAGAAAATCGAACCGAACTGTGGCAGGTCAGAATGAGAGAGCTCTCAGGGGCTATTGCTGTTTCCGCGTTGTTCCAAGTAGTAGTTGGATTCGGAGGTATTCAAGAACACTGTAAAACAACACTCAAAAATTCAAACACCTTATCTACAATGGAATATACATTTCCGTAGGAATTATCGGATACTTATTGAAATTCATAACGCCGCTTACGATTGCGCCGACAGTCTCTTTAGTAGGATTGTCCCTCTTCGAGAATGCAGCTGACGCAGCATCACAGCATTGGGGTATTGCAGCTGGGTATGTTCAAGATTATCTGATTCTATCCGAGCAAAAAATTGATCGGTGAAAGTTATACGCATTGATCTTTTTTCAGAACAATATTGATGTTAACACTGTACTCGCAAATATTGGTGAACGTGCCATTTCCGATTCTAATGTACCGCAAAGGCCAGGGGATACGAGTCGCGTGGTTTGAACTGTTCAAATTGTTCCCGGTGAGAACAGCGATATTTCTCTTACTTATTCATTTATTAGAAGAAAAGGATTAGACTACTCGTCTGTTCCAGGTGCTACTGACGATCGTAGTCATGTGGATAATTTGCACAATTTTAACCGTAACCGATGCTCTGCCAGAGGGTCATCCAGCTAGGGCGGACAGCAAGCTGAAAATCATTAATCAATCGCCATGGTTTAGGGTTCCTTATCCTGGTCAGTGGGGTACTCCTACGGTGACATTGTCCGGCGTGCTTGGTATGCTGGCTGGAGTGTTAGCTTGCACCGTGGAATCCATAAGTTATTATCCTACGACGTCCAGGATGTGTGGTGCGTGGTACCAGATTCATATCTCTAGGATCTCGAGTCTAAGCATCTAATAGAACGGATGTAAATTAATTTCTAGGTGCTCCTCCGCCTCCGGTGCATGCAATTAACCGTGGTATCGGTATGGAGGGCCTTGGTACCATGTTGGCTGGCTTATGGGGCAGCGGAAATGGCACCAACACCTTCGGCGAAAACGTTGGAACGATAGGTAAGCAATCTGCAAAGAGTGTACTTGGTAATCCATTTAAATTTATATTAAATAAGAGAATTACTAGAAACGTAAAGAGAACATTATCGATGATCGATTAAAATGCGTACAGGTGTTACGAAAGTCGGTAGCCGCAGAGTGATCCAGTGGGCCTGTGCATTAATGATTCTGCAGGGACTAATCAGCAAATTCGGCGCTGTGTTCATCATCATTCCAGAGCCGATAGTGGGCGGGATATTCTGCGTGATGTTCGGGATGATTTGTGCCTTCGGTGTGGTAAAACAATTAGTATTGGAATACCCAGGGAAGATAGTGATTGACAACTATGCAAATATTTTCGTTTTGATAGGTCTCTCCGCGTTGCAATACGTAGATCTGAACTCGGCGAGGAACCTTTACATCCTGGGGTTCTCAATTTTCTTCCCTCTGGTGAGATCTTATCTTATTCTGTGTCGAACAAAGATATTTAATAAATAATCTTACTCGTCAATATATGTTCAGGTATTGTCGAAATGGATGATCAAACACTCGGACGTGATACAGACCGGAAATGATATAGCGGACGGTGTACTTACGGTATTACTTAGCACGACGATCTTGGTTGGAGGTGTAGTGGGATGTTTGCTGGACAATATTATACCAGGTATTTTGTGTAAAACAATTTTTGCGAACTTTAGGCAAGTATAATAGAACATTGATTATCCGCCGTGTTTGGATTAAACCATCTGTAATAAGAATTTGAAATAAGATAAAATATGGCAATTATGGGGCTAAAAGGATATTTTGAAGGTATAAAAATATTCAGGGGAATTATCTGCATTCATTTCATGCAAAGAATGAATGTACAGAAAATTGGATATTTCCTACAGCTAGAAATGGTTCTTACAGAATTCGGCATATAGAGAAAACGTGTATCAAAAATAGCATGAAATCCATCATTATAGTAGTTAAACACATGTGTATAGGGTACAGAAATGATCAAGAGACTTTCCTACATCTATATCATGCGAAGAAAGTTTATTTATTATTGCAAATATGGAGAACAGACAATTCTAGCCACTTTTCACGTAAGGTACAATGCAAATCCGGCACGAATCATCTGACACAGATGTTACCACAATACTAAACCCACTAAAAATGTAAAAATAGCGCCAATGGATATAGTGGCAAAATGCTCAAATTGATACACAAATTATCGATTGCAAGTAATTTAGGCGACATTGCACATTGTCCAAAGTGTATTTGCTTCATCGGTAAAATTGACTACCAATTTGAGCATTTTTCCACTACCTAGTTTGTCATTTTTTAATTTTCATTCTAATTATTTTCTTACTCTTTGTCTCCCAAACATTCCTGTACCCTCAGAACATTCTTTAGCACTGCGTATTCATTAAAAAATTATATATATTTTAATTCAGGTACACCCGAGGAACGTGGACTCATAGCTTGGTCAAAGGAAATGGAATTAAATACTGAAACCGATGACAAACAGGATCAAGGAGAATACGTGCCCAATACCTTCGATTTTCCGTTCGGAATGAACGTTTTGAGGAGGTATAGGAACCTCTTACTATTGTTATACTTTATAAATTCATTATATGCTCATAAAGTTTATCATACTTTATAATGTGTGTACATACTACACATTATCGATTTTCTTGTTTACAGATGGAAGTGGACGTACTACGTACCATTTTTACCGACATACAAACCCGGAATCTACACTTGCAGCAGAAGGAATAAACATTGAACACTAATTGGTTTTTAATTTATTGGATAGTCGCGCTAAAATTAAGCGCATGAAAGTCGAGTGTGAACGAATGTTGCAGTGTAAAGGAAAATAAAATGATTTTTATGTTAAACGAAATAATTATTAAATTTTCAAGTCAAAACGATCATACAGAAAAATTGCGTGAAGAGAAATATAATTAACAGTAATTTAAGGATTGACACGAAACCTCATAAGGTGTTTGATCTATTCTTTTACTTCGTCTATGGTTATACTTCTAGATCGGTAAAACAGTTAACATGAACTAGGAAAATTATTGCGGTTTTCGGTCTATGTATATACTACGATATGTTTTCTGCGGTTTTATTCTGCTCTTCTCTGACAGAGAATCGTCGATAGCACTGGATAGCACACATAGCGTATAGGCAACGAAAAGTATACCATTGCTGAGCGATGCTCCTTATGTCTAAAATACCAAAATTGGGCCAATTTGGCCAGGTCATCCGGAGGAACGTTGTCGCAACAGTAGAACAACGTAGTCATCGCTCTGGAGATGGTAAGCTATGCATGTTTAGAAATTAATATAGATTACGTATAATACATTGAATACTACGTTTTATGTTATCGGTAACTGAACGAATCTGATTACAAGAACACATTTTTGCGATGCTAATCTAATCTATTCGTATAAAAAGTTTTCTGAACAGCAACATTTGTGTCCAAGTTCATTAATGTCATATTAAACTATTAAATTTTTAAGGTTATGAATTTATATTATGTAATGTTTCGAATTGTAGGTGCCATCAGACTATGGAAGTACATCTCTCTTTTTGTCGGTGCACCATGTATTTTGCTTGCAATGGCGAACTGCTACATAAACAGTTTTCATCCACATAAAAGACCAGAGCCTATTGAACTTCCTTATTTAAAGGTTATGAGGAAGGTACAAGATAAAACTTAATTTTTCTTTCATATGCGTAAAATTAGCTTAAAATAAAACTGGAATTTGGTAACTATGTTGCAGCCTTTCCCATGGGGCGATGGTAAACATTCACTTTTCCATAATCCTAAGACAAACTGGATTAAAGGTGTTGGATATGAAGAATAAGGTCAACGTGTAACTAGTATCTAGTCTATATCCTACATTATGTACGTATCCTTGTTCTGTATTATGTTGCAGACTGTGATATTAATAAAAATTGATAAAATACAGTAAGATTCTTTTTTCTATTGTTTGCACAATAGAATGTACTTATACAAATTAATACTTTGCTGCCTACATTCATACAATATTCAGTCAAACAAAATCCGTATTTGAATATTAAAACAATTACTTAAGTAATAGAATACATGAATATGTGAACAAAAACACAAGTGAAAATTAATTTTTAAGTTTAAATGATTGTAATATGTAACGTATAACATAATTTTTCAATAGTATTTATATTTTCCTGAATTTGTACAAAAGGCAATAATTTAAAAAATAGTTTTATATAAAAAAAATAACATTCTTAAATTCTAGCTCAAAACAGCAACAACAAATACTGTTTAACATAACAGAGTCACAATGGGAGTAACTTATGTTGGAAGGAGTAAATGCAGAAAATGTGTTATCTGATAAGTATACAGTCTTCATACAAGCTTACAAATTTTGTAATGTTCTGGCCAATGTAATTCCGAACATTCTTTCGAACAGTATTTAGCTTCCAAACAGAGCGAACATACTACAGTGCTGAGTTTGCTGCAACATAGACATACTTTAATTTCTTCCTCTATAATATTTTCTTCAAAAACTGTAGATGTACAACTACCTAGTCCCATTTCCTCAAACGTTTTGAGTGAAATACTCCTGACATCCGCGATCTGTGTAGAACAAGTTTCTTCCTCTTCAATAACAAATACATTTTGAGAGCTTTCAGAATTAGTATCGGAATTTTTAGATAATGTTTCAGACATAGAATCCTCCGCGGATAAATTTAACCTTTCATTTTGCGAACATTCGCTGTCTTTTGTTATTTCAGTATCCATTGTTTTGAATACGTTCTCCGTAACCTCGTGAGACTTAACAATATCCACAACGGTTACATGATCGCTGTCTGGCGATATTAATACAGTAACTAAATGAGAATTCATCTGCAACGACTTGTCTTTATTAGATTCTACTAAATTTAACGCTTCCTCTTTAACTGAATTAGAACTATTTTCAGGTACTTTTTCTGGTTTACTCGAGTGTTGTTTTTCCGTAGAGTCTTGCCAGTTTCTTTCTATTCCACTTTCTACATTTTCAGTATCTTTTAATACAGTTTCAGTTTCTAATAATGATACAGGTCGAGGACAAGTGTTCTTTTGAACAGTTCCTTGATTATCTTTCTGATCACGTACTGTATATTCTGATTTTTGTGCCTTGCCACTGTATTCTGTATTTTCTGGTGTATCCGCTATTTCCGGTCCTTTATTCGGCTGATTTTGCACTATTGCACCATTTAAATTTTGTTGTAGTACACAAGCGGTTGCGTTGCTTTGTACTTTTTTCCCGTGTGAAACATCGACTTTGCAATGAGCACCACTCCCTTCAACGGTAATTTGCGGCTCTTCCGGAGCATCAGTATCAACATTGCGTATGGTTTGATTCTTTTCACTCACCGACTGATACTTGTTCTGTGAAAGATCATGCAATATCTTGTCTACAAGATGTTTCAAGAGTGTGTGAAAGTTAAGTAACATTGTTCTTTCAGATTGAACCTTTTGCCATTTCATTTGCGTAAATTCCTGTTCCAGCCATATAGTGCAACCAAAGTAAAAGTTTATTTGTTTTAGTAGTATTATTTTTTGAATATCAGAAAGATGTTTCAGTATATTGAAGTTTTTCGCTGTTGATACCAGTGATACTTGTGGGCTGTTTCCTGTTATCATTGCATGATCTTTTGAGTGCAATTGTTTCTTCCCTCTTACCGTCGTAGGTTTTGCGAAATTTTGTGGATATGGAGGAGGATGAGGAGGTTGCATTTGTATCTGTTGATACATTTCCTCATTCTGTAGTACATTTCTTAAGATAGGTTGTTGATTGTTTGGACCAAATATAGTTGTTGGCGGGTAATTAGCTACCGTTGTATTTTGAGATAGCTGCGCCCCATGCATTTGACGTGGCCTATGTACTATATTGTATGTTGACGGTTGAGATACAGTCTTTGGAAAGTGTTGATCTGTAGAATTGATATTTCGTGACTGAAATGCATATTTCGAGTTAATATTCTGTGATTGCACGTTGTATGGCAAGTTAATATTTTGTGGCTGCATGGTGTAAACTGGATTCATACTTTGTGCAGTAGGATAATTTGTTGTAGATGTAGTGCCTACATCGTAAAATGTGTTCGTTTCAGACACGCCAACATTGTGTGTGACGTGTGGATAATTAACATATCCGTTCAACGTTGGTATATACATATATTTTCTTGCTTCATTAGCATTGGCAGATGGATTTGGTACTTGCTGTTGTCTGGGAATACTTTGAGCTACATTTCTATTTGATACTGACTTTTGGTTGGCCGTATGCGAAGTTTTCCATCGAGCAGTTACCCTTTGCTTCCTTACCTTTGAAGGCTGTGAACTCTGTGATGCAATCACATTGCTTATTGGTGTGTCACTTTGAGGGACATTATGTGACTGCGAAATAATCTTTTCTGAACCTTGTACAGACTTTGGATTTATGGATGTTTGATTGAAGTGTACGGGACGTTGTTGCGGCATAGCGTTCCTAGCAACCGACTCTTGGAAACCTGTATCTAAAGATGAATAATTCCATTGTACGTTTTGCTGTACCGTCGTCTTATTCGTAGCTATTGCTGTTCCACTTAAACAGCATATGTTACAACATAAATCATTAACATTACAAACTTGACTACTCGATATTTCAGTATATACATTTTGTAGTGACGGCGTGTAACAAAATATTTCATGGAGAGTCACTGGCATCGTTTCAAATTCTTTCTTATTAATCAGTTTTATAATTCCGTTAAGAAGAGTTGGGAAATTCACAGGCTTTAGTCCTTTCCACAATTTATCGAACTCCGTATAGAGCGCATTATCATAAGTCGATATGGATATCAATGGAGAAGAACGTATGGATTTAATCAAATTGCATATCATCACCAAACCTTTATCCACAGACTCTGAATCAAAGTTGCTTTGTGTTGCATTAGTAAGCGGGACTGTTGCTTCAGTGGAAACTGGTACAGTAACAGAGCACGTAGTAGGTAACGATGCTGGAGTATTAGTAACAGGTTCCGGCAAATTCTTGGACGCTGTAGATACTGCTTGCGATACTGAAGTAATAACGTCTATACACACATCTGTGCGTATAGGTGTAGGACACCATCTAGAGCCTAGCTCAGCACTTGATAATACTCTCAATCTACCTTGAAAACTTTGATTGGATTGACTTTCCTTCTTTTTTACTGTTCTTTCCAATTCAGATTTTTGCGATGCAGTTTCATTTACATTGTCTAACATACTACACATAGTATCATTTACTAACTCATTCTCAGTCTTAATAGTCATTTTCGAATTGATCGATATTACTGTCCCGCGTAAAGGTATATCATCATTTTCTTGATCTCCTTTACTATCCAATTCTCGTTCTGCAAATGTTTCTAAATTCCAGTTTTCATCACTAGATGACAAATCAATATCATCCTTAACGATAATTTGATTTAAATCTTTGGTAACATTTTCTTGAATACTAACTACATTTCCATTCGACTTGATTTGGCAAGTACTGTCAAAGGTCATTTGTAGAAGTTCGTTAAAATCGCTATTTAAATTATCTTCTTGGATATCAGAAAAATCTGTAGTTGAAAGATTTTGTATATCGTATTCTCCATGTTCTGTTTTGAAAGTATAACAAACTCCTGGACTCATCATTATCTCAGTGTCTATTGAAGAACTGTCAGCTTCAGATGCCTCTATCCATTGAAGTGTTTCTTTAGCGTTCTCCGTGGAAGTCGTTTCTTCAGTTGTTTTGTCCGTATTGGATTGAGTGTTTGCTTTAGTTATCTCAGCTTCTGAATTATTGGATCCAGATATAATGATATTTATTGTTGTATTTTCGGTTTCATTGGCGCTTGTAATAGTTTCATTCCTATCATCTTCTTCCTGGTGTATATTGTCAGCCTCCACAAGATTCTTCTTAGATGTATCTTCATTAAATTCTTCTTGCATTGTTGAATCAGGTACACTTCCAGTTTGTTTCGACTTTTCTTCAAAATTAGCAGTTACGCTTCCGTCACTAAAACACACTCCAGAATCGCATGAGTCAATCAAATTCTTTTTATTTTTACAGTACCTGTGCAAAATAGTTTGTTCTTGTTCATCTTCGCTAACAGACATACAGTTTCCAAAATATTTTCGAAATTTCTTCAACTTTTTCCATTTTCTCTTGTCAATTAATCCAGAAATGTTACTTCGTGAAAGGATCAGTTTTTTTTTCTCTACTACGTCACCACTGAAGGGGTCAAGTGATTTTCTTTTCTGGTAACTCTTAGATGTACTTAGATGTACATCGGTATAGCTAGTGCTATCTTTCTGTGAAACAATGTTTGACATTGTTTTACTTTCAACATTTTTCTCTGTGGAATGTTTAACTTTACTAGATTTATAGTCTATCTTAATATCCGTATCTATTTTATTGGAATTCGAACTTAAATTTTCTTTTGTAGGATTTTTCTGATTTTGCGTTAACATGCTATTTAACAATGCTTCATTAGATTTCGAGCAAATAGCCTTTTTCAATGCGTACTTAACATCTTTTTGAATATGTGTGTTCAAATTTTTAGCTTTAATGCACAAAGACTCCCTATTTGAAAGCAATGTCCTATTATGAATGCAGTCTTGTGTTTTCATAGTGGTATCCGGAGATACACAGGTCTTCTTATTTATTGATTTCTCAATTACGCTCCTTTTGGCGAAATTAATCATATCTAATTGTTCTAAAGCTTTATCAAAAGATTGTAATGTTGATTGAGTATTTGCTGCTTTAAATGTCTGTGAGCAGCTCTCTGAAACAGTTTTGTAGGATCTTATAGCATCCACCTTTTCATTTTGTTTGTACTTTTTTTCACCAACAGTGTCCATTGTGACTGATTCATGTACAAATTCGGGTGCCGGTTGTAAATGACATTCACCGACTTCAATATCAGTTGTACACCTATCTGTAACTTTGCTGGATTTGTCTTCATTTTCATTTACATATAATCTTCTTGGTCTGAAACACAAATTTGATATGTATATTAATATAGATGTTAAAGAGAATTTTAAATAAAATATTTTCTTAATATTTTCATATCAACAATATTTCTACTTTACTATCAAGTGTTATCCTGTGTATGCACTTTCAATTTAATAGTAGATTTAGTAGGTATAAAAAAATATTAAACCTCTGAAGAATTATTCGAAAAACACTATTTGAATTAATTTGTCAGCATTAAAACGTGATCTTATACTGATGGGGTAGCTATCTACACAAACAAATTTTTTTTTAGATCAAATACCAACGCTTAGCTTTTTTAAACGAGCCTCCCATCGAGAGATCGAGAGGGCAGCGATACGACCGATACGTTTCACAACCAGAAATTTAACTTCGTCATCGCATAAAAAAATGCAAAAAAAAACTAGTAACCGAAAGCGGTATTTTCGAACATCCACGTTAACGATGAATAACATCCGAATAATTGTAAACTTACCCATACCGCCTTGCAGTCGGCTCGCGCGTAAGAACTACGCGCGGTTTTGTCGCCAACTGAATCAAACCTCGATGTACCAGTCTCCTAGAGAGACCCAGGTCCTGTAGGTCAGCCTTCAACTGAAACAATCGCCATAATTCGACATTACTTCTCTGCCGCATAGCTGTCATAGTTCAACGTTTTCTGACCGTAAACAAATAACATGAATCGAGGGGAAAAAAAAGGAAAAAAAGACAAACGTTTCTCACAAGACGATCACGTTTACGTATATCTTCGATTGTTTCTTCCTTTCGGCGAAGCTCCCCCTAAGGTCAATGTCAGTAACACATGATTCAAAAGATATCGAATGGACGAGAGACATCCAGATCTTCCTTTTCGCGACACAGACATAAAATTCGAAATGTAGAAACGGGATCGCACCTTTTTCAGTAGTTCGGAACGGCGAACGGGACCGATGCGGTACAACCACTGTTTTAGTACAAGGTTGTCGAAGGTTACCGATGTTATGGCTTCCGTTCGCGCGGTTTCAGTCATCACTGAGGAAACGTATGACTTTTACTGTCCTTTCTAAGGCCAAATTACTTTCGTGTATTCAGTACACGTGGTCACAAGCGGGCAGGCATCGATAACACGGCCGATTGAGGCGAGTGAACAATAACTGAGACAAACATTCGGTTGACCACTAAGGACAATTGGTGATGATGTTATACGATGTTCCGCTGCCCTCAGAATGATAGAACTTCCTTCCAACGCGTCTTCCCGGAAAACTTTTCACGGTCTGTGATCTGATCAGCGCGCCAAGCTTTTCCGTATCGGGGCGCTTGCGTTTCGCTTCCCTCTCTCTTTCTGTGTAACACCACTCCCCCACCCTATCTCCTGAGAGCGTCAATTGTTTGAAACGCGAGTGCGACAAGATATTCATGATTTTAAAATGATCGGCGACGCAATGTTTGAATAATTGCTGCGACTCGTCCCAGGGATTCTATTCGACTAGTTATGACAATTCTATTCGTGCTGACTGTACCGTTTAGCTATTTGCTGACTATCGTTGTACTCGAACCTGTTTTATACGTTTTACAAAATAATGTGTAGTTATATTTAAGAACAAAGAATATTACGCGGATGCGAAGTAATATTTTAATAACAACAGGATTATTGAGACTGTGGCTGTATCTCTATCTCAGATCATGAAATGGTGTTTCGAATTTCTGAGCCCTGGAATTTACGACCATAAATTTTCTCGAGGGTTTCAAGAACTCCGACAATCTTCCAGTGTAATCTCTACGTCGGTTCCAGACCAATAGGAAATCCTTCTCGATGCACAAACGTCTCATTGTCAGTGTCTACGGTTGGAAATAGGAATGATTCTAGAGGATGGTTATGTAATTTGTTACATAACTAACAAATGAATCTAAACGCATTTTTCTTATGATATATAATCGGAGATTATAAAATTTTTATATCATATAAAACAGAAGGAAACAAATGTGTTTATGTAAATATGTGTTTTACTTGGAAAAATTTTTAAACACACAATGCTTCTTTATGATAAGATAAAACAAAATCAATCCAATACAATTGGATGATGTGAACGTCGTGACAAATACATATACTTTAGGCGCAGCATATACAAACACCAAGAAAAATGAAAATATTTACATTTCTACATGTCGCATTACATTTTTACATACAAAATATTTATATTTTTTATTACATTCCTTCCATTTTTTGAGTGTAAGAATTTTTAAATAATATTCTGCGTCAAAAATGAAGCATGCGGGGAATAAATTTTGTCTGTTAATGTACGTGACAAAATTAATGTCAAATGTGTAAACTACAGATTTAAATCTTAAAAGAATGTTGCTGTTACCGTTTCATTATGGCGCGCAGACTTACTGTATCTTCGTTGAGGAGTAAATTATCGTGGTGCATTTGCTATGCCATTGAGATAAACTTTGACCATATTATTGCTATTGGTGATATACAATGTGATGCCATCATCACATTGGCGTAACTGTTGCAATAATATTTACAATTGATATAAATCTGAGGAAATAAAAAAGAGGAACAAATGCTGTCGGTCCCATGGAAAATGGCGACTCGATATCGTGTATCGCATGTAATATGAAACTCTTCGATACAATTCCAAACTTTGTGTATGCGCCTGTTTTCGATCAGTACGGCAAAATTCACACTAATCTTGATAGGGTGAAATCAGGTTAATAAATTTTCGCGATTTTTCATTATTTGCCTTATGTAGATATTATGTTACGAATATTTTGAATGAAAGTGAATAAATTTGATTTATCTTATTATTTTTCATTTTTGATGATATTACAGCCTCGGAGTTTAAGTTTCTTTAACATCGACGCGTAATAATATCACGTGTGTGTTCCAGATATGTTCAAAATCTTATCATTCGTTTCTTACGATATATACAAGATAACACGCGATAAGACCAAGAGGGTTACGAACAAATGCTCATTATAAAGATTATAAGCCACAGCGTCCGAGGTAAAAATTATACATGGACAAGACTCTGCAGACGTATACATTTTGTCATCATATGTATAGATTTTGTAAAAGGACAATATTATTACGATTTTTAATGGCGCCGAATAATGGCAAACCGCTAAAGTTGAACCTTCTTGCGGGAATGTCAGACGACCCAGAATAAGATAAGGTCCGTAACAATATTGCTGGGCGATAATCTCAACGTTGATAACGCTTATAAAAGCGACACTGCAGAGACTTGGCTGCAGCAGTCGACTTCCGAGACTCAGACCGCATGCTTCTGAAGTAGGACTTAGTAGATTTGTATTTTCCTCTTTCATGAATTATTTCAGCATTTTTTCAAAAGAAATAATAAGTTATATAATATTCTTATACGAAGTTTGTGTCATAAAAGAGAAAATTTCCTATGAGTCAGAAGTGATTCTGCGGAAGTGACTCATGTTACTAATCGATCGTAACGAATATAACACCGAATCGAACGAAATTCATGGAATCTGCTACATATAGTAAACATGAGGTAGAGCATGTAAAAAATGCGCGTGTCTAACCCTGTTTTTGTTGCGACAGCTATTATAAAAAAAGTTGTGCACTTGACCGTTCATGATAATAACAATAAAGATGCCTGAGAAGAGCGTACTAAGATATCTGATAAGTAGATACGAGAAAGCAAATGCGAATTATCGACGGAAGAGTAAACGAGCGCAAAATCGTATATTTATAGCCGGTGGGATCGGCGGTATCTTTACAGTTTTGACTGGCCATCCATTAGATACAGTTAAACTTCGGTTGCAAACGATGCCAGAAAACTACAAAGGCACATGGCATGCGATTAAAACAACCGTGTTGCAGGAAGGACCATTTAGTTTGTACAAGGTACAAATTTTAATTATGCCTATTGGGAGCGTGGTATCAAACAAAGGGGTGAGAGAAAATTAGCTTGCAGTGTACAATCGTTAGACTGCAGATCTTTATGCAAAATAAAAATTTTGTTCAGCAATTGTACGAAACTAGAACTAAATAAAAGTGTATGTCTTCTTCTAATAGTTTTAATCAATCAAAAATAATGTAGCAGTGTTCTCAAATTCTTCCAACTCTTTCACCATTTTGTATTTCTCTTATAAATTTTTGCAATAACTGCATAAAATCCGCCGTCTAATAATAGTACTTGTATTGTACTTGTAATTATCAGTGCCCTTTTCACACGATAATTGTCTAATTGTTATTGAAATCTTTTGATCCGGTGTCCGTTGTTTTTCGATCGATCTCTATTTGTTGTGATTATCTGATTTGAAGGTTAACGCAAACATTATTGAAAATGTAACGGTACGATGCACCGGATACGCTAGAAATGTTTGTCATGCTATCATTCGATAGCCTTTCCTTTATGTCCTTGTTGAACGAAGAATTCTTTGATTAATGACATCAAAGAACATCTTCAGCATACTTAATGTTGAAGATAAATTTCATTGTACTATAATCTTAGAACTTATTTCTAAATCGGATTATTTCCTTTGTCTCTACGAAAAAATTTGTAGATACATATATATCTTTCTTCTACAAAGTTTATTTACATCGAAGGGTATGACATTACGTTTGACCGGTTAAGTTTGTGAACATGAGGCCGGCATCTGGATAAGTACGTACTTACCTCTCGGTACTGCGTTGGTCGACATTCACATGTTTCGTCGTCCCAATAGAACGATGTAAACGTTCAAACATAACCGATTCCAATCAAACTCATTCGCTTGGTCATTGCATTGAACAAAGATTTTGCGTAACACAATCACGAACAAACGCGCGGAATTGACGAAAGTCTATATCGACAAATTCAAAGGGCTGACGTCAAAGTTACACTTCCATCAGCGATCGAACGTTCGATTTATCAGCGATCGTGCGTACTTAACGTAAATAATGAAAACGTTCCGAGGAAAATCGGAGATTTTTCAACGAAAAAAGATACCTTGTAAAATAAATGTTTCCACTCTCTATAAATTCTTAACGGTCGCAGCGAATGCTTTTGCAGTATCCACGACGGGAATGTTTTCTTTGAAAAGTGTTTTACAATGTTGTGTCTCAGCTCACTTGAAGTAAGATCGAGTCGTCGTTTTATCCTGAACTGTTTGTAGCACGTAGATGTTTCCGTCACGTCACGTTCGACGAACGAATTAGACATTCCACGGTACCTCTTGCTTGACGGGTACAATCGTAGACTGGCCGGCTTCTTCGGTCCTTGAACACGAACAAACACAAACCCTAATATTATACCTGACTTGGTGGGGATACGTACCCCTATGGGTAACACTATGATGTGCCCGCTTCTTCGTCCTAATTGGTTGCGTTTCTCTCGCGTCAGCCATGCTGTATATTATTCGAACGAATGAGATTTCTGCTGTCCCAGCAGCAACGTGAGATCGTCGACATTGCCATCGTTTCCGCTCAGTTATCGTCCTATGCTAAAATCTCGTCCGTGTCCGGTTGCAATCGTCATAACGTATCATAACGTGATAGAATTCTGCTTATCCATCGTATCTAACACATTGCTTATATATTTTTTTTTGCGTTCGTCCACAAAGTTCATGCTGATCGGCCGAAGGAGAATTTTATTCTTAAACGCTAAGTCCCTGTTTTTTTATTCTTAATTCAGTAAATTCTGTCTTCGAAGTTCGAACGTTAATATTAACAATCAGTTACATTGCTGCAGGGTGTAATGGCGCCCCTTATAACGGTCGTACCGATATTCGCCATTGGTTTCCTGGGATATGGATACGGTAAAGACCTCGTTGCCGATCCAGATCAAACAAGACTTACCGCTGGGCAAGTTTTATTCGCGGGTGTACTTAGCGGTATCAGTACAACGGTCGTCACTGTTCCGGCGGAACGAATCAAGTGTTTGTTGCAATTCCAGGTAAAAAGCAGAATAATATCAAATAAATGTGCAAAAATACAATCGAATAAATGTATTGATGAAATTTGATAACGTTTTCCACTTTATTCACACCCAACCACAATGAAAACGATAAGAAAAAACAATAGCAGTAAAATATTTACCAATAGATATGTAATAGAAAAACTTATCACCTTTCCTCAAGTAATGCTGTGCCATAAAAACAAAAAATAATAATTCGACCGGAATTGCTTAAGGGGAACATTGTTAAATACCATGGTTTTTTGGATTGCGGGACGAAACTGTGGAAAGAGGGCGGCTTTCGTAATCTGTACATCGGTACCTGTGCTACATTCCTCCGTGACGTCCCTGCCACAGGACTATATTTCTGCTCGTACGAGGAAATCATGCGAACTATCACCAGTGATTGCGACAATGTAAGATCACTTTGTTTTAACACTTCCGTTTTAACATGCTTCTCCTGTTCCTCTTCCATTGCACACGTGTGAAAATTCACGTCTTGTCTCGCAGATAACATGGCAGCCGTTATTAGCGGGGGGTTGCGCGGGTTTAATTAACTGGATGGTTTCGATGCCATTCGACACAATTAAATCGAAGTTGCAGACGTCCAAATTGGGAGAGCATCGGCATGGTGTGAGATCAGTCTTTTCGATGATAGTGAAGAGCGATGGACTGATCGGCCTTTATCGAGGAATCGTGCCTGTCCTGATCCGCGCGTTCCCTGCGAACGCCGCCTGTTTCTGGGGCTACGAAATTAGCATGGCTTGGTTAGATAAATACATGCCTTGGCTTTGAAACTGTGAAGGTTCGACGAAGATTGTTGTCCTTGCTGGCGATCACATACATAGCACTAGTCCAATTAATAATCTGAGGTGAAGCGAACCAACGAACAATCGTCTCAACTCCCAAACAATCGGCTAAATTTGAAATTAAAAAATTAAATGAACGGGGACTGAAGTGTGGATGCTCTCCAGATCTTCTTAATGCTCGCATTGGGTCAAATTATATTTATTTAGTTTTATACATTTGCAAATACTTATAGCGTAACAGTTATAGGTATTACCGTGCGAGTAAACGAGGAAGAAATTCAGAGCTGTGCTTCTCTCGACGTTTACGGTTCCCAGGCGCCACTTATCACCAACGATGAAACTAGACTAAACATCTCAATGCTAGAGGCGAATAATGTAAACATTCAATGTAAACATTCAAGGTGTCCAATTACATATAAGCAGAAATCTTTTGCGAGACGGACAAAGACGGACACAAAGGTATTCAACTAGAGGGCTCTAGATTATATAGTACAGAATAATCAATTACCTTCCTCCACGTATTGTTATTTAAAACTAAGTGAACCGTCATAGTATTATTGTGTTGATTAAAAATCGAATCGTAGTAGCAGCTATTTCGCAAAGTTCTTTTCCTTGAATGAAAATCAAATTCACGTAAACGTCTACTACTAAGGAAGAAGTTAAAGGAACAGTTTAACATCTGGTGAACACATTGGATAGTCAATATACAGATGTTCGCATAACGGGGGTTCGTCCGTTTAGGTTCTAAAGTGTTTTCAGATTTACACTTCAAGGGCTATTGACTGAAGAGTCCTGTTGAGTACAAGGCTCGAGGCAAGCTCACTTTTTCTCGGGGAAAATGTGATCTTTGTTGAAACTCGTGGTTCTTCGATTATTATAATTCATTCGAATCGCCATTTTACCCAGTGAGATTCAAACAAATTTTTCTGCGTCATATATACTTTAGACGGAATTCGAATTCCGACTAAAGTAGAAGGATTCAATCCATTGGTAAATTCACTCAATTGTCCCTTTTAAAATTGTTATGTAAAGTTAACTTAATTTATTGTTCACGTTCTCTTTGATAGGACTTATCCAGTTTATAGATTGGAATCTGGCAGAAATAATAATTGTTTTATGTAATGTTTGAAGTGCAATTTTATAAATTTTTATTCAATTCATAAGGGTCGAATTTTTACATTTATATTTGTTGCTTTCCTTGAGCTTACCTGACGTAATTTTGTCCCGTCTGCCGAGATGGATGGCGGATAAAACAATTATGGCGATGACAATTAGGAATACTGCTATAGACAGTATCCATTGTATTATTCCGAACGTCATCACACGTGTTAATCTTATAGTATCCTTTCTCACTGTCAAGATAAGAATCCAAAAGTCAGAAAACTTGGATTTCATTGTTTTACCTCCATATGCATACGATTGCAGCGAACTTCATCTCGAAAGTGCAATTTTTCTTTAGATATGTTCAGTTTTAATGAATACAAATATATGATATTTTATTATATTTATTATAAAGCCATAATTACAATTCATCTGAAGACAGAAACCCAATTGCTTTTTATATTTCAACAATTTGTTATATTATATATACTACCTATTACATATATACTACATATATATACTACCTCACAAAAATTGTGTCTATTTATAATTATAATCTCATGTCTACAATACTTCATTATAATAATTAAACGTCTAACAATTTAGGAATTACAGAAATTATTCTGAGAGTATATAAATGCAACCTATATAATGCAAAAAATTTATTTATCGTTGAAAATAAAAATAAAATTTAAAATCCATATTTAAAAATAACGCCTTTTGTGATAAGCGGTGCCGCGTGTGGTGAACGCTCAAACTGTTCGTCAAAATTATCCATAAATGATAATTTTGAAGGTTCATAATTGTAATACAGGTGGTGCTTTTGTGCTCTTACCATAAAATCTACAAACAGCGTCACTACATGCAGTGGCAAAATACTAAAACTGGTAAACAAATTATCGATACCGGTTAATTTGCTAAGGAATAACAAGTGTCGCTACTGTGAATTTTCAGCGAATATTTACTCTGTCGGTAAATTTGTATCTATCACATTTAAAAATTAACTAGTTGTTTTATAAAATACGTTTTTAAATACCTTTTGCGAAAAATTATCAGTAACAAAATAATGTGTTAGTTAAGCAGGGACATCTACCACGGTAACCGCGCACTCATTAACGTCACCCAGGCACATTGGACAGGTCAACGCACTTGTATCCATCTTGTATCATTTCTCGCATGTCGAGCGATAAGAATTTCATTAAATTTCGTATTTACGAGAAAGATAACCTAAATTTTGGTCGTTGAACGTGCGGCCGATCTGAAAGAAGCTCATGTAGCACCAACAGAATTAATTGCGCGCCGAAATCGGTAAGCGCTTCACGAATGTTTTGCGACTGTCAGAAGAACAACATAACCTCTCTCTTTCCCTCCATTTTTCTTGTCTCGCATTTTCCACGGTTATGTTAAATATCCGAGCCTGTTTGATTTACATTTCATAGCGTAACGATGATTAGACAGTTTCATAGATCATAGATCTCTAGAAACTTGAATACGATCTAACGAAATGACTTTGCGCTGTCAGTTGGCTGTCGACCATGTGCCTGAACACTAACCAAGGAATTTAATGTCGATCGAAATCACGGGGGCACGTTGGATCAAGTGGAAAGGATGCCGAGTTGCGGCGGTCTGTTCAGGATCATTAGACGCCGCCTCGTACTCGGACTGATATTCGCTTTGTCGCTCACCTACTGCGCCTTTTCATTGTTTCGTAACGAGGTAAATTAATCATCTGAATAAGAACCACCAATCTTGGTACTTAGAACGCGATATCATTTTATCCATAGAGGAAAACGTTAACTCTAGATAATGACCTGGACGATATGGACGCTATGATGGTCAATGACAATAACGACGACCTAATCTCCGACGACGAGGTGTTGATGGATCAATTAAAAGCATCTGGCAAGCCTCTGCTTTGGCAGGCTACTCTCGACCAAGAGACAAACGATAACCAGATAAACGTAGAGGCGATACCTAACTTAAATGACAGCGAAGTTGTAGCTCAACCTTGCCGCAACTCTGTCCAGGTATATTGTAACAGCAGATCACAACTATTAGTTCTTTGTCAACTATTAGACCAGTTATTTATCAGAAATATATTTGTCAGAAATGTAGAAAACCAATGGTTGTGATTGTGATAACTTTATTTATCAATAATAATTTAATTTATCAAAGGGATGATCCCTCACTGCGGACATGGAGTCTGACAGACTCTACTGTAAACATTATTGCTTACTACTTATACCATAAGTGAATCTAGAAATCATAACTTCGAGTACTTTCCTCTTTCCTTGTCACCACTAATATGTGTAATAAATGTTATGTTAATATCATATTCATTTCATAAACAGTATATTTTAGTGAGTAGTTATCAGAAATTCGGACGTCCGCAGTTAAGGGTTAAGAGAAAATTTTCACTATTTATTGAATGACCTGATGTTTTGCTTAAGCTTGTTAACTAATGTTTTCTCATTCTGTTAGGGAAAAGCTCTCATCGTGGACGAGCGTGGTATCGTCTGTGGCAGACAAGATATTCTGCCGAACGGCTGTTGTAGCATAGAAGAAAAGAATTACAAGAACGAGGAAGCCCCTGTGGTAAAAAGAGAGAGGTATAGTTGTAAAACTTGCAATGTGCAAGGGTGCTGCGCGATTTACGAGTATTGTGTGTCCTGCTGCTTACATCCCGGCAAGGTGATCCTCTGTTTCTCCTATCTAATTTCTCTCTCCATCTGATACTACAAAAAATTGGAGTATTAATGAATCGTTTTTATTAACAGCAAATAAAAGGCAGGAAGGACATGTTATTAGGGCTGCTGAGGGACAACCACAAAGTGCACAGGGACCAAGATGTTGTGAAGAAACGCTTGCGCAACCTGGACCGTTTTCAAATTTGTCTGGCTGCGTGTCGCACCTCGAGTGCCAGCGTTCGTCACGAGAACACCTACAAAGATCCTCATTCGAAACATTGTTACGCCCTCCAGCCGCCGTACACCCATCAAAGACACCGTCGTGATTCTGATTCGCTAAATAATAATGGCGACAACTCCGTTGTCGTTGCATCTTTTTCTGTCATGCCGTTACTCACCCTTCTCCCTCCTCTCTGCCTCATCGTCTACCCGAGCAACGACTCGATTTTGCTACCGTGCAAATATTACACCTCTGTCTTGATCAACTACTACTATCACGTGGAGCCCCCATGAGATGTACTTATCGTACTCTTAGAGAGAGGACTTCATCCCGCGCACTAGTTTGGCCTTGAAACGCCACAAGTCCTCGTATTTCATCTCGATACCGGGGGAGATGCTGGTTACGTGGCTCTTTATCTCCGTCGCAATGTTGTTCTGCACAGTTTGCGTCACCTGTTGCAATTTAATTAGAACATTAAGGAAATTGATTAAAATGCGGGGCAATTTATTACAGAAAATAGTGGGACGATTGTGTACAGATTTATATTTTCTCTATCGCTTGTGAGTAGACTGCGGATCTTGATGCAAAATAATACAAATTCGCACCTCATTGTTTCATCGACACTTCATTGTTTCTTTAATAACTTCAACAAATTAGAAACGGTATGTCGATATTCTTCAGTTGTTTCGATTTGTCTATTATTTGAAATTCACCCGTTTTTGTTAGACGTGCATAAAATCCGCAGTCTTCGTTCATCAGGAAGCTATTGTCCTGCAATAGATTTTGTCAGTACTGTGAACGACTTACGTCGATGTAATGGCACTCTGCAGCCGCGTAATGGCAAGAAATGGCCCGTCTGGTTTTCTGGCTCATGTTCACGCCGGATCCGTGGATTAATAGGGGATGGAAAAACACTGTATCGCCCGGTTCCATTTCCAGTTGCACCCAGTTTATCGACTCAGGTAGGTCCTTTCAGGAGAAGGAGAAAGCAGATTACTATTTACTCGATTCTCCCTCGATTTTCGATGACCCCAGTTGGATTTGTACCAGAATGCCATGATAGAATTTGTTGACTGATCCTGGCTTTGCTCCCGGGGGATAGTCGTGTCTCAGCAAACGATCGATTGCGTGTGTACCTGGGGCCACGTAAAGACATCCATTCTCAATGGTGCAACGTTCCATGGCAGTCCATGAGGCCACTATCAGGTCTACTGGCCGGAACGGGAAGTAATACAAGTCCTGGTGAGGCGGGTGTCTGGAATCGGCAAACATTTTGATCACTATATTGCAAATCTTTCTGCAAATCCCAATTTTGGTAAGTTATTTTATTGAAAAGTTAAAGTTAGAGTGAAACCGACTTTCAGCTAAAAAATTTCTCATGCGAAAAATGAAATAAAAATATCGGTCTTGACAATTTTTCTTCGCAATTTGAGACGTTGAAGGTAAATGCATAAAGATCCAACGCACTACTAATTAGTAGAATAAAAATCAATAAAAATAAAAATTGTCCGTCTCAATTGTAAGAAACGGACGATGAAAATATACATGTTATTCTTCCTATAATAATCTTAATCAGTAGAAAATAGTACGTTGACATTCTTAAATTCATTTAACCTTTTCATAGTTTGAAATTTGACTTGTTCATTTCTGACATAAATGCATAAAATTCTAAGTTTACTAATTAGGCAAGGGAAAATTGTGAACGAAGATTACTTGGAGGTCTGGAATCCGACATCGGGAGGTTTCGCGATCAGCATACTGTGCATAGCCATGATGTTTGGACCGGTGACGGCTTCCACAATGTCGAGGACATTTTTGTGCTTGATGTACTCGCAGAAAACGTCGTCCCCAGCTATGTCCTGTATTTTGTTGACCGATTTTCTGTCCTTCACGTCGTACATCACGGTTATTCCACTGCGTGGAGCCTTGCCAGAAACGATGTCGTCGAACCTGGAAAAGTAATTGCCTATGAAAACTACGGTATACGACTTCCGCGGTTGAAATTTAGGTAGTATTCTCTTTCACGGTATCTGTTTTAATACTTAATGCATATAACAGTGACAAACAATTTTATTAGAAATGCAGAACATTTTTAGCAATTGAATTTTCAATTTTCGAATGGCTGTCGATGTTCGTTCTAATTACAATTACGTCGAAAGGAATCGTATAACGATAAATCTGGAATCCTTTTAAAGCTTTTAACTTTTGTTTCTTGAGAATACTAGATCGAACCATCTGTAAAAACTTTGAACATATTGTTTCGCGATTGAAGTTGCTACGGGTGTGAAAATTGAAGTTTCCTCTTTACAACGACTCATCAAAACTGATTGTATGAATTTTTGTTGGTCGTTTTATCGAGGTTTTAATGGAAGGCGTAGCGTCACGCCATGGGAGTTCTACGCGACCGAACTTGTTTTTCGCTTCTGTTTCATAAAACGGCCAAGAAAAGATAGTACATCAAGATTCGTGGGATTATTGTAAAGGGGAAACTTCAATCTTCAAATGTACGGTAGTTTCGGACACGAAACAAATTGTCCAATAATTTTACGGACGTTTCAACTCATGGTATTTCCGAAGAAAAGCGTGCCTTGGCGAGGGTTGAAATGAATTTAAATTGAACTTCGTGCAAAATATGCATAATGTTGGTAATATATCATCGAGTAAACTGACTGATCCTAAAATGGAATGGAAAGGATGTTATTAACGACTGGAGTCGACATAAGGATAAGTGTCCCCAGTTTGCAATAATTAATGAAGCGAAAATGATTAATAATGAATCGGTCGCAGACCAGATACGTATCATTTCACGCCACACGTTAACAAGATTAATAACTTTAATCTGGGGCTCACGATATTGCTGAATTATTAACGCCGGGGTGTGTAATATCTGAGTGTACGCTTATATCGTGCATGTTTTCATCGAAACGTTGTTTGACACTAATCGAAACACAGACGTACGATAATTGTCTCTCATACCGTTTTACAGATTACTTTATCATACTTCTATTTCCAATGATTTATTGCCACTAGACTGCGGACTTTTGTGCAAAATAAAAATTGTCTAATAAATTGTAAAAAACGTATGTCAGATAAAAACGACTTTCCTCTTTTATTAATTTTTATAAGATATATATATATATATATATATATATATATATATATATATATATATATGTATGTATACATATTATATAATTAATATTTAAATAATATATTATAAAATTAATAAAAGAGGAAAGTTGTTTTTATCTGACTTACGTTCTTTTTACAATTAATTAGACAATTTTTATATTTATATTATCTACATACATTTATATTATTTTTATATATATAATATAAAAATTTTTTCGAACTCATAGTCATTTTTGTTAAAGATGTATAAAATCTGCAGTCTAATTATCACAATTTCTGGCAAAACAGTGTGAAAAGGGAACACGAAATTATTACCTTTTGTGACATTTATCGAGTATATGTTGCGGCACAAGTCGGGGGAACACCAGATATCCTTTTTTTTCGTAGAACATCCGTTGCTCCTGTGTCAGAGACTCGTTCTCCTTCGTGTAACGAATGCTGTTGGACATCTTCAGCGACAAACGTCTCCTGTTAACATAATATATCTCGTTAAATCACTAGAAATTCCCCAGGTAAATACGATTCCTCGTACGTTGTGAAATACGCGAAACACACAAGAAATGGAACATTAAAACCAGCTATCTTTTCCTGTATCAGAATTCTCCGTACATTCGTTCCAAAAATTACTCAAACGCTCAGATCAATCTTTTCTTAACTTTTCCAGCTTCCATTCCAGGTTTAATTTAACGTTGTTTCTTTTGTAGCTGTTAACACGTTCCGTGCCGAGCTTTTTTTACTCGAATCTTCACACTTTGATATTTTACTAAAACTTGATGTATCACGTGCAATTATTAATTCTCGTACACATAACAACGTAACAAAAACTTATCAACGCCCATTCTTGCGGTGGAAATTGATTCTTCGGTTCTAAATTTCTTGTAAACAATTTGTTCAGTTCACTAAGTAAACATGCAAGCGTGTACCATCGATGGTACACGTGGCACGGAACGTGTTAAGACTACAGATTCCTACGCATGTATGGTGTACGGGGATTTTTGAAATACAGAATTGACGAAAGATATATTCTTCGTTTATTTGATAACTGAAACGTTGTCGACCTGACTGGAAAACGCGGACAAGGAACGCGATAAAATCGACGAACTACGATCCCCTATCAGGGGAACAGCTTTCCGAAACAGGTTCGCCGAATCAGTTTCGGGAACGTAAACATGTTTGATTGCGGTCGTATTATCTTTTTGCGGTGGCTACATCCTAGATCAGCCCGAAACTACTTCGGAAGATTACGAATAACTTCCTGCTCAGTTCACATTCGGGTATCGCCGGGATATTATGCGACAACGAACTCGCGATCGTAATCTTCTCGGTGACATCGAATTATTCGCAGTGCTTGCGATCCGATTTCATCGGCGTTTTCTACGATACTATATACAGGGTGTCCCGAAAATGTCTCGCAATCCGAAAGTAGGGGATTCCTGAGGTGATTTGAAGCAACTTTTTCCTTAGCGAAAATGCAATCCGCGGCTTCGTTTACGAGTTATTAACGAAAAACAGTGACCAATCAGAGGCGAGATCATTTGGCGCGAGACGGCCGAGCTCGCCTCTTATTGGTCAGTGTTTTTCGTTAATAACTCGTAAACGAAGCCTCGGAGAAAATTTTCGCAAAGGAAAATGACCTCAGGAACATCTTATTTCCGAATTGCGAGACATTTTCGGGACACCCTGTATAATCATAGCAAGAGCTTAACGCTTTTTGGTTCCCGCGAGATGATTCGCGAGAACGTTGAACTTTTGGTAAGTTTTTAGAAAACTGAGCACAGTAATTTCTCCCTAATTCGCGCTGAGATAGCGCACAAAAAAAGGACAATTTGGGAAGCGGAGACACGATTATTCGAGCCTTGCGGCTCGTTTTTATAGTTACCGATTCATCGACAACTCCTCCTCTCAAATTGTGCATTTTTGTGCGTAATCAGAGCGCGAATCAGGGAGAAATTACTGTAATTGCTACAAATTCTTTGGTTGGAAAGAAAAAAGAAATAAAAAAGAAATGCGCGACTAACTTTATCATTGAAAGGGTCGACTAACTTTATCATTGCAAAAATAAACTCTGGATGAGATCTGTGATATCGCTTGGGACAACGGACGAACAAATTCGGGAAAATTCCGGACCCAACCGAAACGGTAGCCGTGAAGCGAGAAAAAAAAAGTCGAAAGAAAGATTAATTGCGGCAAAACGCGGCTAGAAACGTTATTAATTGCTGGCAAATCGCCCCGAACGCATAAAGATCCGCTGTCTGGACGGATTGGACTGAATAAATCCGAGAAAACCCGCGAAACGTGGCCAACGTCGACCACGTCGAATGGAAATCTTTTCGCTCGGAGTAAAAAGCGACGGGAGCAGCCACGAAGACGCAAGAAAATCGAATCGCACGGATATCTGATGCACCGGGCAGCCTCGTTTCCATAACTTACCCGGCCGGGGAACCATAACGTTGCGAAAACAATTAGTTAATGGGACGCGGACGAAGTTTACGAGCCAATCGAGTTACGCTTAATAAAGTCAGAGCATTTTAAAGTTCCGTCAGTAGCCTGGTTCGATCTATCGCTCGGAACTATCGCCTCGAATTAATGGGGCTTTTAGGGCTCGTGACCGCTGGCGAATCGCATCGAATCGGATAAACGCGGCACTCGTTTCGCCTGCTAATTACGAACAGAGCGATGAGAGAGAACAAAGTCGACGGGGTGGTGGACGAAGATGTCCTGTCGCGAATTACGTTTCGAGACGAAACGTGCATTCATTTCGAAGTTATTCTGTAGCATGTGTAATTTGCGGATTTGACGCATTTATGGCAAAAATGAGTAGATCGAATGCGAAACTGTAAAATCATTTCAATAATTCGAAAATATTATTGAACTGCTGTTAACTCGCTAAAATTATTAAGGAGACATTAATGAAGACAATTTTCTTATTTATTTATTTCTTTATTCATTAATTTATTTATATTTTATTTCGCTTCTTCTTTTTTTAATCATTTTATTTTCCTCTTTTTACTCATTTTATTTTTTAATTACTAGATCTTTATGCAAAATTGAAATGTTCTGTATCGTTGCATGAAGTAGAAACCAAATATTCCTTTCGATCATTCAAATTGCCTGAAATATCTTGGCGTTTTCAATCCCGTTTAATCTCCTTATGAGTTTAAATTGTACATTACTCAATTTTCTTATAAATGCGCAAAAGTTGCAGTCTAGTAATTACCGTATTTTAATGGTAAAACGTAACAAAAAAATATTAACTGAAACGTTAGAGAAAAGGTTAGGTTAAAAAAAGAAAAGTATCGCGACCATTGTTGTAGACTCTTCGTCGACCTAAACAACTCCTGAATCATCTGCGATCATCGAGTCTCGCTAACTGACCGACCACTGTGACTGCGTGACTGTAAAATGTATGATCGACGATGGATAGCGAAAGCCTTGCGAAGTTTATAAACAGGCGGGCCTAATGTTTCATGTAACACGTCGAGCGTTGGGTCGTCAGAGAATGAGACAAAAACCGCATGAATGTTTCAACCCCCTAAAATAGGAGGACCAGTTAAGGTCAAGCGTCAATCGTTCGAAGTTCATCGATGTACGAGGCGAGCCGCTTGCATGGAACAGTGAAACGAATATTCCAGTGGCATCGCTTTAGAATTATATTATCGACAGACGTATTAAACATTCAATGGATGCTTCCGCGAGTGGAAGTAAGCATACTTCAACAGTGACGTGAAAACGTTTAACATTTGACGGGAACAAAAACTATACACATATACTATATATGTAATTTTGCATTTCACCTGGTCATATCGGTTCCGCAAAATGCAATTTGTATACAAAACTACAATTTATGAACAACAAAATAGAGACATACTTGCACGGCTTTCTTCTGCGTTGGTCAGAGCTGGATATTATTCAAACATTTCGAATAAATTTGTCGATTAAAATTTTATTCGTCTAATCTTTCGAATATATCTCCTCGAATAAATTTTTCGAATAAAATTGTATTCGATTAATGTTTCGAATAAAATGTTTTCCGAATCACGCTTCGAGATCACCATATTTATTTCGAATAACGAATAACGAATACAATTTTAATCGTAGAAACTTGCTCGACCAAATACTTCGAATAAAATTTATTTGAATCAATTTTACCAATAAATTCTATACGAATAAAATTCATTCGAATGAATTCTACGAATAAAATGTTGTCCGTTATTCGTATACCAAACAATCTATCATCGAGTAACAAATGTTTGGAACATCAATACATCCGCGACGCCGATCAGAGGCGACCGATAAGGGATTAATAAAATCGTCGAAGCAATAGGAGCATCATCTGATAAGACGAAAGGTGACGCCGAAAAGATCCTTAGTCCAATTACAAGCATCATAATGGCTGTTTTTCTGTCTAGGATCCCGTTTCGTCGTGCGGTATATCGGTGGGGATCGATGGGTCCCGCGATCGAACGATCGAGGGGTGGTTTTTCGGGCGCCTGCGTCGCCGTCGAAGTTCGCGACGCCTCGCGCCGACGTGGTTCTATCGCCGCGTGTCCCGCCCCCCGCCCCTCCTGTACCCTCTTTCTCTGGCGGCCTTTGGATTCAGCACGTGGCATCAAAGGGAAGATATACAGCGGGGTGGTCGCTCTTCCCGGCCAAACGGCGACGACCCTCGCTCGTCGTCGCTCGTTTCACGCGCGCGATTTCGAGGAGCCCCCGTCGTCGATCGTCGCTACTTCGCCGTCGCTGCTCTCGCGGCCACGATAATCATCCCCCCGCGAGTTCGTCAAGTTCGTCATGTTCCGGTGAACCAGCACCGGGCACCGACACGGATTCACCGCGTACCTCGGAACCATCGAGAACCATGCTCGGCGGAGTCATCTAGATCCAGACTACGCTATGATATCGCATCCGGGTGAGCTTGGTCTTCCATTATTTGTTTGTGATGATTTTGTATGATTTTCTCGGAGATGTCCACCTTCATACTTGTGGTGCCATTGAAAATTTGCCCCACGTTTTAATCTAATTTTTCCTCCTATTAACTACTTCATATTGTCTTTTAAAATGTCTTTTACATCGTTGCTACTTTTGTCACATTGTCTACTAAATTGTTTGACAAATTATCTGCTGAATTGTCTGATACATTGTCTCCCAAATTGTCTGATGCATTGTCTTTTAAATTGTTTGATACGTTGCTTTCCAAAATTGTCCGATACGTCGTCTTTTAAATTGTTTGTTACATTGTCTTCTAAATTATCTGATACATTGTCTTCTAAATTGTCATCCAAATTGTCTTCTAAAATTTCTTCGAAATTGCCTTCGAAATTATCTCCCAAGTCCGAGCAAGTGTTCTTGTAGACACATTGATCTCGCTACTGTTCACAATGGAACACGTGTTCGTCGATCTAAATAAATCGTCAGGATCTGGACCGTGAAACGATGGTTTTGATATGCACCGTGTCAAAATAAATCCATTCCGATGGCACTCAAGACCGTCGACGGTTTTAGTTGGTTTTCAAGACTCATTCAACACTTTGTCTTTGAATTTCTGATTTGCAACGAGTTTCATTTGCACGCGATTCGTAGACGAAGTAGAATATTAACAAAAGATCCGACGTTTAATTTGGCGTGCACCTGGCAGCTTGAGGAAGGTGGAAATCCCGGTTAATGAATTTAGAGCGCGAACCGTGTAGCGTTTCGGCCGGGAAAAAGGGGAGCGGTGGCGGGCGACGCGCGGATTTTTATTCGTTTACACTTTCGAGTGGGCTGAATTGCCCTCTACCCTCGCGCGCGTTTCTTCCGGCAGGAGGACCATGCTCCCGGTGGTCGAAGAGAACTTAGGAAAAAGCGCTTCTACATAAAAACTCTGTGAAACTGTTCCGTAAAAGAGCCCGTCCCAGCTGTTTTAATGCTCCCAATCTACCATAAGCGAAATACTAGGAAAGTTCAATTAAAACTTTCTGCATGTGTAGTTTATGTATCTTGATGTGCACCGATACACCGAGGCTGCCTAATCTTAATAGCCGGCTCCTTTGCATTCAAAAAGTTTCCCCGCCCGTCATCTTCATTGTCGCAGTGACAGTATCTGGAAAGGTGAATCGTATCTCGACTCATGAATAATTTATACAAAAATACCGCGACTGGATTTTATACAGAGGCTGGATCGGAATGTCTACTTTCTGTGCGCTCGCAAATCTCACGTCACGTCGCTGAGATCACAGAAAAATAATTACCGTCAGTTGATTTATTAGATAACCGGTCGCGACAGTATCTAATAATTAACGAGCTTTATCGTTTCCCTTGCGGATTAGAAGTGGGCTTGTCCGTCTCTCCTTGCATATAAAAGAAATACCATAAAGCAACATAAAATAAGATAAAATAAAAGGAAGTAAAATACAATAAAATTAAGTAAAGTACAATAAAATAAAATAAAGTACAATACAATGAAATAAAATAAAATACAAGAGAATCAAATGAAATAAGATGAGCAGAGCCTGTGTGTAGGTTCGATCGTGACGGTAATGGTGCCAGGAAGCGTTATTTTCCAAGCTTCTTTTTGTGACTTTCAATCACGTCGAACGAGACGGATCGACTGGCTTGAAAAATGTAAAAATGGTTCGTCTCTGAGTGGGACAATTGTACTGTTTACCAGACAATTTGCGTTCTCTCGAGACAATGGGGGTTAACTCGGAAAGTTGCTGTTTAACGATCGCCGGCGCACGGTTTTTCCTCTATTTTCCGCGACGACACAGGTGTCGTTTGAAAATCCTCGAGCGGCCCCGGGATCGATTCGTTTCGACGAGTTGCGTTTCCGCACTCGCGGGAATGGAAATGAGTTTATGGAGCCAGGCAGACAAAATCGATGTACATCGTGTTAATAATATACGGGCAAGGTCTACAACCTTTCGCGAATGAACGCCGATGTAAAGACGTTGCTGTCTCTCTCTCTCTCTCTCTTTTTCTATCTTCTCCTTCCCTTTTCAATTCCCGCGTTATAGTCCCACCCCTCTCGGGGTCGAACGACGTCGCCGGAATAGCGTTTCATTCCGGCAACCTCGGACAGATCGTTTTGTCCTTAAATGTCTGAGCGATCTGGCCGAAATCCTGCGAACCGTCGACTCGCCGCGAGATAAAAATGGCGATTCTGCACGAATCTCCACGAGAAATCTTGTGCAGTCCGTGGGAAATACTGGCCGATAACAATTTTTGCGTTTCCATGACCTGCGGATGATCCTCGTCGATTCTTATCACCCTCGAATTTTTAGGGAATTTCATTTCGGAAACTGTGTCGAACGGTCGACTTCGGGAATTTCTTCTACTTTTATTATAATAGTTACGGAAATGGTTCTTACGTAGATTTATTCTGTAAAGTCTCCCGAATGTTATAGTATTTCTGTTTATGACATTGTTAACTTTTGAATGTGTTTAAATAATGTTCAAAGGGGGCGAAACGATTTTAACTCGTCAGTTGGTTCGATAGCCTCGTAACTATTTTATTTTGTCAATTCGGAATGACATCTGCGTTCTGACAATTTTCAATAAATTTCTATAAGTTTTTATAATTTTTTGTAGTAGAAGGTCCATGCTATTGCGCAGTCCAATTAAATTTTGCTCCGATCCATGGTTTTCTAAATAAGTTTGAAATCTCCGAAAAATTTAGTGCACTGAAGACATCCGGTTACTTCGATATTTTTTAAGCATGTTCAAATTCATTCTAATTAGACAGCAGATTTTATGCATTTATGGTAAAGTTGGGTAGTTACAATTTTAAATAATATAAAAATGTACAGCGTTTTCAAACGTCAATGTATTATTTTCAATCTATTAAGATGATTAAAGGAAGAATTAAGTTGCTATACTTGGTTTCTGTTCCCAGCAATTGATGCAGACAATTTTCAAACAAATTCATACAAATTCGCAGTCTAATTATATTGTTACAAAAAGGACACTGTCACACTCTCGGGAGAATCGTTCCACCTAAATCATTCGCCTAACTGTTACAGTTATTGCAGAAAAAAAGTCCGATATCTCGATCTCATAATATTGACTTTTGATGTTATAACTGACATTTCGGAATTATTTCGTAAAAAACCGTACGATCGATCGTTTTGAAATGACTAGGATAATTTGTCGCACGGTTGACGTAACGAGAAAAATTCGTTTCGACAGACAAATATATTTATTATTTGTCGAAATGAAAACTGTTTGTTTCGCGCGTCGGCGTTGACGTTCTCTGTCGCGACGTGCAACGTAACGTCGTTTGTATTCATCTGAAACTGACAATCCGAAGTGGCATGGTTTTTTCATGATTCCATGTGCTACGGGATTCTATTTTTAGCGGAAGCGAAGCGAAATCGTAAAGGTTGTGACAATCGCGGGAGAGATAGCCATTTGTGTATCAAAAGTCTCCCGAGAGAGTCCAATTTTTTAGAATATTTCAAGCAATCGAAATGTCTAAATAGTTGATGACTGTTCTCGTTCACATGCATTCCCTCGCAGTATGTTATAAGCGACGTATTTATGCAAAATAAAAATTGTCTGCATCAGTTGCAAGAAATAGAAACTCTCTCTCTCTCTCTCTAAATAGAAAAATTCTTGTTTCCTCGATCATTTTAATGAAGTAGGAATAATATGAGATTCAAAAATTCTTAAATACATAAAATCCGCAGTCTATTTATTTATTATTTATTATTAGACTGTCGATTTTACGTATTTATGACAAAAATGAATAGATCATATATAAAATTGTAAGGTTATCAGAAGAATTTGAGGACGTTGTTACATTATTTTCAAGTTATTATAATTACTAAAGGAAGAAAGACATTTTCAACAAATTTATGTTTAATGCAATTAACTAAAACAATTTTTATTTTGCATAAAGATCCGCTAAGTCTACTTATTGCATTATTAAAGAAAATATTGTCACAGAACCAAGTCTCCATTATCTTTTTTAAATCGAACAATTTTCGAAACCATCGCCTCACGCGTTTAAAATTCAAAAATAATCGTTCAAACAGGTCAAGTATCTTTTTTATCGTCTAAAATGTGCAAGGACCGACGATTCAACCAGCTCCGCGAGGTTTATGTTTATTCATCGAATCCCGTGGGCATTTGACGCAGATGAAAAAAGAAGAGGATGTAAAAAAAAAAGAGTCCTTGTTTGCATATCTATCAGCGAGATGCTCGCCCGATTCGCGCACGCGACGAGCTTCCCCGATTAACCGAGGAAAATTTCGGCTTCCGTTCGAAAATTTCGCGCAACGTGAACCAATTTTTCCGGCAGCAATTTGTCCGCTATTAATTTGCAATTCCACGAGCCCGGTCCTTCCGTGCACGGAATTCCACAGACACCGATTCTTGCGCTATATTTCACGACGGCGACGGCTCGATAAGGATCACAATTAAGCGCACTGTTTGTCTTGCGCCATTTGCCGGCATAATTCTCCTTACGCAAAATTATGCGCGGCTACTTCCGGCCCGCATCGATTGCGACATGGGAAAGCGTGGAATAATTGAATGGGCGCGACGGTTGCCGGTGTTCTGCAACATCATGAATTACCAAAAATGGAATTCAACAATGGCGAGTAAATCGGCATCAATTTCGGCTAATTGAGTAAACTTGATTTGATGCGTTCGCGGCAAAAGTGAGTCGTAGAAATGCAATACTGCGTTCAAAGAATTTGACGCCCGTTACGAGTTAGCCTCGTTAAAGTACGGCAAAGGGTTAAAAGTCGACGTACAACATTATTACACGATTTAACCTAGCAAGGTCTAGCAATAAATTTCAATTTTCTTAATTTTAAGAACGTGATGAACTCGCGTAAATCTGCAGGTTCTGTGTCAGTTATTCCGTAATTAACGGAACGATAAGAAGCTTGCGAGGCTTTGCCGTGGCGTTTAGTATCCTCCATTCGTTTACAATAATGTTTGCCGTGAACGCGTAAAATCAGCGCTTCGAACATCAAACGATTTAGCGCGAAACTTTATACAGCGCGTACTCGAGCATAAAAATGGCGTGAAACCACCTTAGAGCCTCGCGGCCGCCCATCACACCACAATGTGATTTTCCCGTTGAATTTTTATTTTTATTTGATCTGGGGTGTCTGGGGAAAATTGAAAATACCGTGAGTTAATTAATAGGCTGTGGGTCATTGTCGTAGATTATTTTCTAAAAATTCGAAGTAAGATAAAAGTTGTATCAATTCTTTTTTCCAATCTATGTTTGCAATTGTCAGTCTTGGCATTATGTCTTAATAGAGTTCTGAATATTCTTGATAGACTTCCGAATATTCTCAATACGCTTCTAAATATTCCTAAGTAGCACAATATTTGCATAGCAAGCACAATTCTGACAAGCTTAATTCTGCGGCTGTAAGAAAAAAACGTCGCAAGCCAGAATCTCGAAAAAGTTCCATTAATGCATTAATTGAACTGTAGAACATAGGATTTACGTATTTATCAGAAAGAACATCGCGAAAGCAAGTTCTATAGATCGAGAAAAATTATGCGATTTGAAACGCTACTAAATCACGAAGCACATCTTGGAAGTGAAAGCACGTGACTTGCGGGGCGTTCTTCCTTGCAGCCGCAGAATTATGCACGCCGTTGTACGCACCATGGCGCGGCCATCGACGTGCCGAATCTCGCCAAGAGCTGTCGGAACCGAATCGGAGACGATAATCGCCGATATCGGACGCACTTAGGATCTCTGAGCGAGCATTTATGTTTACATCGACGGGGCCAGGTTCGTGGAACGCGTATCCGGCCGGCGCGAAAACTTCCTGACGCGGTTAAATGGAAGAACGCGAGCGAACGGGTTCCAAGAGGGTGTACGGGGCGGAGGGAGGGTGCGAGAGGGTGGGTTTCTGTATATATACGGGAGCCCAGTTGGCTCGGATACAGAACAAACTACTTGGCCAGACACTCGGGCACCTTGCTCCCGATAAGGGACGACGTTTGCTGAGACCGGCAGTCGCGCCAGATCCGGCTGCGAACATTTTCATTCGCTTTTTGCCGCCCCCACGAGCACCAAACCTTTCGATTTCGTACTTCTTGTTCTTTAACCTCCTCCAGTCGGATGCTTTTGACGGGTCCGCGACTGCCGCCGCTGGATCATGCTCTCAAACGCTTTTTGCAAATTCTTTTTTATCAGACTGTGGATTTTTGTGCAAGATAAAAATTCTCTGTATTTTTTTTTCTTCAAAAAACAGGAGTCATTTAGGAACCGCATTCTTTATAATAATTATTTAAAGTGGTAACATATAGCGGGATGCTTAGAGAATTTACAGCTTCTCTTTGATCATGTTCCTTTATCATATTTTAAAAGATGATAAGATGTATAATGTAAAACAAAATATAATACAATGCAATGTGTAATACGGTAGATACAACGTGTTAATAATTTTCGCTGGTTGGTATTTTTACACCGATAATCTCAAATTGTTTGAAATTGTCTACTAGTCCAGATAACACCTGCACGTTTTTCTCGTAAATGCATAAAATCCACGGTCTATATCTACCGTTAATCTTTTCTCAATTGCACGAATTTCACACAAAAGAACAGCAATTTTTAAAAACAATCTGCTTAGTCATTGTTTAATAAATTAATCCGTCCAACATCTCAACAAACATTTAGATCGCTTGTTGCAATTATAAAAAAGTTATTCTGTTATTCAAAAGATGTACGAATACTTTTTACGCTGACTGTATGCTCGTTCTGGCTTCGTACGTTTGGTCTGTGCCGAAGCATTATAATAAAGTTTACATTTTATGATGATCAGGGTAGTTGGTTCGTTTTCGGCTATAATTGACTTTACATTAATCGAACAAAACACACTTAACACGTTCCGTGCCACGTGTACCATCGATGGTACACGCTTGCATGTTTACTTAGTGAACTGAACAAATTGTTTACAAGAAATTTGGAACCGAAGAATCAATTTCCACCGCAAGAATGGGCGTTGATAAGTTTTTGTTACGTTGTTATGTGTACGAGAATTAATAATTGCACGTAATACATCAAGTTTTAGTAAAATATCAAAGTGTGAAGATTCGAGTAAAAAAAGCTCGGCACGGAACGTGTTAAAGAATTGAATAAAAACCTAACAGAAACTTGTCTGTTCTCGTTCGAACGTTCGAATTCAAAATTTGGTAGATTCGGAGATTAGGCCGCCTCGAGAGCGTCCCGAGGGAAATCGGAGGCATAAAGGCCGCACCTGCGAATTCGCATTTCCATGTTCATTCTTCTGGCCGCGAGTTGCAGTTTATAAATTACTGCACCCGCCGTAGTTCCGGCTGGCAAGCAAACTCGCCGTGCCGAGCGGTCTTTAATTGTGTAACTTCGGACTCTTTGAATCTGCCCCGAACATTGCAACCCGCTCTTTGATTCCGCCGCATCCACCGGCGAGCACTCTGTAACAGTAGACTGCAGACTCCACTCAACACAGTTTCGTCTTTTAACAACAAGCCCCGTAGTTTTCTCTCTTTGAGCCTTTATTGGATCTCGCGTTTCCCGGGCCACTCGCACTTTCTTGTAACGTTGTTGTTCTCCCCGCAGACAATGGCTACCGTGATTAGTGCGATTCAGCTTGCGGCCTAAAATCATTTAGCTACACTCCGCACAGGCAACAGCGCTTGCTTGGTTGCATTCTGTTTTCCAATGTTTTGTTCACTTCGAATGAGATCTTAATTGATCGTGTCCCTTGCCTGGAGAATATTGGGAACGCTCTGTACACCTGTTAGTTGAACCATTCCATAGCGATTCGAAACAAGTGCGTGTTAATAATTATTGTTGCGTGAACACGTGGCGAATGATCGCGTTGATTTTTCCACTGAATTACTTTATATACAAATAAATTCTAATTCCGCAAAACTTTGTACACCTAATATTATTTGTGTTCATCACATTGTTTCATGCAATTCACATTGATTACGAATTACTATGTCATTGAATTAAGATTACGAATTACGATGTTAATTGAATTATGATTTGTACACTTTGTACACCTAATATTATTTGTGTTCATCACATTGTTTAATGCAATTCACATTAATTACGAATTACTATGTCATTTAATTAAGATTACGAATTACGATGTTAATTGAATTATGATTTGTACACTTTGTACACCTAATATTATTTGTGTTCATTACATTGTTTAATGCAATTCACATTAGTTACGAATTACTGCGTAATTTAATTAATATTACGAATTACGTTGTAATTGAATTAAGATTTTGTCGCAGGGGTTACTGCGACGGTTTATATAAAATAATCCGAGAGAGTTTTTGGTTTTATGTAACGAGAACTTTAATACAACTTGTAACAAAAAAGGCGATGGGGTATAGTGTGTTTGAAAATACGTAAAAGGTAAAAGGTAAGCGAGTGACGGACGAGACAGAGATACGAACACGTCGAGAGTCAGAGAAAAACTAACTAACTAACTAACTAACTAACTAACGTCTCCCGGTCGAGAGGTCCTCGTATTTATTGGGGAGAGCGTATTAAAATCGGTAAGGGAAGATCCTTGGCAAGGGCGAAGGCCTTTCCCGAAGATTTTCCGACTGGGATGAACCGCTTTTGGAGGACGTGGCTTTTATTATGTCTGGTCCGCCACAAGATTACGAATTACGATGTAATTGAATCAAGATTACGAATTACGATGTAATTGAATCAAGATTACGAATTACGATGTAATTGAATCAAGATTACGAATTACGATGTAATTGAATCAAGATTACGAATTGCGATGTAATTGAATTAAGCTTACGAATTACGAACTAATTAAATAAAAATTGATGGGTTACGATGTAATTGAATTAAAATTACGAATTACGATGTAATTGAATCAAGATTACGAATTACGATGTAATTGAATCAAGATTACGAATTACGATGTAATTGAATCAAGATTACGAATTAGGATGTAATTGAATCAAGATTACGAATTGCAATATAATTGAATTAAGCTTACGAATTACGATCTGATTGAATTAAAATTGACGGGTTACGATGTAATGGAATTAAAATTGACGATTTCAAAAATAATAGATTAATAGGAAACAAGAGAAGAAAATACGCGGAAGAGATGTGTTCAACATCACGTTTGCGTTGCCGGAAGAAAAATAACCGCTCCATCACCGTCCTCTAATTAGGTTTCGCCAGAGACTACTAATTTTTTAACACAGGAATGGGTCAGGTTTTAGTCAAAATATCAAACGGTGTCAGAGTGATGGCGTTGAGTAAAAACAGCTTGGTACGGAACGTGTTAAATAAACAGAACAATGTCCGAGCAACTTGGCGCTTTAGATGCGTTGCCACGTACAACGTTCAAACATATTCAAATGTTTACAATGTTACTAAAAAATACACCGTTCTATTTGGCAACGAAAATTCTCGAGGTTGAAAATTTTGCAACGGAGCTTAGGAAAGAGATGTTTTCAAATGCCGCAACTTTGTTATTTTAGTTTTGTTCCGTGCCGATTTTAAGGTGGACCGTTACGACTGAGCCGACCTGTATCTTGACCTTTCAGCGTCTCCCCTTCGGTAGTTATTGAAGTAAGTAGAACAGAGTGCGATTAATCCGACGTCCGAGAAACAGAAGTTTATGAAACCCGAAGGTTTGTAGTGTTAGTCCCCGGTACTTTACGGAGTAGGGAATTCTCGAGGAGAGATATTTTCTTGATTTACCTCAATAGCTGGGTCGCGGATTTTTATGGAAAAATAAAAATCGTCTAAGCTAATTACAAGAAACTTCGGCCTGTGAACGAAATGTCTTTCATCTTTTATTTCCATTTTAATCAGTTGCACGCATTAGGAAGGTATTTCACCAATTCTTTCAGTGCCTTTCACAGTAACGCATTTAACCGAGTTATCTTATCTGAGAGGACTATGATTAAATAAATATAGACTCCTACAATTATCCAGCGAGGGGTTCATCATTTTTCTGCAAAGTCGCGAATTAATTGTTCACGACAGTTCTGGGACGAATAAGTGACAACAATTTACTAATTCACAACGCGGTATTCGCAATTCGCAACACGAATTAATGCGCGTTCCCATTTCTATTCGAGTCACGTTTCACTGTAACGTAGAACGTTTAAACGCTCCATCGCCGCACTACACACCCGACTACTGGTGGTTGCAACAGTAGCAACAGTGGTGGATCACGATTATAAGTCTCATTATCTTCTCTAATGCTTCAGCTGTCATCGATCTGCAAGACCTTGAACATCGGAAATAGATCTCGCATCCACATGATAATAAGAAAACGCGTTCAAATCTTCGTTCCCTTCTCTTTTTACTGCGAACGACCGGATCAACAATAAAATTATTCGGGAGGCCAGAAAACAACACGAAACACTGGTTAATTAGATAAATCTTTCGAGAACGAACATTGTTCCTCTCCGGATCTAACCATAAGTCACAAGAACTTCGAATAAATAATTAATAAAAATTATAAACATTAAAAACGTTCGAAGAATCTATAAAGACTGATTTTTTCCGATGTAAAATTCATTTATTGAATTATTCAGTCGAAAATTTACTAAAAGAAGGTCACAGGGTGAAACAAATTGGCGGACACAGCGCCCAACTTTTCCATTATCTCTGCTACCGGAAAGTCGTTCGAAAAACGCTTGCACAGCGAAACTATGTAGTTTCTTCGGCGCGATGTTGCAAAGTACACCATTTCGAGGCTAAACAAGCTAAAATACAGGGTCTCCCAAAATTATTCTACAAGCGAGAGATGAGGGGTTCCTGAGGTTATTTGAAGTAACTTTTTTCTTAGCGAAAATGCAATCCGCGGCTTCGTTCACGAGTTATTAACGAAAAGCAGTGACCAATAAGAGACGAGATCAGCTGTCGCGAGGCAGCCGAGCCAATGAGCGGAACTGGGCTTCGACCGCTCGTTGGCTCGGCTGCTTCGCGCCAGCTGATCTCGCTTCTCATTGGTCACCGTTTTCCGTTAATAACTCGTAAACGAAGCCGCTGATTGCATTTTTGCTAAGGAAAAAGTTACTTCAAATGACCTCAGGATCCCCTCATTTCTCGCTTGTACAATAATTTTGGAACACACCGTATATCAAGACCTGTTCCTAAAAGGGCCGCGCAAGTTCTCCCTTCGTTTCAATAACCGGGGTTTCACGGTCCTAAGACTTTCATCTGTTTCCCGTGTTAACGTGGCAACACACTCTCGGCAAATGTTTAGCAGCAAACTCGAAGAAACGGATCGCGAGAGACGCGGAACTCGCGAACGCGCGGAACTCGATCACGCCGCGCAAGATTTATGACGGCTGCTTGAATTGTATATTTGTTGAGAAAATATATCGCTCTATCTTCGTTGCGTACGATACAGCGAGTCCCGAGGAATTTCTTATACCGTCTTATACTTCGCGACAGTCAGTCCCTACAGCGAACATTGCGAACGAGAGAGTAATGGCGGTTTTCTGTTGCTCGCTACTTGCGGATTCTTGCGATGCTTTTGTGACACGTTCCTTCCTTGCGAATTTAGATATGTCCGAGATCCTGAAAATATCCGAGATCTCGATGTTCGAGACGAGACGAGCCCTCGTAAGTGTGTCTCTTGACAGAGAAGAATGCCGAGATTTCCGAAACTTTGTCGAGATCCTCGGGCATTTCCGAAAACCAGAAAATATTCAGAAATATCAAAATTGATTAATATCTCGAGATTTTCGAGGAATCTTAAATTTGGTTTAGTAATAATAAATATAGTAAAATATACTAATAATAATAATAGTAATAATAACAACAACAACAACAATAATAATAATAATAATAATAATAATAATAATAATAATAATAATATAATAATGTACTTAATGAACTTCGTTGAACGTTTATTTATGAAATTAAAATTTATGTGATATAAAGTTATATACTAAATTGATATATCAGTACAACGATAATTATATCCGTGTAGCGACCAGTCGTGCGCAGAATGGAACTTCAGTCCTCGTGCAAACACGACCAGCGTAATTTATGACTCTCCTTCGAAGAAGCTATTTTTGAGATGATAAGTCCCAAACCTTGACTACGCATGTTTGTAATAGAGTTTTTTTTAGAGATACCTCAATAGCTAACGGAGTTTTTTAGGACAGTTTATTAGGAGAGTTTCCGAAGGGTACTCGGAGCGGACCCAGCGACCCAAGGCCCATGGGTCCCGTCGGCCCATGGTCCGACGCGGGTGACCCGGAGGAAAAGCTCCACACGTTGTCACGTACAGCTCATTATCCCCTCCGATTACCGCGCCGTCCCGAAAATACGCGAAGAGCGTAAGGGACAGGCCGTAAAAAGGGCAAAATGAACAACGCTGATTGGGAAGGCCCAACGCGTGGGGTTAGCCAATCAGGGTTGTTCAAGAATTTCACCAGGGCAAACGGCGAGTCAAAAACGAAGACTCAGCCACTGCACCGCGACTCGTCAAGAGACAAAGTTCGCGAAAGAATAAAGAAGTATTCCACCGCACAACGAGTGTACAAGTCCTTTCGAACTATCCTACCCAAATCCGTTAAATTATAACTACCCTAAAACTCTGCCCTAGAATTAATTCAAAACTTCTGCGTTCCTTAACAAAACTTTGTTAACCTCAAAAAATATAATTAAATATAACCACCTAAATGTGTGTTCTTATTTACAAACCGACGAACGTGTTAAACATACTTGCCGAGTTCTAACGAATCTGAGGACCGAGAAAATTCGTTATCGGACGCAATCGCGTACAGACTTCTATGTCAGAAAATTCAGGGTTCAATAAACCGGCGAGACGGGTGGAAGCGTAATTCGCCGCGTCTGGCCGCGTCAATTGATGTCGTTCCGATTAAACGGAATTCCGCTGTCGATAATAGCGGCACTCTAAACCGTTCAGAGGTTACAAGCCGCCACGTAGACTGCGGCAAGGGTGCCAAGGTTACACGGCAAGAATCTACACAAGAGTTCCCGTGTCGATCCGTTCGATTGCCCTGACCAGGTGCATCGGTTTCTTCCACATTCTTCCTCTCTCTATTTCTTACTCTCTCAAACCAACACCGATGGAATCCCAGAACGGGTTGTACCATCGAAGAACGTTCCAATTTGCAGGAACACAATCGCCGAGACAGTCGACTGGCATCCAATTGCTCCTCGAATTTGTTCATTCGAGATCAAACGTGTCTGGGACCAGCGGTTTGCCGGCTGACAAATCGTGGCTTTTGCTATTTAGTCGAGTCATTATTCGCCGTCGAGCTTATCTCCACCTCGGACGTCCGAGCCACTTGTTCCAGTATCCGGAATGCTACGGAGGGGCTAAAGTCACCCTTCAGCATCGCTATTAATCAGCGAAACTTCGTCACCGATGCGGTCTGCTCTGTGCAGACTATCAGCCGGGTCAATAGTTGTGTACAGAGTGCGGCCGTCACGAATTTCATTGACAAATGTGGCCAGAATACGAAGGGTGAACGCGTAGGGTGAATTTATTATCAACGCTGTTGGGCTGCTTTCAATCTATTAACAGCTTGCACCACGATTTCTGTCGCAACAGTGTTGATACTTCGTTCTTAATCATTTGCCTGATGGAACGGGATCATTTTTATTTCCTGCATGTCTTTATTCACTTTAAATTCTAGATTTTGGTAACGGAAGTTCTCATTTTTATGCAAGGATTACTTGAAAGAGCTGTAACTTTGCGAGAAAAGAAATCGCAAACGAGTTTCTTTCTTTTTAAATTGAAGGGGAAGAATCGAACTTCATTCGGTTGCAAACGGCATCTCTGCAAAAAAGTTGTACAAAAGTCCGTGCATTTCGTTAAACTTGGCAATTTTCAATACGACAAACATGGTCTCACATTTAAATGCTTAGACTGGTGAGGGTGCATCAAAATTAAAATCGAGGAACAGTATCTTAAAATAAAAGCTTCAAGCTTTAATTTAAAAAAATTATTGTCACCTTCCGATGACCTTTCGCAGAGTTATCGTCGGTCAAAGTTGGCCAATCCTTATCCAAAATTTGAAGGAAAAAAATAAAATAAGATAAATATAAATATAAATAAATATAGTTGAAAATTCTATATGAATATAGATATTTGAATATCTCAATATTCCTCCAGATGCACTCAAAGAACATAGAAAATGTCTGGGATATGGTAATTAAAGCTTTTTGACCTATACACTTGGAGACTATTACACTATTTGGCATAAAACTATCTCCAAATCACGTTTTCTTTTTTTCAAATGTCTCAGTATTGAATTAGAACAGTGACACGTGTCACTTTTATAAACTGATATAAAACGGCTGCTTTTAGTGCTCCGTAAATCTAGCGTTAAACTGCATCCAATAATTTTTCTCATGCATCCGAATGGTCGTTCAGCTGCTGTAACTCTTGCACTTCGTTTCTAAAGCGCAGTTAGCGTCGCGAGAGTCTCGGTTCTAGCATTCGCTGTTATCGCGGCGAGCAAACGCGCGCGATTAAACAATGAGACACCGGGCAGCTGGTAATGGATCCCGGATCGTGATTCGTGGTCTTAGACAACGGGGTAGGAAGCGAGCCGGGGAGGGTAGACGTCATCCCCGGAGGCTAAAAATAGCGGAGCACGTGGTAATTGTCTGCCGTGTCCGTCGACGCGATCGCCGACGACCACGTCGAGCCGCGCGGATACGAAAGGAGCATAAAGCTGTATCCTTTACACGGACCTGACAAAACTGGGACACGCCGTTGGTATCGATACGTCAGACGTTGTCCGGTTTCGATTCCGTATTCCGATCAATAGCCGCGGCGGCGGGTCGCGGGGACCGATATTCTCGCGGTCATTTTCAAGACTCCCGCGGCTAAAGTTTGTTCGTCTATTTCTAACTAGAGACCAAAATTTGTTTTCTTCTACTATAGCGCTGATATCTTCGTTTATTTTTTAACACGTTCCGTGCCGAGCTTTTTTTACTCGAATCTTCACACTTTGATATTTTACTAAAACTTGATGTATTACGTGCAATTATTAATTCTCGTACACATAACAACGTAACAAAAACTTATCAACGCCCATTCTTGCGGTGGAAATTGATTCTTCGGTTCTAAATTTCTTGTAAGCAATTTGTTCAGTTCACTAAGTAAACATGCAAGCGTGTACCATCGATGGTACACGTGGCACGGAACGTGTTAACTGGAAGAGAGAATTTCTTTTCTTCTGCTGTAACGCTGATATTCTTGTTTATCTTTAACTGGAAGGCAAAATTTTTTTCTTCTACTTTAATGTTTATACTTTTGTTTATTTCTAACTGGAAAACATTCTTTATTTTTCTACTATAATGTTCATATTTACGTCCAGTTTTAACTGGGAAAAGTATTCGGTGGGACTCGAAGGGCTTTAATTATGAATAAAAGAATTATTAATTAGCGTTCAAATTTGTATTTTCTTTTTATATTTTTCATTTAATATGCACTATATATTACACGGAGTAATATCCGCAGGGTAAAATTTGCAAAGAGCAGGTTTTGTTCACAGAAATATAAAATGAAGAAATGTTCATCTTTGAGACCATATTTTTCAAGAAGATCGCAGAAAGTTGCAACGTTTTTTTCTGCTATAATGTTCATATTTTCGTATACTTTTAACTGTGTAGCAAGAATTAGGAGGAACTCGAAGGAGTTAGATTATAAACGGAAAAAATGAAATAGCATTCAAATTTATTGTATCCATTCTAAAGTACTTAATAAAATTGTACTTTAGAATGGATATAATAATACTCTAAATAAAGTACTCAATCGAAACTGTGGCGAAAATGTTTGACTTTTTACAACTGTCTTACAATTAACTCATTTACATTCTAATTCTCTTAATATTTTTAATACCTAACGCGATGTGATTAGGTCTGGAGCGATAGTAGGATAATCGAAAAATCGCAAGGAGTTGTTTCTTAAATACAGCGTTTCCTTTCAGCGTCGTGTTTCGGAATCCTAGGGGATTGAATTCCGAGTATCCGGTTTCTCGAAATTTCGTGTACCTATCCTAAGGTATCTCGTTATAAATTCAAATTTCAATTCTGAATTTCGTTCCCAGGGGAGCTCTCAAATTCTACTCCCCTTCGCTGCCTGCTAAAAGAGCTTATTTGAAAAATTAATGAAGTCGATATCTTCGTTCTTGCGCGTGCGATCTGAACAAAGAGTGCTCCGAATATTTATTATAGCTAGTTATAATTTCAGTAATCGCTTTATAGTTATTGAAATCTCGAAAAGACGTCCGTATTTTTGCATATCGATTTCACGTCTCCCCATATCGTATGTACATATTTGGACATCGTTTAAAACAGAATAACATTTTTAAAAGTCATTTCGTCCACTTTGAGAAAAATTGTTCCGTTTCAACAGGTGTTCTAACATCAATGCGAGCACGTTTACGTTACGTATGAAATTAATTTACGTCTATGAAATTAATTTCTATAAAAAATTTATCCCGCTTTATCCCAGATCCTTGTAATCAAATTTGATGAAAAGGGCTTGTAACATTTCTAATATCTCCAACACTGTTTGGCGCAACCTGTGCAGGAAATTTGGTTGGAAAAGTACTCCGTACGCGAGACTATGATAATCTCTGTCACCGGGGTGGTTGGACTTTCCCAAGAAAGTTTATAATTGCGCGGAGGAGGAAACGAAGTTTCCACGTTTGTTTCCATCGGTTATAAACACTCGGCGAAATGTCAAGGAACGAACGGTTCCAGCGGTCTCGAGTATGATGCGCAGAAAGGATTTTCCTTCGAGGTCATGCATTTGCCATCGATGCCCTTTCTCACGTGTCGGGGGCGTATTTTTATTTTTATTTTCTATTGACTGAAAATACCCGCGACAGCAAAATTAAAGCAGCAGCAATTGTTTATCGAAAAATCGTCGATATTTGAACAGCTGTAACTCCGTTAAAAGTTATCGCAAAATGATGATTTTAATTTCAAATTAAAGCTTGAAGTCTCTAGTTTATGACACTGTAAACATATTTACACTAAGTAATCGCAAAACACATCCACACATGAGGAACAAGTCCGAACGTGCAACCTTCTCGTCGTGTATCTTGGATTATTCTAATGGCGGCGACACATTTTGATTCAAAGCGTAACTTTGTGAGAAAAAATCGTAGCGACTTAATTTGGTCCTCAAATTAAAGAGGAAAGTTCGAACTTTACGATGCTGTAAACGGTATGCTCGAAAACAATTTTTGCTGCTCCATAGAGAGTGTTAAACTTCGTCCTGTTTCAATATCGTTCATTACGCTTTGTGATCCCGATCATGGCTTCAGTTTTATGACACTACAGTCGTGGGGGTGGATGATATTAAAAATTAGAATATGCTATCGTAAAGTAGAGACCTTAAGCTTTAATTTAAAAGAAAGATCATGATCTTACGATCGCTTTTAACGGAGTTACAGCTGTTCGAAGATTGACAATTTTTCGCCGAAAAATTGCTGATGCTTTAATTTTGCTTTCGAATGTATGTCTCGAGATTTCTACAACATCTGAGAAGGAATTTCACGGAGATTTCAAGAGATTTGTTTAATCCATGGACATGAATTGCTTGAATTCAAACAAACTGATCGTAGCAACCCTTCGGAGATAACAATAACGTTAACAATTACGGAAGTATGAATTATTAGAAGTGAATCCGTAATCGATTCGAGGGTCTCTGAATTTTCAATGAAATTTTATTGGAAACAATTTTTTGAGTTACAGAGATATCGCTGCAAGTGATTTTTAATCGACATGATTTTAATTGGAAATAATTGAAAATAATTCTCCATTTATCCAGGTAACGAGGAAGGGTGCTTGACAATTTTTCGAAAGCCAATTAATGCTGGAAAATTCAGATTTGAACAAGGTTTTAAGATTAATCGTTTAAATATTTGAACTCGCGTGAACTTCGATTGTAATTTGATCGAGATGAAATCGCATAACGTTAAAATTGCTACCGGAATTTGATTTTCATTAATTTTCTAATCGATTCTGCTGTAGCGCTTGAAACTATCCATACCTGTACACCAGGAAAAATTAAATCCGACTTAATTCAATGAGAACAACTTTTACAAAAATTCTCATCCATTTTTATTTTCGAAATCGGTAAGCACTGCAAGCTTTTAAATAGATATCGAGACTATTGAAATTCAATGTCTCATTCATAATGAATTAAATAATACCCGAATACTATTGTCAACGTGGAAATGATTAGGAAGATTACGAACGCAGCTACTTCAATGAAGAACTCGTAAACCAATGTGGTCCATTCGTCTAGGATAGTTTCTCCATCAGCGCCGCCATTTTCTCTATTAGAATCGTCTCGAACCACGCCTTTCGTTGCTTCGTCTCTTTGCTCTACGATGGAAATCGGTCATCGAGTAGACGACATAAAAATAAATGCAGATCAATCTTTTAAATGTATTGATCGCTTTATGAAATACATCGGACGTTCGCGAAATATGAATCATTGAAACCTTCGGTTCACCTTCGGAAGTCGAGGGGACAGTTGAAGTCTCTGACGATGCAGATTCAAATAGATCGATCCAATGTTCACTGTGGGAAACGTTCGAAAACTATACTAGAAATATGATCAACAATATGATATGAACAGTATGTTCATAAATCATTTATTTTTTATGATCCAACTCTGACAAATTGCGTTTTAGAACACATATCGCTTTTATAGAACACAGGGCTGTTACTCAGCCATTTTTCAAGATTCTGCTACAAAAAGATTACTGCAATTACTACGATATATATAATTTTTGTTTTCATTCATGTTTTAATTTCACTTTCAATTTTAAGCGTTACTTTAACGTACTGTAACTTTGCTAAAAAAAATCGCAGCCACGTTTCTTTTTTTTTTTTAAATTAAATGGGAAGGAACAAACTTCATCCGACTGCAAACAACATCTCCGAAAAAGATTTTACAAAGTCCGTACACTTCGTCAACCTTGACGAATGTTCAATACGATAAACATAGTCTCGCATTTAAAGGATTACAATGGTGCGGGTGCATAAAACTGAAAGTCGAGAAAGATTGTTTTAAAGCAGAGGTCTCAAGCTTCAATTTTAAGAAAGAGTTATCATCCTACGATGACTTTCGGCGGAATTATCGTCGGTCAAATTTGGCAAATTTTTGTCAACAATTTCTCCATGCTATAATTTTGTTGAGCAATGTATTTAAAAAACTGTTGAAAGCTTAACTGTTGCATGAGTCGCAAAATTCAATTTCATATGTATAAAATGCACTAGTTTATGTAAAATGGAAATGCTCGTATTCTACGTATTCTCGTGTTAAACTCATTCAACGAGAAGCTCAAGAAAAGAACTCCGTAAGATCTTCTTTTCGTTAAATCGTTATTCACGCACGACGTCTCGAACAGAAGAGAATTAACCGGACCAATCAGTCGACGATTGCCGAATTCCTCGACTTCCGCGGCTCCGTGCACGGCAATTTTCCATCAACAACTTCTGATTATTTCAAGAGCAGCACCCCCATTTTTCTCCGCGACATTTTCACTTGTTCGCGGTTCATTAGATTTCCCCATCGTCGGAAAATATTGCATTACAGCTCGCGTAACCGGCATGAAATTTCAAGAAGAATTTGATAAAAGTTAGAGCAGCGACGACCTACGGCTGGCGGGCTGCCAAACCGAACAGCACGGCTCTTTTCAGCATCTTGGTTGTCGGCACCGCGGCTTTCTTTCCCTCGACCGTCCTCCTGGACGTTCTTGCTCATCGCGTTTCCGTTTTCCACTGTAACGGAGTTATGGTGACTCGATTAATCCCGCGGAAAATATCTCTCATCCCCTGACGGAAGAATTCAAATTTCTGCGGTTTCATTTATTATACATTTTTAAGGTTCAACCGTTAAACTAGAAAAACTATTTTGTATATCGATTTAAAATTGCTTCTACTGCGAAGGGGTTTTATAGGTTCTGTGAGAAACATTAGCCTACAATTGCATCGCTGGGAAAAGCCATCTTGTCGATCGAAGCCGTCATTCGAACAGCGAATATTAATTGTTGCTTAATTATTTATTGCTGACCACTGTTTAACACAGCGAATGTTATCCGTACCGCAGACGTTTATACGTGCTGTCGAGCATGCATTTATGAATACCGGGAAAGGGATTAAAAGTTAATTTGCCCGCAAAAACCAATGGCGGATTTTACGGAATTGAGAACAAAATAAACACAGCGCCGCTCGAGAGCATTTATTTTATCGCAGTTTTGTGTATTCGCGTGAATGGTCTGCTTATGTGTCCGCCGAACTAAATCCGCTTGCATTAAAACCGTTAAGCGCGCGGATTAAATAAATACAAGAGTCAATGACACTCGGCCGAAGGGTTGTCTTACGGTTCGCTCGACAAATAATGAATTACGGACGAGATCTTTTCGATATCTTTTAAAAATCAATTTTCAACTTGCTTTCGACATCTGAAATCCACCGATCGATATACTAGTTAAAGTTCGTAAAATTCTATTCGAAATTCTTTTTTAGCCGAAAAATATGACAAACATGGCGCCACATTTAAATATTTACAGTGGTGAGGGTGCGTCAAACTTCAAATCGAGAAACAGTATCTTAAAGTAGAGATTTCAGGCTTTAATTTAGAAAAAGAATGATCATCTTGCGATGATTTTTAGCGCAGTTATCGTCGGCCAGAGCCGGCCAATTCTTAACAAAAAAAATATCGATGATATAATTTCTGACTCACTATAGTCTCGCAAGGACAGGGTGCCAAGTTTGCCGTTCCCATTCGCAGGATTGGCCAGTGTAAAGTCAGCAGAAATCTGCGTTAGGCGTGGCCAACAATTTCATTAGTACGTTCTGAATGGCGCAGCAAGGCAAAGAATCGGCTTGTTATTCCGTGTCTCTTCAGGTGCACTGGATTTCACCTTCGACAACACTTTCGCTCGTTTCCCGATGTTCATTATCCCCGTTCGCGCTCGTATCGGCCTCGCCCCTAACGGACCAATAAGTTTACAAGAAGCCGCGCTCGATCGCCAGTCATTTAATCGCCGCGAGATATCGAAAATCGTTACATCCTATGCTGATTTCCACTATTTTATTTCCGACGGTTGCCATTGCCACAGTCGACGCCCGGACGCTCCATTACGCGATCGAATATTCCGCGTGCTACGCCGATGTTGCTGAAAAATATTCAGCTGAAAATATTCGACTGAAAATATTCGGCTCTCTCGGTTTTAACACGCCTCCTCTCAACCGGCAAATTCGAATCATTTCCGAGCTTTGTGCGCCGCACTCCCGATTGCGATTGCTTTTGCAGGATAATTTCACAAGATACCGAGTTTTATGCGAATCGTCCACTAATTGCGCATGGAAATGCAATGTCTTGCGAATGTAGTCCATTTAATAATGCGAGGTTAATTTGGATCGGTTGATAATAATGCGAATTTAATGTTTTGCAAATTTAAATCATTTCCAGAGAGTATAACAAAGCTGCCGATAATTATGATACATTAAAAAGCAATTCTTATCGGCTCATTCAAATTATTCGGAAGAAAAATTAATGTGGATGTAGCTGCTGTATCTTGCAATGAACGCAGACAGTTTTTATTCTGCAGGAAAATCCGTAGTCTAATCGTTACAATCTTCTCTGAAATTTTTTATTTAAACGGTGCAATTATTTGCAACGTTCTGTCGTTTTATATTTTCTTCAAGGGATGCTTAATATTTCGCGAATAAACACGAGTTTGAATTTCTAAATAATGGATCAACAATGGTTTGATATCAATTTAATAATGCGATCGCTTTAAGTATCCTCTTTGCATCGCGTTATCTTACTCCATATCTCTCTCGTTTCTTTTCTGTCCGGCCTTCCTCGAAGACCCCTAACAGCCTGGACAAGCCAAAGCTGAGTATCGTTAAGCGATTCGATCTTCCACCTGATTCAAGGGATTAAGAGCCGAGTCATCAATCGACGAATTTCAGCTATCACGGGCGCACCCCCTTGTCTTGCTTTCTCCGAACGAGAGGATCTTTATCTCTGCCAATTTTAACCCAGATGCGACCACCCTCCTCTCGAAAGTAATTTGAATTTCCCGCGAGAGAGATACGTCTCGCATTTTTAATTTCGTAGATTGTTCGCCGAGGGTTTCGTATCTTTTTTACAAAATTAACACGAGGCTTAATAGAGGCAAAATAGAGGCTTAATTGTTAAACTGCGAATTTCATGCAGTTATGGTAAAAACGAGTGGGTGCAATTTAAAACAGTGTAAAAATTAAAAGGAACTGAGGATGTCGATACATTAATCTGAACTGGTTCAAATCATTGAAACTGAACATATTTTTATATTATCTACAAGATGTGTTCATTCAATTACGATCAATAGACTAATTTCAAGATGTATTAGTTACACTATGATCATTAGATACATATTAATTAAATATATTATTAATATTGTTAATATATTAATTAATTATATTATTAATATATTAATTAAATATATTATTAATATTATCAATATATTAATTAAATATATTATTAATATTATTAATGTATTAATTAAATTGTGAGGATTAGATTAATTACAAGATATATTAATTAAATTGTGAACATTATTAATTTAACTACAAGACATGTTTCTTAAGCTAGAAGCATTATCGTATTCATACGAAGCAACATTTCCCTAAAACGTTGGCTTTAGGACAAGTTTTAGCAAGCCAACAGCCATAAAACAAGCCATAACAAAATTTTTCCAGAGGAATGTCCACCCTAAAATTGATTGTCGTGCAAACCCAGTTGTATCGTCACGTCTGCGACGTGCGGAAAGCAGACACCTGATGTTCGCAATTGACCTGTCCAATCAACGACCCACGGTTTAGGATCGGCATTCCCGCCGTTAATTGGCGTTAATGGGGTCGCTGCAATGGATCGTGGTAAATAAAACAGATGGAAGCTATTTCGGTGGACCCCTCGAACCGTTTCGGCTCGCTAGTAATAAAAAAATGAGGAAGCTATAATCTCGATAATAAAAATAGCCTAAGCCCCACCGATTGGCTACAGCGAGAATTTGCTATTGTGTAATGACACTACCATGAGTTTTTTAAAGTTATTTTATTTCACCGTTCAAGTAGACAAACTATGGCCTATTGTTTTGTTTTCTCCATTTTATTGTCGGGTACCAACAATAAACGTTTTGGGACTATTTTTTAGGACAATAAAATGTAATACAAAGACAAAAATAATAAAAAAAGCAGATATTTCTTCTACTATATTTTTTCGTATTATTCGGCAATAAAATGCATCAAATAAATAAAATATCATAAAAATCCTGAAGATATGAAATAAATACGATTAAATACGCTAGAATGTTTTGATAGCTGATTCGAGAAAAATCTCCGTTCGCGAAATGTTGAAAACTGAAACGATGCGTTCGCTGTAATTTCGTCAAAAAGATTGCAGCATTTAATTTGTCACAGCCTGCACAGTTTAATACAGAATACGTGTCTCACACCCTCGTCAAGAGACCGCCCTTTTCTTCGACGGTGACAGAAGCACGCCGGTAACAATTTCTCCACCCACACCCGTGTACTCTTTCAAAAGTTATGCTGGGCTACGTAATTTCCCTTTGACAGCGAAACTGTATCATCCGCACGTGACGGCCGGGAAGAGGAGAATATATGTCCCCGGAGTCAGGTGGCTCGCTTGATTACTCGCAACCCCCCGAAGAAAAACCCGCGCCGGTCGATCCTCTGCTCGTACGAATTCGGGAAACAAACCGCCGCCGTTTATGCTCGCTTCGAAACGGATCGCCAAAGGGCGGCTCGGGACAGCGAGACAGGGGCGGAAAATTTAAGGGAGAAATTGCTTACGGCGTTTCCGCGATGCCTGATAGCTCGATCACTTCTGTCTCTGGACAATGGTGATCAAAATCTGCGAAAGTAGATTACTGCGCAGTATAGATAGATAACTGCAGTATAGATAGATAAGATAGATAACTGCGCAGTATCTTGAACTTCATCTTGAACGGTGACTTTTAACTCTTCGATGACGATTCGATGGAGCCGTTCACAGTTTTACGGACCATCTTTCTTTTATTTGCAAGCGGATCGAAATCGTAGCGGTGGAAATCGCATAGTTTTCATTGTGAGGTACAGGAAATTCTTTCTTTCTCGTTTGTGCGATGTGTGGGATGGACGTTTGTTGCATAGGAAATGATTACTAGACTATGGATCTTTATGCGAAATAAAAATTGTCTACGTTAACTGCAAGAAACATAAGTTAAGTGAAAAAGGCTTTCGTTTCTTAATAATTGTAATAAGTTAAAAATAATATGAAAATGTCCTTAAGTCGTTCTAATGTCTTTGCAGTTTTGCATTTCAAATAGTTTCAATTATTTTTGTTGTATATGCATAAAATCCACAGTCCAATGATTACTAACAAGTGAACTGTTTATTGACCAAATTTATATAGTTGAGTTAATTTATAATTGAGTTAATTCATAGTTGAGTTAATTTATAATTGAGTTAATTCATAGTTGAGTTAATTTATAATTGAGTTAATTTATAGTTAATATATGTTACAGTCAAGAAATTTCATTCTCCCTTTTATTACAACGAATGCATCCTTTTAACAAACGTATGAAATTCGCAGTTTAATTATAAATTAAACACGGTCAATTATTCACGATTTAAAATAAGATGCGCTATTTACTATGTAATACTTATGATGATATTTACCCAGCTCTGATATTTTGTCCCGGAGCGACCGTTTCTTCTTGATAATCGTCGTAGAAAAGGCAGAAAGGTTAGAAAGAGGGATCGTTTGACAAAGGGCGGACGCTAAGAGCACCTCTGTAACGTGATTTTCCGACAAGCCGAGATCAGAAGTGTACGGTGATGACCAGATATGATCTGTAAAATAAAAGTACATACTCTAATCAATTAACTGTACAGTTCAGAGAAGTCTTCTTGGACTATAATCGACTTCGAACGATAAGTCGACCCTCCAACTTTGCACAGTTGTACAGAATTCTGAATAATTATAAATGCAATTATAAAAGCAATTATAAATTCAATTATAAAAGTAATTATGATTGCAATAAAAAAGAAGCGATTGCAAAATCCTTAATAGAACATCCCTAAAATTATTATTTTTTGTCATATGTCTTCATACATATCTTCTTTACTCATTCGCAATCTTTTACAATCAATGATGAATGGACTTTTAAAAATGTTTGAAAAGATTGTTCAGTAAACTATTAAAATTTTCACGCGTTTCGTTGAGATCTACGGAACAGCCAACGTATCTAGGAAAAGTATGTTAAAAACGAAAATGGACAAATAAAATTAGAAGTGGTCCCAAGCATACTCCATTATATTTTTGTGATAAAGGTTCGTCGTTCGACTGTTGAATCATCAATTTTAGATCACAGTCCGCTGCAACGAACGACAAACACTTAGAAGATTGTCGAAACATCGCTCGGTATATTTGCAACAATGAACGACAAACAAACGTTTCCATAATATTTACAAACCTCGCTCAATAAATTCACACAAACGAGAACCTGTTGCGGTTTTCATGGTTTAAAATGTCCAAAACGTGCCGCTGCAATTTCTATTGCACGTTGCACGCGGCGCATTCGAGAGCAAGATGCGCGTCCGCGAGTTTCGATCGATCGGCGTGCACCATAACATAACAATCGAATCGAAAAGTTTACGGGACAGAGGATCACGGTACATCGTCGAATTTTATGAAACACCAATCTTTCGTGAAACTCCGCCGATCGAATCTCGTCGCCGCGTTCGAATTGTTTCTAGCATGGTTGAATGAAAGAGGATGTCGCTCGACAACGCAGCTGGAAAAACGGGCTCAAGGTTAAAGCCGTACACACAGAACATTACGAGGCAGCCTTAAGTATCGACCGTGGCCGATCGACATGCGATAACGAAGCATAATCGAACGCAGGTCCTGTTCAGGCGAGAGTAACCTCGACCTTGACAGAGATCGGCAGAATTAAAAAAAAAAGAAAAGAAAACGAATTTTTTGTGACACATCCTTCGATGTGTCTAATTGACGCCATTCCGTAATTTACAGTTCATAGTACGGCTCTGTACCATTGGATGCACGATGTTCCACCACGCTTCAACCCTTAAACGAAGAAGCCGGTGTAGTTTCGCGTTGCTCGCAGCGACTCGTGTTACACGCTGGAGTTAATGTGATTTTTAAGGATGCTTTTTATGAAAATCCTGCGTGGTTTTTAAAAAATTCTCAAGGTATTTTGTTCGTACTAAACGAATAATACAGTTGATATAATTAAATTTAATTAAAATTAGCATTACAAAGAATTCAGCGTTACGAAGAGATAAAACAAGCAGAAAGTGAGTCAATTTTAAAGAATTCTTTTTATGCCAATTTTATGAAGGTTTTAAAAACAAAATTGTTGCAGACGTATCGTTGAAATAACAACGCATTACAAAGCGCAAAAAGACTCCCGTATTTCTGCGTAATTGCACAGCCCAGGCTATTTGCACTCTTGCTGCCGCGTTTTTCGAGCCGACCGACCACACACACATATTCTTACGCTTCGAACATCATTAGTACACCGAGAGGAATCGGATGGCAGGGAATCAATTATCAAGCCCCTGCGTCGCCGGAGGCGTTCCAATATCCTATCGTCTAGCGTAAAATGTGCGCCAAGTTTCGATTGTGTAATAACCAGCGGAATTTCCTTCGGGGCACTGTCTGCGCTCCGATATCGCGAAGATATTCTGCGATTACGATTATTCTTCCCGGCTACTCGAACTTTCCAAATATTATCGATACTGTCCGACAATTAAATTACAGTTACTTCGACGTCTCTTTAACAGTTGCATTGAGATTTATTTTCATAGAAACTTGCGTGTTTAATACTAATTAATCGGAACTCTGTGCGAGAAGTTATCGCGAAATAAAATTAAAATATTTCTGTTTTCACACACTTAATATATTTATATAAATGTGGACATCACTTAATTTGTAATAGAACCGAGTAATAAAGCTATGCTAGTATTGAATACAAATTGGAAAATATCCCTTTTAAGATACAATGAAGTATGCAAACTATTTAAATTTACTTTTTAATACTGTTTATTTTCTAACAATTCGTTAAAACTATAATGACACAATTTTAGATAGAAATAATAAGATTTATTTTTGACTTTCGGTATTGAACGTTTATAGATGCTCACTGATAATTTTGCGCTGAAGCCACTATTGTATCAGTCGGTGTCTGTTTTGCGTGGTCGCGATAACTCACGTAATATCAATAAATTATTTACTTAACGGTGCACGGTGATACAACATTGTTTGCGAATGATACTGTACTGATGTTATTCGAGTGTGTCGCGGTGCAGCAACGCTGAAATAAAATTAGCTGTCCGACACACTGTTCAGTCGAGTATCGTTGGAATATTTATTTTTCAATCTTGTTCAACAATATTTCAAATAAACATAACTTATCTTGGAATAATGTTCAATTACTGAGAACCAGGCTGTCGATTTATATGCATTCTTTATTCGATAAGTTGGACTCAGGAGATCGATAAGACAGCTTAAAATTCACTGCATACTCAGAAGATCGATAAGACAGATTAAAATTCATTGCATTAGCTAGCCGTGCAAAATAAATTCGCGTTCTTCGGTTATAGCGTTCTCTCTCATGGACATTTCATACTAAAATTACCTAGCACTCGAGTTATAAGAATTGCAGAAGTGCGCTGACCACTAAATGGACCAATTCAATTAATAATTCCTCGCGAAAGCAGCGGCGTCCTTTTCTCCGTCAGCTTTAGTGTAAAGTCGATCAGAAGCTATGCATCCAGGTGCACTAGTATTTAAAGTTCACAATGAAAACATCGGAGATATCGAAAGAGAATTTGCTACGATTCGAACGCCGTCGAGGACAGTTAACTACGGAATTAAAAATTACACAATTTATCTCTTATTGTTATCCATTACATCCTGCACGATGCGTAATATTTTGTAGTTTTATTACATTTCTTTTCCTTTCGTGTAAACTTGTTGTTAGTTTTTTATCGCAACCGAATGGGTGTCTTTCTACATTGTGTACTAATGGATCCTTTGTCCTTATAATGAATAAATACAATAGAAACGAAAAATAAACAAGTTTTAAGTGATTATTAGACTGCAAATCGTTGTGTAACTTCCCATTTTCAGTGCTCAGTTTTCTGAAATTCAATTGGGGAACTATATACAGTAATTTCTCCCGGAAATGCCAAATTTCGGATTGCTGGGAATTTCTCTGTGATAGTCCTACGTGGTAATTGCCACGTGGATGCCAAGGGTCGGCGGGGTTTGGGCGTACCCAAAAGTGTGAGTCAGGTAAGAAAAACCGCGGTGCTACAGGATACGTAGTAAGGTTATGTCGAATCGTGGCATGTGGTCTCCGAATTGCCTTCGATTTTCCTACTCAGAGAAGTAAAACGTTCTTCCAATTGAATTCATTAAAGTTTTATCAATAACAATAACAACAACAATAATAATACTAGATAAATTAATATTAATAAAACTATTATTCATAATAATAATATCATCATTTATTGTATGCAGGTCCTAACGAAGATATAAATGAAATAGTATAACGTAAAAGGGAAAAGGAAAGAAAAATACTTAAACAGAGATGGAAAGGTGAAAAATACATAAAAAGAGCGAGAAAGGAAGAAAATACATTGAAATAGAGACCAAAAGAGAAAATAAATAAATTGGGAAATAAAAAGAAAATGTAAATAATATTAAATGTTTTCTTACATTTCCGAAATTTTCACATGCTATGAATGCATCAAAAGTCCGCAGTCTAGTCATTGCAGTCGAAGTATTGAATTTTACATAAAATGTGTTATAGCGGTACACCTAGCCGCGTTTAGACCACGTTTAGGCTACGTTTAGGCCACGTTAGGCCACGATGGGCCACGTTTAGGCAACGGTAGGTCACGCTGGGACCAAGCAAGGCCACGAGGGACCAACGAAGTGATCGATAAAGGATCTTAACAACCGTAAAACAGTTATCCTTGCCGCAGTTCGGTAACGGCGGTCTGTCAGCCATATTTTCGCTTATAATGGGGGCGAGAACCGTTCCGGTTGGCTCACATACGCGATCGCCGGCAGTTCCACCGCTTCCCGGGAGGTTTCGCGATGCCCTCGAGGATTCGAGTCGACAGCCTGTAACGAGGTATCATAAACGTTCCGAATTCTTTCTTCGAAGACAGAAATCGGGGTTCCAGCGAGACCGCGATGATGCACGCCGTGTCTCCTCCTGTTCGCCACGACGGGAATTCGCGACTCCACGTTGTAAACCCGAGACAGATATGTTTCTCCAACTATCCGAATGCATCCTTGCTGATTATTGCCGGTTGCTTTAACTTCCTTGACATGTTGTCGACGTACGTAATCGCGGCATAAAAGAAAATAGCGAAACCGTTGACCTCTTGCTTTGTAACAACGCGACGAACTCGTCACGATTGCGAGCATAATTTATTAAATGGACAAACGCTAATTGCCGAATATCAACTCCAAAAATTCCCACCATATAAATTTAAAAAAAATTTTAATACAATCATAGAATCTCAATGACACCGAAACTAAGAAGATAAAATTTCCTATAGGAAATACTTGTGAACCCTTTTGTACTCGAAAGATCTTCGTATAACATCTAGTTCGTTCAATATATTCTAATAAAAAAGGAATTTGAATATTTAATAATATTTTTCGATTTATTTTATTTATTTATTTCTAAGTTCACGCATTTATGGCGTACGTAAGTTTATGAAATGCAAAACCTGCGTACCAACAAAGATAAATTATAGTCGATGTAAAAATGTTTCCCTTCTTTAGATATTTACAAAATAAATTTGTATACAGATCAGCAGTCTTTTAAATAAATTTGATATACTCGATTCATTAACGTAGAAAGTAGCTTTTAAGCTCGATCATGGTAATCAACGTGATAACCAGACTACGAATTTTCATGCAAATTCTCATTTTTATATAGGTCGTTTTACAAAAATCAGAATTGAACGAAAGCTTCCCTTCGTTAACTTAAAAATTCCTCATTGTCGACAGGAAATAAAAATGCTATTAGACTATGCTAATTTATATATTTTTTTGCATTTTAAAAGCAAAGTGCAAATAAATCAACGCGTCCGTGAAAGAAATCATGGTGCAAAAAGAACAAAAGTCTCCAAAAGACAGATAAAAGAAGAACACTTCGTTCAATAATGCAAGAATATAAAAGAGACGATTGACATACAATTACCCAAGATCCCGACATCGTATAGGAACGGGGTCATCCGACAATTTCCAGAAGAGGATGACTGTGTATTTTAATAATGAACCGGCTATTACCCGTTTCATCAAATAGTGGTAACACATTCGACGTTCCAAGTCCGCAGGCCTTCTCTAGGGCATCAGGCTGAGAGTTTAAACGTCGATTTTGTGGGAGGCGAACTTACGGCTTCCGTCAGTCATTCTTTAAATATTTATCTACCTGTTCCTTCATTTATGCTCTCCGAATTAGGGCCGTTCGGACCGCGTCATTTCATTTCAAAGGGATGACGGCTGAATGCAGAAACGAGGAAAGTATGGATAGATTCTATTTTATTCTATTTTCGTATTATAAAATATGAAAATATTCTATTTTCTTATTATACTTTCGTTACAGGTACGGATAAAGAAGTTAAAGAAACGAGAGTCTTTTATTTTGTTGATCATTCGAAGTAATAGCAGAATTGAAAGATTACTTCAAATAACATGTTATGTATATTATTTTATAATTTTTTTTTTTGAATAATTATTTCAAATAATATGTTATTTTATTTTACATTTATTTGAAATAATATGTTATAATAGTCTGAAATAAATGATTTCAAATAGTTATCTTTTGTTTCTACTTCGAATAAAATTTCCCCGATCATTTAGTCCAGTTTGAAGAAAGTTATACCGTTTAAAAAGGCAGGCGTTTATATAAATGAGACTCGCTGTGAGTAACTTACGTAATACATTTTTGAAACGGTTTAAAGCAAGTCCGAATTTTCGAAAAATCGAGAAAGTTATAATGACTTGCAGGAAACGATCCAGGCAGCACAGCCATCAAAGTCGAAACTTCGAAACGTTTCTCTAAAAACTGCTTTTCCTTTTTACGACGCGAACCTGCACGCTTCGCTAGTTGATCTCGAATTTTCTTACGCGAGCTCCTAATAAAATTGTGCGCCTACTTCGCAGGGTTCCTGATCCGATTTTTCACGGTTTTTCGTTGCGAACGAAGAAAAATCAACTTCTCTCCTTATAGAATAATATCTTACCGCTTTTACGAATTTTGTGTCATATTTTGTTTATTTTTTAATTAAACACATTTAACGCGTCTTACCTTGTTTATTTTTGAATAAAAATGTTTAACGTCTTTTATTTTGTTTATTTTGTAATCAAAGAATTTAATATTTCTAATCTGAGAAATATAAAATTTACTCACAAACAAACAAAGTAAAAAAATAAAAATATATGATATATGTCTAATTCGATAAATATACAGTCAATTGAAAGATAAACAAAGGAAAAATGTAAAAGAATTTAATATGTCGATAAATTATAGTTTAACATTTAGTTTAATATTCGATCGATATAAACTAGCGAACCAAAGGCATAGCAATTGGTCAATTCATACAAAACGATCCAAGAGATGCACCGATTCCCCAAAGATACGAGCGATCGTGAACCTGAAATGCAATTTTTCGTGGACAATATTCAATTCCCCGAACATCCGGAAAATGAAATCTTAAAGATTTGAGTTCTATTTTCTAGAGAACTGTGCGAATTTATCATTGAAATGGAAGACGCACGAGAAGACACCGCCGTCTCGAGATTAATCTCGGTCGCTTATCGCCGGCGAGAGCTAACGAGGAAGATCGATCAGTTTCGGGTGTCGGTGCACAGATCCGCAACAGCCATTATACTTGCTGCTTCGTCCGGCGTGCGTCAGGGGCTTGTTAATGGATTTTAATTAATGCCGTATCTGCTCGCGGCCAGGTGTCGTTCTCTACCAGGCCGCGCTTAATTACAAGATGTCCTCTGACCGCGACTGTCATGTCCTCGCCGTAAATAATAAAACGGCCGATTTGGAGGAGAAAGAAAGCTCGGCCTCGCGGATTCACTGCGACGAATAATTCAGTTCCACTGATATACTTGCACGGACCCTATAAATATTCATCTGGAACCGTTTCGCTAAGAAGAGGATTCAAACTCGAGCCGAACCGAGTCGAGCACTCCTGCAATTTCTGTCGACGTATTTTCGGCGGATAATGAGATTATTGCGACGGCTTTGACGTTTCCAGGCGACCGTCCTGATTCTCATTTGATTAACCCTTCTGGCTGGCGAAAATTAAAAACTGTAGTAGAAGAAACAACTGCTTTTCATGTTATTTTTATGAATTTTTATTAGGTTCGTGATAGGTTTTATTGGACTTTATTTATGTTATATTCGTTACAATAATTGGACCGTGGAATTAAAAGTTGATAAGAGATTGTGTCGATACAGATTTTATGAAACGAACATTGTTAATATTAAAGGAAAAATGTAAGATCATTTATAATTCTATTTATCTAGTTTTCTTAATAAGTTCTTGCTTGGGCAGAAAGATTCATTTCTTACCTTCAGGATTTTTATATTTTACTTTGCTTAAAAAATCTTCGTATACAATTTACTAAATAGGAATGTAGAGTTGGGCATTATTCGAATAAAATTTCGAGAGTAAATTCTTCGAGTAAAATTTTATTCGAGTAATATTTCGAGCAATGCCCAACTCTGTATGAATGTTATTCGTTTCGCCCTAAATCGACAGAAAATTTGATTCTTCCGTTAGCAAAATCTAAGATTTAGAATGATCGAAGGCGCGCATGATACAAAAATTGTCGCGTTCCATTAGAGAAACGATCCAGAACGAAGAAGAGCTAATCAACGTGGCCGTGAAAGAAATCGTAGTTCTACGGGTTAAACGATATCGATATGTCGCGTGAGAAATGCCGAGTAAACGATCCATATCAATTCGTATGGGGCCGATACTAAGCTGAACATTTCCTCTGCTGCTTTCTACGAAGTCGTTGGATCGAATTTTTTCCGTTAAATCGTCTGTTAACGACCCCTTGTTCCGCGAAAGTCGGCGAATGTCCTTCTGTTTTTCTTCCGGGGACACGTACGAGGGTGAATAACTCACGGGGAAAAACAGGAAGATCGGTTTCAAGAGCACGGAGATAACAGCCGATTGACATTTCCACACGTTCGAGCCTGTTCCGGTATAATGAAGCGGAGTCATGGTTGTCCTTGAACACAGGAAACGATTGCAGTTCGCCGCGAATGACCTTCGGGGGATGCAAATCAGAATTTCGCCTGGCGTCATCCCCCTGTCCATTGTTCGCTCGATAAAACCGGATGATTATTTTTCTCTGTCATCCTTGGCCCTGCCCTAAGTGAATTTTTCGAGGAACTGTCACGGACGCAGGGCCAACGATGACATAACGCGGCCTTGGGATTGAATATTTTCAGGAACGGCTAATCGATACGGAACTATTACGCTTTGTCTCTCATACTTCGGGACAATTTCTTCTCCGAAACGTTGAATAACATCCGTGACATCCCGAAGTGCACTTTATGTCGATCTTATAGTTAGGCGTCGTAACAATTGTGAATAAATTTTTCCTTGATTTTTTTCAAATATAGGTACTGATTAAAAGGATAAGGAGAATCGAATTTTTCCACGTTTCTTGTATTTTATATAGATATACATCATGCATTATTAAGCATTCCTATATCAAAATAAACATTGTGAAAACTTAAAAATTCAATACAAGTTAAGTATTATTCATTAAAAATTGAATGTCTGTCTGTCTGTCTGTGGAATCTAACCGGATTTAATTGTTCCAAGTGTGTCGTAAAATGTAGTAAAACGAAAACTAGATTCAAGAAGTTCTAAGATGAACAATTTCTTTAATTTTTTCATTCTTTTCTTGTGCCTATTTTTATATCCGTTTAAATCTAATTCTTAGGACACATCTGCATAAGAAATTAAAGTAGCCCGTGATTTCGAAAAATCATCACATTCGCTCGCGATTAGAGGGTTAAGTGATTCGAACTGCATCTTGATTAAAAAGAACGTTTTCGAGACAAAAATGTAAATAACATTTTTATTGCGATCTGCCCCGGTATCTCCCGTTATAAAATACGCGACGAACCTCTCGGCGAAAATGAAATTTGACGGACTTATTGCCGAGCGCGTTGCATACGATTGATAAACCTTCTTCTTTTTTTTATTAGTTAACGCGTTAAATATCGACAGAGTGCGAAGGCTCATTGTATCGCGACGACCACTCAAAACCAATCGGAAATCAATAATTAAATTCGATTCCGCACAGCTCCGACGTTGTCAAGAGAGAATCGAAATGTTTATTTATTACGTGCGCGATGTATATTGGTGCAATTACCGCATCGAATTTATAACGCCCTCCCCGCCGGATTCAATGAAAGTCGATAATTGGAAGATTTGACCTCGCACGAGGATCCGACGGAATATGTAAACGTCCAACGAATTCGTTTCCAGCACGGCTGAAAAATTCACCGACGAAGTTGCCAGCCAGCCGACGATTCTATCGGTGTTTAAACAAAATGATAACGACGAGTCGACCCTTCGGTTTAAAACGGCGGCAAATTCGTTCGAGCGATGAATGTTATTCGTCCGGGTTTAATATTTAACTGTTTCCGGCGAGCAACGTTATCGTTTCTCCGCTATATCAAAGACCTTTTGTAACGTTTCCCGGCTAATGAAATTCCTCGCTAATTACGTAAAACTGTTTAAAAGCTTGCCGCTTTTTGTGCTGTTCCGGCAGGCGCATTGTTTGCGAACTGCTCTCCCGGCTCGGACTCGATGAAATTTTTGACAAACGGCTGCCGTGCTGTTCTAACAGACCTTTGTCATGAAACAGCACATTACCGTGGCGAACTACAGCAACAAGAAGCAACGCCGAAAATTCTTGATCCGACGATTAGCATTCGTGGAATGTTCGAGATTTGCAGGAACGCTCGCGAAACCGAAAATTCAACGTTAACAGCTGTTGCGATCGAATTTGACGAATTTTGTGGTGCAGCGAATTTTCGTCTGTCGCAACGGTGTACAGTAAATTATTCGAAATTGTCTCTCAGCTTCTCTGCAAACTGGGGTCTCTATTTTCTTTAAAATCGTACGCCTCAAAGAGTCAAGTGTTAATAAGGAGGAAAATCCTCGCAGCTTCCGCAAATCGGCGCACAATGAGATTCCGCGCGGGGTCTGCCATTGTTCCCGGGCGAATTGCAAACAGATTATATTTACGAGCGGGAATAATGAGCCGGTGTGAGAAGAGTCGACGTGCTTCGAAGCCGTCAGAAGTTCCCCCTGGCCAATTGTTCTGTTCGCGGATCGAGTAAGTTACACTTTCGCAGGCATTGAGTCGCGTTCAATTTGTCGGTCGCGCGCAATTTAAACCGGCGCGACGACTGCGAAAGACAAATGAAAGCGGGTCAGCCTGGTGGACTGCTCGTTGAAAGTTTCCTCATCGATGCTTTTTCTCTTCTCTTTTTTCCTTGCGACGGAAGAGAGAACAACGTGGCAACGGGAGACGGAAAAAGAAGCCGAGGCACGGCAACGCAGAGAATCATTTCGATAGAATTCTCGGATAACTGGAATTATTCTTGAAAGATTCCTCGAAAAAACTGTTTGTGTCGATTACAAGACACAGATTAATACGCGTTTCTTTTTTTGATACATTCACTGCGAATCCTATTTTGAACAAATCTGGATGCCAACATTTCTTCTTTTCAAATATATAAATGATAATAAGTAAAAATCAATAACAAATAAGAAATAATAATGAGTAAAAAATAAAAAGTGAACATAATATAATAAATAAATAATCTTATTTATAATATTTTTTTTATTTATTTTATAATATCTTTTATAATATTATTTATCTATTATTATGTTCACTTTTTATTTTTTACTCATTATTATTTCTTATTTGTTATTGCTTTTTACTTATTATATAAACATATATCTGAAAAGAAGAAATGTTGGCGTCCAGAGCAGATTTTTTCAAAATAGGATTCACTGTGAAAATAATAATAAATAAGTCAAAAATAACAAATAAATCTTTTGTTTTTCTTAATAACTCGTCACCGTAATCACCGTGTTAATCATTTCACTAAGCAAACTCTTCTAATTTCGCACAGTTTTGCATCGCGTCTTTTTATTCGTCTGCCAGATGCATAAAAAATCCGCAGTCTAACGATCACTTTCGTCGCTTCATTAATTACTTCGATTTTATGGGAACTTCTGAACATGGCATTGGGCATCACAATGCAGATAAAATAACACTTTCGAGGTAAGAACATGCGTTGTTTGTGTCTCCGAGTTTGTTATGGGTGGAGCAGATGCGCCAATGCTGTTTTCGTTACCTCTATCTTTGCCCAGGTTTGCCCAGAACAGGCTGCGGTTCACTGAGAAAACTTACAGAACAACACGGATCCCTCGGATATGGACAGATTGTGACCAGCTTGCGCGTTTCGACTTCTTTTCCAGATGGTGGACACTTGGTCTTGGAAGATCAAGACGAAAGAAAGACACGGTATAGTCGGACGTGAAAGTACGCGATCGTAAACGATGTCGAATCGAAGAACGGTTTCGCAGTCGGTCGACCGTTCACCGGTCTTATGGTTTTACTGGTCTAATGAAAAAGAAGCGAACTGTGTAATTAGACTTTTCTTATCTCGAGACTGAAATCGAACTGTCCGAGAAGCATCGGACGCGTTAACTGTAAAACAGTCCGGATCTCTGCCGCGAGCCACGAAGTTTTAATAAGCAATCTCTCATTCATCGCAACATTGTTACAACTTTTCGTATCAAAAGTTTGAATTCGCGTTTTCTGTTTACTTAATCGCTGCGAGACAAGATAAACCCTCCGCTGAAATAATCGCTCGCGGTCCCGGCCGCAGCCAATTATTGTTTTTTAACAAATTTAGACGATCCCGTTTTAGCCTCGGAACTTGAATTCGTTATGCCACGCGTACTGTTCCTGACGGGATTCGATCCGTGTCCTCAAGACGTTCATTTTAGGTCGTATTATTTCGAACATCTTATTTCAGACGTCGTATCCGAGACTTCTTTAAGACGTCTTGCATCGGATGTCTGTTTCGAAACTTGTTTAAGACGTCTTAAAGTCGTCCATTTTAAGTTGTAAGACGTTTACACCTAAATCGGACGTAAATGTACGTCTTTAAGGCGTCGCGTGCTATCTGGCTCACAAACGGTGCGAATGGATTAAGAACGAAGTACAGTAAATTCTCCCTAATTGACGCTCAGATTGTGCACAAAAATGGACAATTTGGGAAGAGGAGATACAATTATTCGAGCCTTGCGGCTCGTTTTTACGGTCACCGATTGTCAACAACTATAAAAACGAGCCGCAAGACTCGAATAATTGTGTCTCCTCTTCCCAAATCTTTTTTCATCCATTTTTGTGTACAATCTGAGCGTCAATTAGGGGAGAATTTACTGTACATACTTCGTGTTCCTGTGGCTCGTTCGGTGATTTTCTTTATCGACTGTACAAGCCGCAAGAAACGAAACAGGGACACTGCAGGAACGAAGTGTAATGACAGTCGACCAATTTGGCCCTTGACGCTCGAAGTGCGAAAGGCGAACCGCTAAATAAAGAGCACATATTCCGGTGACCCCTAAATATCCGCAACGCAGACTCCGCGGTGACCTTCACCTCTGTTGGTGTTACTGTTTCGAAATTGACATCGCGAAAATAACCGCGTCTCGGACGCCCACGCGAACTTGCCCGTATGCAGAACGACACGTGGAGGTTCCGCCGACTTAGCGTGGGCTCTGGAAACTGGGCTTCCTCGAAAATAAGCAAGATAAAAGAATCAACAAATTTCCATACGTTTTATTCGATAAATATAAAGCTAATTAGGCAAGAGGACAATGCAAAGGCTGAGCAATTTAATATCGATTTCGATTTCGGTTCTAAAGAACCGTACCTGTTTGAAGAACTGAATCTGATGGCCTAACTAGATGCGCGGATTTTTATGCAAAATAAAAATTGTCGGAACTTATTGCAAGCTTCAGAGATTACATACACATTAATTTCTTTTCTTTAGTCATTTAAGTTAAAATTAATACAACAGCGTTTTTCTATATTCTTTAAATGTATGTAATAGTTTGGAAATGATCCGAATGATCAAACTTATTTGTGAACGCATAAAATCCGCCGTCGTAACCTACATTTCTTATTTCCAGGCAGCACTATTTGGACTGCGTTAGGGAGTATTTAAACGCGCGCGTTTGACTGCGACGTAATAATTAACAACATGCCAGAAACACGTAAAGCAATTCCAAGAGGTTCCTGGAATTATTGGAACGACCGCGTTAGTGGTTTTGAATATGCAGCATAATTCGTCTTGTTCCAGAGGGTCGAATCTCGACTCCGTTATACATATAAACTTCGTTATATCGTGACAGAAAGTTCTAGAGGAATTTTCTGAAGGGAAATATTTCAGTCCCTTAATGTTGTCTTATCATTTGTAAAGAATGTGTGTGGGCAAACTTTGCTCTCGATAGCTTATCAGAGAACAGTATAAAAATCGACGTCGAAGTTTCGACCGCAGCGACGAACACCATGAGCAGATCAACACATTGACTGCCAAGTCTATTTTGAAGAAATCGGTTGCAGACAGCAACATTTCTATTTTTTATATCAATAAATAACAATGAGTAAACAGTAAGAATAAGTGAAAAATAATAATAAGTAAAAAATGATAAGTAAAAGATGGTAATAAGTAAAAAATAATAATAACAAGTAAAAGACATATGTAAAAAAATATGTATAGGTGGAACATAGAATAGTGACGAAATTAGAAGAAACTAAAGATAGTCGATATGCTAATAACAACTCATTAAAATTATTTAAGAGAGAAATAGGACTGTACTTGGCTGCCACGTGTTGCAATTAATACAGACAATTTTTATTATGCATAAAGATGGTTCATTACTAGCCTAGTAATGAACCTTCAACAGACGCGTCGTGGTGAGCCTCTCCTATGAGATATCTCGTGGTTGGCAGTTAATGGGTTAAAGAGAAGCGTATAAAAATGAATTGGGCGATATTATAAAAATGGAATGCTTGGGCAATGACGACAGTAAATGAATCGTAGCAGGATGGGTTGACGATTCACCGCGTCCTCTCTATTTATCATAATTGTATGTGCTCGAAATTTCCATCGGATCTCGTTGCAGCCCTGCACAGGGACCGCGCCGTGCTCTATTCTAGACTCGAGTGCTTTCCTTATCGATCTCCGTCAACGTTCTGTCTGTGATTCTGCCCGTAATTCCGCCCACGGCGTGCAAAGTGTTCCGCGCAACAAGTACCTAACGATAAATGACACTCGACTGGGATTTCAAGCATTCCAATAAGCCCCGGCACCCTCGGGGCGAAGCCGACGCGACGCGAAGCGCGACGGTTCGTTTGCGCTGCGTTTTCCGGTCAACTGACAAAGCAAGGGACATTCATTCGATTTTAATCAGCAATTCGTCTTCGCTCTTGTTACATAGACGAAGATCTATTGGCCCGCGGGATCTTGCTTCGGACACGATCCGAATCAAGTCTCGCGACTCCGTTTCGTCGATACTTTATCGACTCGATAGGGTGGCGCAGCCAATTACTGCGTCCCGTTTGCCGACTTAACTCGACGCGAGCCGCTGCTGGCAAAAATTTACCGCAGACGTGGCCGAGTAAAGTTAACGAGACCGTTTGAGTTTCTGCTGTGATTTTTGAAAGAGCTTCGAAGATTTATAGAGATATTTTAAAGTTTGTTTGCACTTTTAGACACTGTATCTTAATACAAAAATTATATTATTTTATCTATTTTATTTTACCTATTTTATTTTACCTATTTTATTTTATTTTATTGTATGAGATGCAAGATATAAGAACATGGACCACTTGTAAACCGTAAGGAAATTATTACGTATGTTTTAAACTAGAATTAGATCGTTTAATTTCTTGTGTTATCTTGTCCTAAACAAAAGTGTCCTAATCATGGTAGTTCTCAATTTCGTCTGCCACGTTTCTCCACGCGAAAGGGTTGAGAAAAGAGCGGGACGTTTAAATCGCGAAAGGGCGGCTGGAATTGCGTGTCGATCGAACCGGATAGATTTCTGGGTCACCGGCGACGCATTCCGAATTTCATACTTGCCGTGACGTGTCGGCCGCGGATCGATTTGAATTATCCGACGTGTCCTTCCCCATTTCTTCGCAATAGTCAGGATTCCTTATGCGAACTCGACCCCCGTTCCAACGTCGCGATCACGCGAGCCGCGTGTACGCTCGTCGATAACGCGACCCTCGTATATCGGGTTCGCCTCCTTTTTTTTCCTCTCCCTTTGGCCAACTCTCCGTATAAAAATCCCATCGTTCATACACGCGAAGACAGTCTTCATCCTCGCCAACTCGCCCCCCTGTTTCTTCGCCCCACCCCAACTTAGTCCTCCGATCGTTATTAATCACCTCGCTTGTCATTTTCGAGGGACCTCAAGGTGAATCAAAATGAGAATTTCACTCGCACCGTAAAAGACCCGGCACGGATGGATTCGTTCGTCCTCTTATCGATTATCAATTCACCGTGGCACACGACGCGTGTCGAGCTTCGATTTTTCATGGCAACCAGCACCGCGCTGGTCGTTTGTCTGCGGCGCCTATCATTTCTCAGCGCGCTCGATATCCTATCTTTTTAACGGGCCATTTTGTTTCCGACATGCTTCATTGGTTAACACCATTGTCCGCCGCGCCGGGGAACGCCGAACGGGTCGATTTACTTAACACTTTGTTTACCTGTCGATGATAGGCTTTTTAACACCCCTTGCCGTGTTCCGACGTGCCTGTCACGCGATGCAGATTTTTGTTCCTTAATTCCATCGAATACGCGAAACGAAAGAATAATTTGAAAAATTGAACGAGGTGCTTCACTCTCCATTTTTGTTCTTCGTAATGTTTCTACTTGTCAAATGTCGAATAATATATGACAGTCTGGTAGAGAAAATTTAAATGGCGCGATATTTAAAATTGACACTCAAAAATGAACATTCTTTATTACAGCTGCAAAGAAAATGAAACGTGAGAAGATTAAAACTAGAACTAGTCAAACTGATTTGATTTGAGATCATCTATTTTATAACTATTAACATTAAAAAAATTATATCTAGACAATTATTACGTACATTTACTTACGCTATTTTCAGATAAAAATTATGCAGTATCTTGATAAATGCGATTTCGTTGTTTTCAGAAGGAAGTCCAAATTAACCGCTTTTACTGCTCGGTGCTCCGAGAGTTAACAGTACGATCTACTTTATTTTACACGAATCACAATGTAGCATTTATTCAGACTTTTAGCGATCTTTATGTTTCACTGGACGTTTAGAGTAGTTTCGACTATTGAATAATTCTAACGGCATCAGTCTAACGGTGACCTATCGACTCGAGTAAAACAGCTCGAAAACGATTAAGCGAGGAACGAAGACGACCCAGATTTCCTCGTGGCGGAAGATTTTCCAGCGTGAAATGAAAATTTCGTGTTCGTTCACGTGCCATTGCATTCTCCTGAAAGCCACCCACGCCCTGTTTCGTTCTCCGAAGGAATAAAATGCGTTCGAAAGATGCGAGCGAGCGTTCGCGGCGATGCACTTTGGAATTTCGAAGAGAGAATGATCGAAATCCATAGAACTTGTTCCATGGGAAGCTGAGATGTCGGTGAAGGAACATCGTTGAAATGTGTTTCACATTCTCACACGATAACTCTGTTGTTCTGCCACTTTTCTAATTGTTAACCCGTTGGCCTACATCGCAGCCAAGCGTTGTTGTCCTGCGGTATCGTGGTCGAACTCGTTTCGAAGATTTTGAACAGAATTTCTAAAACGGTATACTGAGTATTGCCAATTCCTTTGAAATCGAAATGAAATTCTGCTTCTTCTTTACCAGCATTTCATTATCGAATGAAACGTCGGCGTACGACGAATATAAATCTTCTCCTTCCAGAAAAAGAACTGTTAACGATCGAGGGTTGTTTCGAATAAATATTTATCTAAGGTAATTATTAAAAATGAATAGTTTAAATGCAAAATAGCACAAATATTTAAGCAATTTGATAATATTATTGTATTATTGTCATCTCATTAAAATGATTAAGGACTTAAACGAATGTCTTATGTGGTTCCAGCATCTTCCAGTTAATGATGAAAATTTTTATTTTCCATAAAGATCCGCGATCTAATCATAAATTATTCTATCTATCGATTCGGATAATTCTTTGATCAATAATATTTACGAGTGGGTCACTGAACAATCCTCGAACGCGATTTGGATGGAACTTTCATTTCCGAAAAAATCGAGCGCACTCTCGCGGAAAATGTTCTCTCATCTGCCGCCATATTAGCCGACCGAAAGCTTCGGAAAGTTCGAAGGGGGTCGAAAACCGCGGCACAGTTTCCGCCGAACTAGATTTACCCGCGAAATGGAAGCTTCCGGAATGGAGCTTCTATTAGGCGAGCGAGCTTGTACCGTGGCCCGGACTAAAAACGGGTAATAATCGAGACAAAGAGGCCGAAATTCCGTTAACTGGCCCGTGAACGCAATTCCGATTCCGATAAAAGCCACGCCTCTCTCGCGAATCGCCGCAGAAATCGACACGGAAAAAGCGGCTGCGTGCTTGCGGCACGGAAATTAGTTAACGATCGCAATCGTAAAGTTTAGCGAACGTCGTTCGGTTGCGAGCACATCGAAATTGACAAAGGACGGGGGCAAATAATGATTACAAAACGCGCGAAACCGGGAGACACTTCACGTTCGCTGTGAAATTGAATGATCGAAGGGCATTCCGATGCAAATGCGTGGATGCAGCGTGGACGGGACGCGTCGTCTTCGTTATGCACTTTAATAAACAGCAGCTTTGACGGAACAGTTGGTTATTGGTTCTTCGGTTATGCACCGAAATGGTATTATAATAGTGGTATTTAATTTTAATTATCGGTTTCTAAATGAATTTAATTTTTATTATCAATTTATACATGAACTTAATTTTTATTATCGATTTGTATTTGAATTTAATTTTTTATTATTAATTTGCACACGAATTTAATTTTTATTATTTTGTATATGAATTTAATCTTTATTATCAATTTGTATATAAATATAATTTTTGTTATCAATTTGTATATGAATATAATTTTTGTTATCAATTTGTATATGAATGTAATTTTTATTATGAATTGTATTAACTTTATTTCAGTTGATTTGTAGATAAATTCCGGTGATACGCTTGTCTCTGAAAATTCCATAAGAGCAAAGCTGATTTGTTCAATGAATGAAATAAGCTGCATTTCATACCCATACAATACGAAAATAATACAAAAATAATGCGAAATCAAAATACTATACTTTGTCTAAAGAATATCCTAGTTATCAAGTTAAAATAGCCTCAAGTGCGACGGATTAAAACAGCAAAATAATATCTTTCCAGGTATGAAATAACGATCGTTTTAACAAACACGCAGCTTCAGTGCTCAATCACTGGGCACAGTGCACCCCGAGCCGAAGCAAAAATGGATTGGAATGGAAGCGTTAACTGTAATCATCTGTAATCTTGCTCGGAACATATAAAATCCTGATTTTACAATATCACATTCAAGCAGTTCCCTCGAGTTTCGCGAGCTGGCCAACTTTCAAACGGGTCCAGGTGAACCGTTATCGAACTTGTTCGGTAAGTTGTAACTAGACTGCGAAACTTTATGCAAATTCGGATCCCGGGGAATCAAGAATCCTAGAGAAATTTGATTTCAATCGTTGGCCGGCTCGGTACGCGAGAATTTTACGACCATGATGATTTATTCTTCTAAATACAGAAACGTTCCTGATTGGTAGACTGCGGATTCCTGCGCAAAATAAAAATTGTCTGCGTCAATTGCAAGATGCAGAAGCTATATGGACAAGTCTTTCTTTCATCAATTATTTTATTGCATCGAAGACAATACAACAGCATTTTTGAAATTCTTTAAATGTTTTTACTATTTTGCATTTGATCTATTGATTTCTGTTATAAATTCGTTGATTTATAAAGAATGTGCCAGCTGCTGGGTTCTTTTTCAAATTGCTATAACAAGAAAAAGTCGTCTAATATTTCTCTAAAAAAAAATTTCACGTAAAAAGAGCAAACCAACCGATTAATTATGAAACATAATTTCATTCAAATGGCTGCCACGACTGACTTGAGCAGAAGAAATTCTAAATGATATTAACATTTAGAATTACAGAATAGTATGAATATTTAGAATTACAGAATAATATACACATTTAGAATTACAGAATAGTATGAATATGTAGTGAATTCGAAAATACTATGATGTCATGCTGAATATGTCGAATAAACGAATGTCTACGTAGTTCCTGTATCTCGCGATTAACGCAGACGATTATTATTTTGCAGAAAAATCCGCTGTCCGGTTATAGCAAATTAAGCACAATTGTCTGGAAACTCGGGAGTCCTTCGTTTTCGATAATTAGCATGCGAAGCGTGATCGTAGAGGCAAGGAAAGTATCGCCTTAAAAATGCCAGTTGATGACTAACCCCATCATTTTCTCAGTCACACCTTGCTACCCCCGTATTAAGGGTTGAAAAGCATCGTTCGTGGTCTTGCATTTTAATATCCGCGTAACGATCGGCCAGATCCTCTATCCGGCTCAGCGCAGCTTAAATTAGCGATCAACGCGGCAGAAATGTTGTTTAATCAGTCTCCGCGCGTAGAAGAAATGAAAACTCGGAACAATTTCCGAACAAACAAATCGAGAATCTGCATACGTGTTTTCTTGATAATTATCGTTAAACTCTGCTAATTATTATTTATTGTCATCTATTCATTTGTTATTACTTACGTTCTGTAATTGAATTTCTACCATCTTTGTTGACCTCTCAAGGTCAGACTAGGTCTCGATATCATTCATAATTGACATATTGTAGTGATCTTTGTAGCATGTACTTTCGATCTATTCAGAGTTGGGCAGTAAACGATTATTTTGTGATTACTTTTGCAATTGATTGCGAAAAGTAATCATGATAATCATTAATTAATCAATCGTTACTAGAAATCAATCAGTAATCATGACTACATTTGGTAATCTGTGATCATTAATCGGTAATCTGTAATCTCGGACGAATGATTAATTTATCTTTAGGCCTAAATAAAAAAATGTCGTCCATTGAGACATGAAATACACGCAGATTTTCTAAAAACTATCCAGAATTATTATCGACTGTCATAATAACAAATTTGTTTGTTAATCATAATCAAGAAAAATAGTCATTGCATGATTAATGATTACTGTGTTAATCATAGCCAACGATTACACTTGCTTTGATTATTTAAGTTATACGTTAATCATGACTATTTCATTACTTTATAATCATTGATCATGTACATAATTTCACGTTAGTCATAATCGTTCATCATTAATCAGATTACTTTTTGCCAAACTTTGAATCCATTTATACAAATCCGTGCGATTTTGTCGCGAAAACGTAAAACACGCAAAAAGCGAAGAATTAGGGTCGATACACATCTACGCGCCAGGCTCGGGTCATGCTAGCAGCATGCTCGATTGAGAGTGTTCATATTAGACGTGCCAGCATGGTGCCAGACAAATGAAGAATAGGTAATAACCCAATGTGCAACTTCTTTATTTTTCACTATTTTTTAATGGGACTTTTTCCAATGCAATCGTGACCTTTTTCTGATTAAAATGAGACCAAACACGATATAATTTTTGTAAGATTATATTGATTTTTATGAAAAATATAAATATATACATATATAATAATATTTATACACCCTTCCATTTTAGTCTTTGTGGAAATGAATCTTAAATTAAAATTTATATTTCATCGTACAATTGAAAATATATTTTTTAAATGAGCAACTGGGTATACATCATGTTCCGCGTTCAAAGCCGTAAAAAATCAGGAAATTCCCTTTCGACCCCATCTGTTCGTCAAACAATACTAATCCACCTATAGTATGCAGTTACTCCGAAAAGCCGTTATTTTCTTCAGAATTTAACATTTTATTGAATTATGACCCACAGATGGTTGCCAGAAGTTGTGTCATCACCTAGCCTTCATAAATTCCTTTTTTTTTTGCATGCTTTGTTACGTCAAAATGCTTCTCGGGTTTATTGCCTGCAACGCTAGAATGAAAGATTGTAATCTCCAATGTAAATCAAATGTAAGAATGATTCGGCCTTGGAGCACGGCCCGAGCCTGGCACGTAGATGTGCATCGACCCTTAGCCGGCAGCTCAAACGAAATTATGATTAGCCCTGTGACGTAACGGAGTTACCAAGCTCAGGTCCCTGAACTCCCTTAACGAGAAAATGTAATATCGAATGGGAGATAATTTGAGAGACAAATGTCATTCGAGCATTGTAATTACGAGATATTAAGGATTAATAGCCGCGGCTATTACCACTCGTCCTTGAGTCTTTATGCCGGCGATATCAAGGGACATCAACATTACAAATGCCCGGCTATCGATTCAACGGACGTTTTCAGGCGAAACACCGCCGCAGCCGTTCGTTCGCGGTAATTGAAAGATCCGAGGTCGAAGGTGTCCCATTACAAACGTAAAGTTTCGGTTAACCCCTTCCCGTACTTTAGCGAGTCAGACTCGCGATGAAGATCTTTGCCCAAACATGAATATCGCGAGTCTGACTCGCGACCAGATACTTGGGCCATACATAAATATCGCGAGTCTGAGTCGCGAACAGATACTTGGGCCAAACGTAAACATAACAAGCCGAGCTCGCGGACTGATTTTTTGCCCGTTACGCTCGTGAATGAATGTTAGTTCCTCTCAGTACCTCAGAACAGTTAGTCACGATTCTTATCGTTGCTGTTACGAAGCAGTTCAATTATTAAAAGTTAAGAAACCCCTTCAAAATGCAAGGTACAAAAGTGTTTAGTGAAGGCCGTGATAACGAATCTTCTGATAGTGACGTGTTGGTGCCAGTTGCAAAGCGAATAAGGCATATGATTATAGATGATAGTAGTGAAGAGGAAGGTATTGCAGGCATCTACATTTCGGATCGTATTGCGACTGTTTACAAACATCAGTCTGGTCTGTTTAGCGCGCGTTGATGCGGACCGCTCGGGCCCGAGTTTCGTCGAGCTAAATGGCACGGGAAGGGGTTAAACAGCGTTCGATGTCGGGCTACAATTTATGTCCGCGCGGACAAAGCGAAATACCACTCGCGATCAGTGGTCGCAGGAAAAGGAGCCACGCGTGTTTAAACAATATTTGAAAAATCAAGCCTTTTCTCTCAAATTTTCTTAATAATTGTTTATCCATTTTTATGCAATGATTTATTTTTGCATACGCGTTTATATATACGATCAGATTCAGGAAGGAAAAGAACATGATTGCAGGTGTATAAACGCTGTGGTAGATGCAGACGTCGCGGGTTTACGAAGGACGCGTCGCAACAGGGAATCCGAGCATGTGGCCAGGATTCTTTCATGGCAATCAGGCTCCCGGGACCTCTCGTTCAAGCGCACGTGTCGCTCGCGAGCCTCTTGTTATCGAATGTTTTCCATTTCCCAGAACATCATAGCGATGAGAGAATTGTATCACGAAGTTTGAACTCGCACAAAAGGAACTGCATCGCGAAGTTTTGAACTCGCATAAAAGGAACTGCATCGCGAAGTTTGTAGTCGTGCAGTAGGAATTGCATCGCGAAGTTTGAACTCGCACAAAAGGAATTGCATCGCGAAGTTTGAACTCGCATAAAAGGAATTGCATCGCGAAGCTTGTACTCGAATAAAAGGCATTGCATCGCGAAGTTCGTAGTCGTGCAATAGGAATTGCATCGCGAAGTTTTGAACTCGCATAAATGGAACTGCATCGCGAAGTTTGTAGCCGTGCAGTAGGAATTGCATCGCGAAGTTTCAACTCGCATAAAAGGAATTGCATCGCGAAGCTTGTACTCGCATAAAAGGCATTGCATCGCGAAGTTCGTAGTCGTGCAATAGGAATTGCATCGCGAAGTTTGAACTCGCACAAAAGGAATTGCATCGCGAAGTTTTGAACTCGCATAAATGGAACTGCATCGCGAAGTTTGTAGTCGTGCAGTAGGAATTGCATCGCGAAGCTTGTACTCGCATAAAAAGCATTGCATCGCGAAGTTCGTAGTTGTGCAGTAGGAATTGCATCGCGAAGTTTGGACTCGCATAAAAGGGATTGCATCGCGAAGCTTGTACTCGCATAAAAAGCATTGCATCGCGAAGTTCGTAGTCGTGCAGTAGGAATTGCATCGCGAAGTTTGGACTCGCATAAAAGGGATTGCATCGTGAAGTTTGCACTCGCCTAAAAGGAAGTACATCGCGCAATTCGCACTCGTACAAAAAGAATTCTGTCGCGAAGTTCGCGACGATACAAAAAAAGATTTTATCGCGGATGATCAATTAAGCAGACACTAGACAGCGCCGGGCCAGGGAGATTTTCAATTAACCGGCCGTTTCGAGTCAGCACTTCAAGAATTAAACGACGGTGGCTGGCAGTTCCGCGGAACTGCGCGCAGTGTGTTCTCTTTGCGAGTTTCCCGGGCCGAAGGAAATTAAAGGAATGAGATTTCCATAAAATTATCCGGTGTGTACGGTATGCAAAGTGCTCGGGACCGAACCGAAGCGGCGTTTCTCTTCTGGCTCTATTGACGGGCGGCCATTAATACGCTCGCGGAGCAGACACTGTACCTACACGCGAGAAATGATCGGAAAATTGCATATATGCTACCTTCTGGAACTTGAAAAATATCGCGCGGTGGTCGCTATTGTTCCTCGCCGGTGGAAGTTGAAAAAACACGTAGAAAACGCGGGAGCTTGTTCGCTAAGTAAAATGACGAATACCGTAACGTGTACGCCATAAGTGATGGCTCAGGGTTATTCAAATAGTAACTAATTCACTAATAGGCGGCGTTCGGAGATGAGCTAATTGCGCGGCATGACTGTCACACAGCCGTGACAAATTTGCTATATCGCGTTCGTTATTGAACGTTATTGCTGTTTGTCGTAAAGTGCATACCACGTGTTTTGGATCGCTCGGTTCGCAGTCTTGTAGATTTTATTTTTATCTGGAATTAGTATGCGTTTACAGACGGATTATATTCTTGACTGGAATTAGTTTGTAGGTGGCTTCTTATTCATAAATGTAATTGGTATGCATTTTTAGGTAGATTTTACTCCAGATTAGGATTAGTAAGCATTTACAGATGAATTTTTATTCTTAGGTGTAATTAGTATTTACAGGTGGATTCTATACTTGAGTAGAATTGGTATGCATTTGGATTTTATTCTTGACTGAAGTTAGTATGCATTTACTTATAACATGCATTTATTATATGCATTTACTTAACACAAAATATTGCCAATCCTTCATGATGAATATGGATGAAACTATAAACAAAATAAATAAATACAAGAAAATTACAAAATAAAACAATCATTTCATTAGAACTTAATTCTATTTTATAACAACCACACGTATGTGTGGCTTTTCGAAGAGATTGCAACAGCTAAATTGGTTAAACAGCAATTACTCAAAAATCGCAAATTTAAAGCAGCAAATCGTTACATCGTTCTAACAGCGTCTGGAAATTCTTTTACTTTTCTATCATTCTATCGCAACTCAACCGTTTAAAATTGTCTAATGGAATAGTTGGTTTCAATACAAGTGTGAAACGAGAACAGATGACAATTAAAGGAGCATCTAGCAGTGCAGCTGTTTTTCGAGGATCGCGGCAACAGAAGTCAATCGGGTGATCCCGCAATTTGCTCCGGCGAAATCCTGGCCGGTCGGTTCGTACGTTCGTTTCGCTTGCACCGTTAACTATGAAATTCTAGGAGCTTTTCTTTCTACCGCCTTGGCCAGCCATTTAACCCAATTCCACGGCTCCGTTTCCAATGGGCGAACGAGAGAAGAAGAGCTAAGCATCTTACTGTTCGAAGGAAACTCGGTTCGAGGCGATCCGGATCGCGGGCCTTGGATCGAGCGAAACTACGCGACGGAAGATATTTTTCTGGCGATTGAATTTTTAAACTTCACTCTCGCGACGACCGGTCTCTAGGGAACCAATAACTTCGAGCAGAAATGCAACGCTATAATTTTCAATCCCGATTCGGCATTACCGAGCTGTTCGTTTTTTTCGATCGTAAAGCGGTGGTCCTTTTGTTCGACTTCTATTGAGACACGTGCACTGCAGGATCATGGGAATAAGTGATGGAATTATTTAGCCGAGTCTTCGTCGTTCTCTAACCACTCTTCTTTAGTACACCTATATTTAGTCCGTTGTAAAAGCGTTCGCACATTGAAGATATTTCAGATATTTCACAAATTGCCGATATTTGAACTGTTATAATTTCGTAAAAATGAGTCACACCATAAAAAATCTGGACTTATGTTGAAGCTTGAGAGGCCTTTACTAATGATTATTGATGTTGTTAATTACCTCATTCATGCAGTCGCGTTGACCATATAGCGTTCACATGTAAGTTGGTTTTACTCGAAAATTTTGCAAATTCCAACGTCTCCAAAACCATTGAAAAAATTTGTTCACAGATCAGTTGACTGCAGACTTGAAGATCGAAGCTTTCCCTTTACAATGACTCCTCAAAGCTTGGTGTACACACACTTTTAGTCGTTTTATGAAACATAAAAAAAACGAGGAAACGAGGAACAAGTTCGGTCGTGTAGAGCTTCCGTAAACCTTGTGTCATCGTAACACTTTTCATTCAAAGTTCAATGGAGAGGCTACAAAAAATCGTACACCACTTTTAGGGGATCATTGTAAAGGGGATTTACAGACGCTTAAATCCGTAACATTTCCCAGAAAGAGCGTGTCACCATTTTGCCACCTGTTACATTACGAACAAACATATTACAGGAAAATGGACGCTGCACAGCGTGAAAGTGGAAGCATCAAGCTTTAAAAAATATAGGTAATATTTTTAAAAAACACAGATCGAAGCAGCAATATTCAAAGTATTATATTAAACGTGTTCCAGCCAAAAGTTTTCAAAAAATGGGATCGAAAACTTCGGAAGCAAAAGTAGTATTTTAATTCTCTCTGATTCTAGAATTCCTAGTAAAATTCAGCTTGGAAAATCAGTTTCAAAATTTATTATTAGTAAAAAATTACTGTGATTGATGTAGCAATCATGGTATCAATGATATAACAAAGTTATAACATTTTCGTACTGCTGTCACTTCGAACAGCAATCATGCAAGTAGCAATCATGGTATCAATGGCATAACAAAGTTATAACATTTTCGTATTGATGTTATTTCGAATAGAAAGATCGGGAAATACTCTGCCAGCGCTGATTTCAAATGTCGAGGTCTCCACTATCACGGCTTCGAAGTTTTGTTTAAAGATCCTCGATTGATAGTGAATTACGTGGAATTTTTGCGCGAACGTGATTGAAAGAGATGTGGCATGGCACGTCAGGGTTGTCGTGCAAACGCAGCTGGTGTTACGGAATCAGATCGCAATATTCCGTGTTAATCGAAGGCGTACGGGTTTGCTGTAATGTCTGATGTATTATTCAATATATCTCTGCGGCAACCGGCATCGTTAATTGACATATTCGGCGGTAAATCGAGGACCTAGCCGCACGACGCGGCCGGCCTTTCGTGTCCTGATAGGGAACGGCCTTGACCAAACCGATGCCTCCTTATGAATCAATATCGCGGCTCAACCGGCCGCTAACACTTGTAAAATCCATTTCTGTTCCTGGGAACGTCCTATCGGCTATGTCGAGCGAATGCGCTAATTAGAGGTGCGAGAACAGCCTAACGAACTTGTTGTTTCGAGTGGTTGGACGTTTGGAGTGGGACGAATCAATTCAAAGCTGTTGGCCCAATTGGTAAAGATTTGTTAATGGTTCAGACAGCGTGAAAGCCGAATTTGATTAAAATTGGTTTGAAATTAGTTTTAATTCGGATTTAATTGGTTTGAATTTGGTCTAAATTGGTTTGAATTTGGTTTAAATTGCTTTGAATTCGGTTTAAATTGGATTGAATTTGATTCGAATTGGTTTGAATTTGGTTTAAATTGGATCGAATTTGATTTAAAGTGGTTTGAATTTGGTTTAAATTGGATCGAATTTGTTTTAAATTTGATTGAATTTGTTTTAAATTGAATTGATTAAAATGGAATAAATTGGTTTAAATTGAATTGAATTTGGTTTGAATTGATTAAAATAGAGTGAATTGTGGTTTAAATTGGATTGAATTTGGTTTGCATTGATTTAAATTGGATCGAATTTGGTTTAAATTGGTTTGAATTTAGTTTAAATTGGAAGAAATCAATTCTATTCAATTTTTGTTCTTCTTTCGCATATAAGATTGAAATTTCATGCTTGAATTTTTAAACATTTATTAAGTGCAAACAGATTTAGCAGAATTCCTATTAGAGCGCATGCGTTGAAGAACCGTACTATCAACTATGTCATTTCTAGTTTTCTTCTAAATCGTGTCTAAAGTAATTTGTGCAAGGCTACAGTGGATTATAAGTGGTACCTCCGCTATTTGATCGGTCACCCGTGTTTGGTAGCAATGTACACACAATTTGAACATCGATATCATAAGAATAAACACCGGAAGGCGGGCCGACGGATATCTTCCAACTTCGATAAGTTGTTGGTTCGATACCTGCATTCGTTCCACCGCTGGTTATGATAAAGAAAGCACCGGGACAATGTATATGCAAATCGCAGCCTTGCGTTTAACTTTTCGGAATCGTAAATTCACTCCCAAGGACGAGTAAAAGACGCGAAGTGCTCGGCTCGGCTTCCTCGTGCAACCGGAATGCAATTTCTGTCGCGGTTTTTCATAAGCGACCGTTGCTTTACTTACGTGCAATTGTTTATTGCGAATATTGCTAACGTAAACATTGCTTGGTCCTGATATGTACCATTCACACTCGCTGGCAACAACGTACGAAATAATCGAATAGAACAATCGAAAGAGAAGGAACAAAATATATTCGAAGAATTTATTCGAAATATTTCTTGAATATATTCTAAGAATTTGAAAACGTCTATCCTGCATAAAGATCCTCGGTCAGATCGGTCGGTAAAGATCCCCTCGCAATTTGTTAAAAATTATATAATTTTGATAATACTAATTATATAAAAAGAGCAACATTTTGCGACAAGGAAAGGGACGAGCCTTTAACTAGACGGAATCTAATTTTATGATAGAATCTAGTTTTTATGTCTCTTTTACGCGACAAAGAGGAAGTAAAGTATAATCTACACGGTGTTCGAAATGTGAACATTATCCATGGCACTATCGAACTTCATAGTGATCCGATTAGCGCACCGGCAACTTTGTTATTATGGTAGATGTAGTAACTATTCCGGACACCGCGGATTAGCGGATGCTTCTACTTTGGATTAGCTCATCTGCTCACCCCTTCGCGGAACTACGTTACTTCGCTGGCCGTGGGAAACTGTTGCTGACGCATGGCTAGACAGCGTGATTAGGTGAAACGAATAAGATACTTTCGCAAAATTTAACCGCTTAAGCGATCCGCAAAATTCAAGTATCTGACCGAAAAATTGCCCACTGTTTTTCTATTATCGAGGGGATATCCTACCGTAAAGTACGGCTTTCTTTAACTTTCTTTGAGATCCTTTCCTGAAGGGACCATGTCACGTTTTGCATTAGAGTCCGATATTATTCGAATAACATTTTATTCGAGAAATATTTCGAATAAATTATATATGAGGATCATAATCCTCATCAAGTAGTCGCGACCGAAGTCGGTTGCACAATCAGCGTCCCGACGCGGTATTCAATGACTCCCGACTAACACCTAGTCATCGATCAGGTGTTTCAGGTGCATCTGGCATGATGACGAGGCGTCGCGCGAGCCAGTGGACCGTTATAACCGGAAGAGCAACCTGAAGGTCGGTTCTCGAGGATCGATCCTTCGATTGTCATCGATCGGGAGCCTGTCATCTTCGATCGTCACCGGCCACAATACGCGGGAGTAAAGAGGAATGGTCCCTTGGGCCTTTGGCGTGCCTCTCATCCTCGTTTCTACATTGGGTCTTCTTCTTAACGGTTACGTTCTACTCGTGGTTCTCGGGCTGAGCAAACAGGTGAATACCAAATCTCCGTACATTATCCTTTGAGAAAGGAGGATCAGCGGGATATGGATCTCGTGTCACTGATCTCGGTAACACTCTCCAGGAGACAATTGATCACTGACAGTGCATGATTGCACTTGACTAAACTACTATGGAATCTGATAGCGAAGAGCCTGCTACAGTTTCATTGGTTTTTCATTTCCCTGGTCTTAGAATTGTAGGTAAAAACGGGTGAATAATTTAGTGACCAACAGTGCGCGTAATGCATAACAAATAATATAAATATATATTCGCAAACAATAACTAACAACAACAATAACGATTCTAAATAACTAGAAAATATCGCGGCGATATACTGTTCGACTGTTCAATGCTATCTCTACATCTGGCAAGGGATGTATGTACAAACGTGCTGATCGACGACTTTCCGAATTGCTAAGGAGAGGGAAATTGCTTATCTATCAAACCGAAGGGAGAATTATCTTTAAAAAATCAATTCAGAAAAGTCGTCGCCTATGAGAACTTTCAAGCGACCAAGCCCAGGATCTGGACTTCGTCACTTTTATGACCGGTCCTTGAAATTCCTATATAATTATGAAGTAATTGAAGGACTCAAGCCATTATGATTACGAAATAATTGAATTACTCAAACAATTATAATTTAAACGATCTTAAAACCGGTTAACAAATTTTACGAAATTAAAAAAACCATTTTCAAAACAGCTAATTATTTTCTATTATCAACTGAATCTAGATCGATTGAATTATGATTTTGCTATATGTATAAAGACGAATTGGAATCAACATCGATACACTGTTGTGAAAATTTGTACGAATAAATAAATAAAAGAGTTTATGTTTATATTTATGTATTTTACATTGATTAGCTTGCGCCATGGAAAACAAAATAACAATTAAGAAGAATACAGCGAATACAAGGTGGAGATTAAAAACTGGAAACTGTATTTCGTAAAATCAACGTCCTCAAAAGTCGGTCTACAAATTCCCCAGCGGAAAAATTGAAGGAAATCTTGCGAAATTAAAAAAGCCTCGACCACAAGATGGACTAATAAAACTGCGATGAGCAAACCCGATAATAGCCAGAGAAATATCTCGAATTCAAAGGTCCATAAAAATTTCGCAATTACCGAACGATGGCTAAAATTTAATGGAAAGTTCGATGGAAAAGCTTTTCATTTCGTATTTATTAATCGGCCTTCGGAATCAATCTAAAATTCGCGTGTACCAACGGACACGTGGAGTAATAAAACCCGTGATCCACTCGACGCTCAGGATTCTCCCGAGGACGATATTTCTACGGTTCCCAATCGCCTCGAGGAAATTAATACCGGGTGAACGGCATTTCAGATGGACTCCGATTTTTCCGATCGCCGGATAATCCGGCCTTTTAAACGGCCGGGCTCTCCGCTTTCCGTTAGGGGAGCCACTCCTTTCGCAAGCATGACACATTTTCTCGGCCGGAGAAATGGAATCGGCGAAAGGAGAGTGGCCACCCTGGAAATAGCCTTGCGCTGTTACGCTTGCTGGCAGCTCGACAACGACAGCTCGACACGCGCCCGAACGCTGTTTGCAGACAGATTAGTTCAATACCCGGGTCTAACACGGTCGTGCAGGATTTTTCGAGGATGAATTTCTGTGGAAAATACCACTGCTGACGGCATGCTATTACTAGACTGCGGATCCTTTGTGCGAAAGAAACATTTTCTTAGCGCTACACCTACCGAGTGCTAAATGCGAACAACATAAAAGGGTGTTTCGTCTAACTGAGTACAGAGAAATATCTCGGAATGGGTTGCAGCTATGAAAAAAACGTTTATACAAAAGCTGTTCAGTATAAAACGGTGTCTTGCGTAGTATTAACAACTTTTTCATTTATGCAATAGTGGATGATATTTCAAAGTCAACTTGTTTCTTTTTTAAATCAGACCATACATTTTCTTATTCGTATAACTTCTATTCCATTTTGTTCACTATCTTTACGTCTATAAATAGTGTCTACCATTTTCGTTTAAATTCAACATTCTTTTGTTACCTTTTGCAAAATTTATGAAAATGTTACTTCGAAACTATTTTGCTTCATACGATACGCATTTTAATGTAAGTAACGCAGTGGGCCCCTTTTAGAGATAGTGCAATGAAATTTTCACTAAGAGTAATTAAAAAATAGTAATTTTTAGTTACTGATAAATATTTTTTGCACTTGTTAAACAATGAATTTCAATAAATTTTTATTACGTCCTTACGCTCGACTTTAAATGTTCATAGTAACTAAAACATTTATTCGATCTCATTAATTTCTTCGTTTCTGCGGTCCATAGACTTTTATAAAGCAATGCAAATCGAATAATTATTAATTTCGAAAAGTTGATTTTTTCATAGAACGTCTCCGAATTCTTCACACAGGGGCCCACTGTGTGCCACCGCGACGGATCCAAAGTTGGCGGTGATGAAAGGATCGCAGGCTTTTCGCTATAATATCGAAGGACGCGGAGCGACAGTCGCGAAACTGGGTCGAATGGAACGCGTCTCGACGCTCCGCGAAACTCCTCGTCAGATTTGCTGCGCTGTTTCCCTCCGTAAACGTGATTGTATTGCGAGCATCCACCCTTTCCCCCGAAACACTCCCCTAACGCCGGAGGTAAACAGAGCGTTAGAAAGAAAACGTTAGAGTCCCCGTTCGTGCGCAACCACCCCCTCCGTTTCCCTCAAATCCGTTTACCGGCTGAACGAACGCTGTTACGCGAACCTCGTGTATTAACATCGCCGAGCAAACTTCAGCCCTTTCTTTCTTTTCTTCCTGTTCACCGTCGGCACTGCTCCACGATGTATCTTGTTACGTTTAAGAACATGCACTTCCCAATCAATAATCCCCTGTCCGTTGCAATGTTTTCCCTTCGTTCGAGCCGTTTCATCGGTCTTCGAGCAGTTTGCTGTACCAACTTTGGACGCGTTTCGTGCAGACGGGGTGCGAAACGTTGCTTGGCCTCGATTTTTACGGCCGCCGAGTTTTGATCGGGCAATTCAACGGCAAGAACAATCGATTTGTACTTTCATCGACTCGAGTTTTAATATTCGAACATATTTTAACGCTTTGCACACGAAGCTATTTATACTCTATACAGTATTTCTATTTTGTATGACTCGTTGGATTTTATGAATATGAAATTGAGCTTTTCGTGACTCATGCAAGAATTACGCTCTTAACAGTTTTTTTTCAGATATAAACAGGTTTGACAACGTAAATATTGTTTTGATACACGATGCAACAATTTTTAGTGGTACCTCAGAGTCATCATTAAAAGTTGCTAAATTATTCTTCAGAAAAATTTTTACTTTATTCAAATCTATATCCAATGAATTGTTGGAATCGTAAGTGTTGTGTGTGCAATCATACGTATAAAATGAAACTAAGCCTAGAAAATATAAATGACAGCGTAGTTTAGAAGAACTGTCTCGATGTTGAAGTGAAAGTAGCTTCGAGTGCAAAGTGTTAATATTGAGTAATTATTGTTCGGAAAGTTAACTTCGTATTTCGTCGTGTATGTAGAAGAGCCCAAAAATTGTGATTGATCCGATCACTGTTTATACTTTGTGCCAGTTCTCGATGAACAGAGTATAGATACTAAGACGTGGGTTCCCGGAAAGTGATTCTTTCACGCATAAAAAAGAAAGAGGACGTCGCGTCTTCGAGATTGCGTAGGAATATTATATAAGAAAGTTGAGAAAAAGGCGAGGTTCGAGGAAAAGGCGAAGTTCGCGAGACGTATAAGGTGCGAGCCAAGGAGGCGCGAGGCACAGAGCGAAAATTACACGTGTCCGGCTGGAAATTATGGTCCCCCGCGCGATGTCGAAGAAGTTTCGACGTGGGCGGAGAGAAGTTTAACAAGCTAACAGCGTAATACCGTGATGCCCGCAGACGCAGCAGCAACAAACCGCCAATACTTTGTTGCTGACACACTTGGGAGCGGTGGAGGCGGCTGTGTGCCTGATATTACTGATCTTTACTACTGGTTCCTGGCCGATCGCCGGCACCTGGTGCGTTCTACACGGCTTCCTGTTGACCGTTTTGCATCCGGTGGCTCTGTGGACCGTCACCGGCCTTAACTGCGACAGGTTAGTGCCTAATTTCCTCTGCTGTTTCTCGTTCACGTACTTTCTCGGCTCGTAGAGAGCCTCGTTACATCGGATGTTAAACTTCCGGCGATTTTATCCTTGGTCTTTGTTGATTCGAATTGTTTCTTGATGTTCATTTCATTCATAATTTTAACAACAGATTTATGGAACACATGAGAATTATGGGTACTAAAGATATATTTATGAGTTGTTTATTTAATACGCGTGTTACTTGCGGCAAATGTTACAATAACAGTCGTTATAAATTGGAATAGATATTTTATTGTTACTTTTATAAACTAATATAAAACGGTTGCTTTTAGTGCTCCGTAAATCTAGTGTCAAGGAAAAGAATTTCTGCAGGGCTAATTGCTCGTCGATCAGTCTGGAGGACAAAGTAATTGCTTATCACTAATTTTGAGAATAATAATAATAATAATAATAGTTAGGTGATCAACGGCAGAAAGTTCCAAAGATCGTAATATTTATCGATAGAAAAGGCGCCAATCGGATACATTTTTAAGAACAATTGCGGCTCTATAAAGGTTGAGTGGTTCACCGAGGTGACGGTCTGATTAATCCTCCAAAGAAAAAATGTCACGCTACGAGGTTGTAAAGATTTTATCGAACATTCGTTTCGAGATCGTACTCCACAGGAAGATACTGTCCGCAAACTTCGCGGATGATTCTCCACAAAATTGCAACTCTCTTTCAGGATTCACGTAGAAACATCATTTTCGCTAAATATCAACGCTATACGTAGATTAATCCTTGCAAAGTTGATTTAGCAGAATCCTTTTCAACGATAATTTAATACAATCCAAGGACGCCTCAATCGAATCCTTTCATCAGAATTTTCTTATCGTTTGCGAAAAAGGAAACGATTTTCACAGGAAATCACTGTTTTAGAAATCTATATCGTCGTGATACACATAGAAGCAGATCCACAATCGACTTTGAACTCTGATATTCGTTTCTGTTCGCGAAGATGAGGAAGAATCCAGGTGTCTGGCAACTACAAAATTCTCGAATTATACCGCAATCAGGAGACAATCGAATTCTACGCTTCAGTTCCATCGTTCACCGTCAACGTAAACCCGAGTACCCTAAGTCAACGGAACACGTGCGGCTCGTTTCGCCTCGCAACGCTACCGCGACACCAGCAACCGACGATCTACTCGTCGTGTTTCATATTGAATCGAAGATCTCTCCCGTCGGTTGACGGTCGAAGAGATACCAGTTGAATGCCAGGAGCCGCTATTGACATCTTACATTGAAAAGCTCGGTCGGCTTTGTGCGCCGCAAGGTCACGTCTCGTCGAACGTCACCGTGGCTTCCAGATCGAACCCGATTTTTCTATCGCGAATCCTGCCGGATAAAGGACCTTTGATCCAACGGCTTACCGGCTTCGCGGCCGCAGGATCGGCAACCTTTATTCTGACACGAATCGTCCGTTCCCGATCATGCTTCCTCATCAACATTCATATCTTTGTCAGTTATACCTTATCCGTTGCAAACAGATTGTTTTGAAGGCTCCTTGATTTCGTGCCTTGTCCTTTTGTTACGACAGAAGACAAGCTATGGTACTCTGAGGATTTACGAGATCATTCCTGTGGTTCCTGAAATGCTACATTCTAAAGAATAGTCGCATGTCTACCAAGTTGCAATACCGGTCTTTTATACATTCTTTAAAAATAGTCTATAGCAATTATGTTCGAATACCAGTCTTCTATACTCCGTAAAGAATAATCTTATGACTTCTAGTTTTCAATACCAGTCTTTTATGCACTCTAAAGAAACTAAAGAAAAATCGTACGACTTGTAGCTTTCAATACTAATCTTTTACACTCTATACTATCCAAAGCGAAACGTTGCGAAAGAAACACCAAACTTGTCGCCGGTAAATCGCGGGACACCTTCGTAGCGTGAAACCGTTTTGAAAAGCGATTTTTTGCCGCGAATAATAGCCTCGGTAGACTGAGATTATTAGATTCGTATGCCGTGAGGATGAAAATCCATTGGACGGTCGCATTGAAAGTCTTCGCTCGAAATATACGTGTTGAACAAGCGCGACGGGCGCGTTATCGGACGCGTTCGGTGTCGGCGGCGAGCGCGGAACGGGATGAAATTGCTCCCATTTCGCGATCACCAGCCGGGCAATAAGAACACCAGGAATATAACAAACACTTGGACGGTATTGAGTGGCTGCGGAATCAGGCCGGATGCTCGCGGACAAAAATACTGGAGGACAGGCGCGATGCCATCGTTGAAATACCAATCCGCGGGTTTAGATATCAGGTCGATCAAAGGCCATATATATATTATTCATCGGCTCCGTGGATTTAAACTGTCCTCCTCGTGATTTCGTATACGTACACGCAAGCTTCTCCCGTCGGTCGTCCGTCCGTTTTTTTCTCCGCTTGCGAATTTATTCGTGGACGTTGAGCATATAAATCGATCGAAAGCAATTAACTGCACTCGAATCGTAAACGATGGGAATTTGGACGAGATTCGTGCCGGATGGATTCAGTTGCAGGATTATGTGATTATTGTGCAGGTACTACGCCATTGCAGCGCCGTTGCACTACGCTGCCCTGGTGTCCCCGCGGCGCGTTGCGGTTGGTCTGGCTGCATCCTGGACAGGGGCTCTGCTGCTTTGTATGCTGCCATTTTGGGGACTCGTCCCACCTTATAGGTGTGTTGCACCTGTTTTTCGGTTGGGCGTTTTAAGGTCGATGCACATCTACTTGCCCGGCACCGTTCAAACGTGTTCATACTTGCAGGCAAGCCCGGGCCAGGCTTGCTTCGCCCGTAATAAAATCAAAGCAAGACGGAACTACGGAATTGCGTAAACTGCGCAATCTTTCATTCTAGCGTTGCAGGCAATAAACCCGGGAAAGCATTTTGACGTGACAAAGCATGCAAAAAAAGGAATCTATGAAGGCTAGATAATGGCTCGACTCCTGGTAACCATCTGTGGATCATAATTCAATAAAATATTAAATTTTGAAGAAAATAACGGCTTTTCGGAGTAACTGCATACTATAGATGGATTAGTATTGTTTGACGAACAGATGGGGTCGAAAGGGAATTTCCTGATTCTTTACGGCTTTGAACGCGGAACATGATGTATACCCAGCTGTTCATTTAAAAAATACATTTTCAATTGTGCAATGAAATATAAACTTTAATGTAAGATTCATTTCCACAAAGACTAAAATGGAAGGGTGTATAAACTACAAAAATACAAATTTCGTCTAGGATGACGTTTCACTGGTTTCCTAAAATATTTAAGTTAATATTAATATGAAAAATATGTTTATATTTTTCATAAAAATCAATACAATCTTTATAAAATTATATCGTGTTTGGTCTTATTTTAATCAGAAAAAGCTCACGATTGCATTGGAAAAAGTCCCATTAAAAAATAGTGAAAAATAAAGAAGTTGCACATTGGGTTATTATCTATTCTTCATTTGTCTGGCACCATGCTCGCACGTCTAATGTGGATACTCTCAATCGAGCACGCTGCTAGCACGACCCGAGCCTGGCACGTAGATGTGCATCGATCGTTATTCGTCGTTTAATCTTTGTATCGACAATTTTGTGCATTGTGTATCCACTTGTAACACTCATAATATTTCGAATAAAATTTTATTTTATTTCAAATTGCATGGTATTATTTTTATTTCGAATTGCGTGGGTAATTTAATTGATTGGAGACCTAAATTCCTAATTACAGGTTCAATTATAACGTACTTAAATTATCTCGTAATTATATTACTTTCAGTAATACATTTGTAGTTCCGCAGAACGGTGTTTATAGGCGATAATGGGTGTTTGTTTGTCGCAGATACAGTCCAGGTCTGGGCTGTTGTGCGCCGGATTTCGGTAACGACTCGTGGGGTCTAGCCACGGCGGTTTACGGGGCGGTTTACGCGATCCTCGGGCTGGCTTTGCCGGTGGTGCTCGTCACCGTTTGCAATTTGCGCGTGCTCGGCATAGCGCGTTATCACCGTCACCGCATCGCCAGCGCAATTTACGAAGTCACCTTGAGCGCCCAAGTGACCATCACCCATCAACGGAATCCGTTTTTCGTACCGACTGTCACGGCACCGTCCGCCATCAGCCCGCCCCGTTTCCACAGCGCGGCTAGCACGGTTCGTATTCCTCCCCCCTTCGATTCGCCCTCACCCCTCGCTGTAATATCTGTTTGCTCCGCATAATTCATCGTTCGCGTGATACTAACCAAGCGAAGCCACTTCTCGTCGTACGTAATTCCGTCGGTTGCGACGGATATTGCTGCGGACAGCTCGCCAGCTTAGGCAGAACCGACCGGTTTCCTGGCCGTTTTATCTCGAGGAGTCTCCGGACACTGATAGCGAGATGACACGAGATCGAAAATCACTGTCAAGTGCATTCGAAATTGTCCGTGAAGAACGCGTGATTTCAATGTTTGAGCTCTGGCGGCTAGGGTATTCATTAATTGTAAGAGATTTCAGTTATCCATTAATTTCTGGAGACTAGGGTATTAATTAATTTCTGAAAACCAGAGTATTAATTAATTTCTGGAGGCTTCATTATTCGTTAATTTCTGTGTACTGAGCAACAAACGCGTCGTATGCAAATTGTATGCGAAGCGTATTTTTTCGATTCGGTCGCCGTAATCCCTACGTTCTGTGCGAGAGAACGTTTCCTCGCGGAGATGCAGTAGAAACACTGAATTTCCAGGTGATGCAACTGGTCGGCTCTCTGTACCTGCTTTATTTCCCGTATTGCGGCCTGATCCTCTGGGAGGTTTGTAGCGTCGGCAATCAACCTCACCTGCACGACCATCCGAAGCTGGCTTCATTGGCCTCTCTTCTGCTCGCCTGTTCCCCGCCTATCAACGGTCTCCTTTACGGCCTGAAGTCACAGACCCTTCGACGATCCGTGCAGAACTATTGGCGGAAAAAGGCGACCAAGTCGGAGCTCCAGCAAGTAATGATCCCGATCTCGGAACAATTGTATCGAACCTGTTCGATCGTGTACTCTTATTTCTAATCGATCTCGCTTTGTCCACCCTTAAGTGTACCTTGAAATTGTACTTCGAGGGTGCAGCGACTCCAATGAACTCAGTACACGTTCGTTTCTATCGACTAATGCAAATCGATTTTAGAAATTGTAGATTCATTCGCTTTCTTCACAAGATCTGCAGAAAATTTTTAGCATAAATGTCGGCCAACTTTGACCGACGAAAACTTCAAAACTTCAAAAAACCGCCAAAAATCATCATTTTTTTCTAATTAAAGCTTGAAATGTCTGCTTTAAGATACCATTCCTTGATTTTAAGTTTGTTGCCACTTTAACCATTTAAATGTGACGCCATGTTTGTCATATTGAAAATTACCATTTAAATGTTTGCCATATTGAAAATTGCTAACTTCGACGGAATACACGGACACCGTCAAATCTTTTTCGGGGATGCCGTTCGCAACGGAATGAAGTTCGATCCTTCGTCTTTAATTTAAAAAAAGAAAGAGAAACTTGGCTGCGATTTTTTCCCGCCATGTTGCAGCACTTTAAAGTAACACTTGTCAATCTCAAACGTCAGTCCCCTGGAAAAGGGTAGTTGTTCGAAGCAATTTTCAATGTGACAAACATGGCTTCACATTTAAATGGTTGCAGTGATGTGATTTCAAGCAAAAATCATCATCCCGCGATGATTTCTCGCGGGGTTATCGTCGGTCGAAGTTGGCCAACTTTTATCCAAAAATTGTTCTACGCTATAATTTTGTTGGGCGCGTATTTTGTAAAAGGTCGAAAAATTACGAAAAATTACAGAGTTAGAATAGGAAGTTTCGCGCGAGTACGTGCTAAGGCAGATTTAAAGAGATCTCCCGGTTCGGGATATGCAGGAAATTCAAGCAAGGACACCGAGCGCGGCAGGTTCGAGAAGACCGTCCGGAAGTGGAACTGGTTCCTTCTTCCCTTTCCCGCCATTGCAACGAAGGCTCAGCGAAGCCTTGCTGGCGTTGGGCTCCTGTCGCACCGGTAACAGTTTTGACAGCAACAGCCTCGGTTTCCATCGAACCAGGCTGCAACCCGCTGCATCCTGCAACACGCTTCGCGTGCCCGCTTCTGAATCAGGTTGGCAGTTGAAATCCTAATCAAAAAGTTGTTCGATCATCCGACGATCGGAGAACTCGTGTCTGAGCAACTGATCTCGAACTATTCTCTTTGATCAAATGGTGTCTTACATTCCTTTGCGTTTATCAATAAATAATTAATTGAAGACCATTGCACCGGTTCAAAAGAGATTCATTCATATGAACATTACTATTTGGTAGATTATGCATGAAATCTTCATCGCGAATCTAACTAGTTAGAGTGAAAAGGGTTGAATAATACAAAGTGTACTCTCAAAACATCAGTGTTTCTACTGATCGGTTCACTCGAACATCAAACGCGGTGAATCTCTTCTGCAATTTTTCTGAAGTACTGCTATCATGTCCTAAATTTCAAAGTTAATTATATTAAACTGTAACAAATATTTATATATTTAAGAAATTATAATAATACTAGAGAAATATTGCAGAAATTCACTGCATTTGATGATATAAAAAAATATATATATTTTACATTATAATAAAAGTACCGTCAATGTTATACAAAAAAATTAAAATTTTCTTTCCATCGATAATATCCACCGCGTTTATTAATTACTGCGTAGAGTAATTTCGATATAATGGGTGAACCAAAATTCTAGCGAGAACTATCAAATACAACAGAAATTTTGTATGTCGGAAATTGTTCGTGCGACGTCCGTTTAAAGTTCAACTATTCTGAAACGAATTCGTTCATTTTTCACCGGTACGCGGCGGCGCGGCGCGTCTCGCTCTGAAACTTCCACGAGCCGTTTGATCATAGACATTTCATTATCGCCGACACGATCCAATTATTGTGTGAATAGGCGAAAGCAGCAAGCTCGTGAGGTCGAGCGCGAGCGCAGCCAGCTTGATGGGTCCTCATTACCGAAGCGACTTCATCGGGGCGGACGTGAGCGCCGGCTGCTCTATAGCAATGAACGAGACGCCAAGAAGAAGCCCGAGGATCCTCATAACGCGGGCCTGCAGCGAAGAAAGTCAAGACGGGGGAAGCCCGTTGCTGAGGAAGCCGTTCGTCTCGAGTGCGCTGCCGTGCGACAGTAAATATATAAATCTTTTCGAATCGCCTCGCGAACCACTGCCAGCAATTGCTTCGAGCGGGCGGCTAGAGAAAATCGTGCGTCGAATTTTAGGGTGTCATTGAAAAAAGGAAGCTACGATCTTCGTAGCTGTTGACAGCAATTATTAACAACAATTGAGAACAGCAATTATTAACAGCAATTATTAACAGCAATTATGAACAGCAATTACGAACAGTAGTTATTATTTTGACACGCTTCCCAACCTACTTGTCCGAGATCTACTATGTTCTCCGAGAGCCGCTAGGAAATTGAAAGTTAGATGAAATATAATTGCTGAAACTAAACGGCCCCGAGGTCCCGCCGCGACAGGGTTAATTAACGAGAAATCTCTCTCTCTGTTTTCGATAGAACGAAGATGGCGGCACTGCAGCACCGGAAGCGACAGCAGCACAGGAAGCAGCGAGGCGAGCGTGTGGACGACGGGCGTCGCGCAGAAGCTCGCGAAAGCGAATGCAAAAACCGCGTCCGACATCTGGCAATCGTCGCGGCGATTTGGTCGCAAGAATCTCGAGGAGGGAGCGCTTTTGGTCGGTGTACGACCGAGCAATAACAGCGAGAGCAGCGACACCACCGACACGACCGTTACCACCACCACTACCATGACGATACCGAAGGCTGGAACGTTGGTAATGACCGTGTTCCCGCCGCGAAACTTCTTCCTTTTTACAGAATGCTCGAAAGAAAGCGCTAAGATCTTCAAGATCCACCACTTAATTACGTCTTTGAAACGAAAAATGCCACGTCTCTACAGCGCCTCCATTAACAGTATTCCATCTCCACTTCGTAATCATTGCACGTAAACGACTTGAATTTTTTGGAGATGTTTTCGTTGGACTAGCTTTCTTCTTTTAAATATAAATATAAATCATTATAAACTCAAAGTAACTTTTTCACACTTTGACTGATATTTAAATAAAAATAAAAAAAAAGAGATCTGTATTTGTACATTTCGATTTTCTATTGTTTCTAATGTTGAAATATACAAATACGGTGTTTTGTTAAGTTTTTGCTTAAATGTCACTGAAGATGGAAAAGTTACGTTGCGTCTATAATTATTCACGCCACTGTATTTGTAGAGGAAATATTTGAAATACTATTTTATAAATACTAGATTCTTTACAATTCAAATGAAACGGTATTCAGTAAAGTACTACATCAGAAACATTTTCCCGGTGTGCCGTTTCGCGCAGGAGAACGGTGGCTGTCGGGAACAAGCGAAGGAAGAACCGGAGGACTGCAAAGGCGACGGCGAGCGAAGCGAGAGTGGCCATAGTTGGAGCAGCGTCGACGACGTCGACGCGAAGGAAATCGCGGAAAAGGGTGCCGCGGAGGAGAATCTGGAGAAGATCGAGGCCGACAAAGGGGGACATAGGTGCAAGCAATTAAGGCGGAAATCGAAAACGATTCGCAAGCCGGACGTTCCTCAGGATTGCAAAGAGATCGCGCAACGCAGGCCTCTTCTCGCCTCGTCCTCTTAACTCCGATCGATCGATCGGTTGGTCGACTCAGACCGGTGTGCGTCCGATTCCAGTTTTCAGTTTATCAGTTTCTACCCCGATTTTTCTCCGCTGCCAACGATCCTCCGTGGGTTGCGTTACGCCGCGACCGACTACCGCGTTCGAAATGACTCGGTTTCTTATTTGACAGTTCCACGGTCTCGCGTGAAACGCTGGGATAACTTACAATCGGTGTACAAAGTATTCGTACACATTTTAGAGGGATTATTTTGCTAGAAATTTGTTTAAAAAATTGTTTGATAAAATTGCAATCGGTTGGCATGGTAAAAGAATTTAAAAAATGACGTTTTTTTAGCCTTTTTATCTGAGCCCATTAGCAAAATTTTAAAAATGTATTTTGCAGATCTCCGTAAATTATATGCCTGCTAAAAATTATAATATCATGCAGGAGATTAGATTAACCATCATTTTAACAAACCTGCAGCCAAAGTGTTCATTCACTGGACAGATCGCTTACCGTGAAAGAACGAATCAATGAACCGAACAAGAAACTGGCAAGTCTCTGGAGGCTGAAAAGACAACGCAACCCGCGCGGGATTCGATTGAACAGACAAGGACCGGAAGTGAACGGAGCCGTTTCGAGTGTGCCACAGTCCAGAAGGAACTATTATTTTTTTAAGGACCCGATCCCGTTGTTCACCGAACGTCCGTCGAGCTCGAGGAAGAAAGAGAATGGTCCCGACGTGTCCCTTTATGCTCGATATCGCTTATAATGTATCGACATATCCTGAAATTATATTTTTATACTTCCACTCAGCCAGAGAGAGAAAGAGAGAGAGAGAGCTAGAGAGAGAGAAAGAAAGAGAGAGAAAGCAGCGTTAACATAATGGCCGTCTGCCAGGAGAGTTTCGCGACCTTAGCCGTGACGATCGACGCATTTGGGACGATTCGATCGACATTCTTTAATCATTCTAACATTCTAACAAGTATTTCCTCGATGAAACGAGTATTCATTGATGGAAAGTCGATATTCATTATTGTGGACGTAACCTCAACTCTTTCCAGAATAAAATTCAATTTCGCAATGGAAACCCTGCAGAATTTTGCTCAATTCCGATTTCAATGGCGGATGAGATCGTCTTGATGTAAATCGCGGGATATAGAGGAAAAATAGATATTTCTCTGAACTAATTATATTTTTGTCAAACCTTGATGCGTTAAAATCCACGTCGATAGATAATCCTAAGAAAGAGTTGGATCTTAAAATTTTATTCGGATGACGAATACGAGATAAAAATACTAACGAGTCAAATTTTATTCGACACTGTCGGATAAATATCTAATCGAATAAAAATTGATTTGGATAACAATTTATCTGAATAAGAATTTCTTCGAATGATTCATTCGAATAAGAATTTCTTCGAATAATTCGTCCGAATAAGAATTTATTCGAATAACTTATTCGAATAAAGAAGGAAGAATTGTTTAGATAAATAGATACAATAATTTATTACGAATAATAAATAATTGTTATTCGAATACAAAGTTTAGCTAAAAAGAATTCATTCGAATAATTACTTCAGATAAATATTTATTGGAAACAATTCGAATATTGCCCAACTCTGCCCTGTGGTTGCAAGAAAGAACGCCTAATTTTTCGTAATACAGCGTTTTAAATTGCATAAATTGCGTGAATCCTATTCCTCACGGCACATTGAATACGCAGACTTCAATTTTTTGAGACACACAACGTTTTCGCCAGAGCCAGAGAATTATGCGAAACCGTGCAACCTGTGGCGTCGCGATCCCGAATGCGTCGACGCGACACGGTCAGGTTAATCTCGTCGCAAAAAGGAACAAAGTTGCCCTCCCCCACCTCGAGACGAGGAAAGTTGATAGTCCAATCATCCTTGTAGAAGCGCCGGCAAGTCCGGAGGAAAGTTCGCGACGGCGCTCGTTGGAATAATTTTCTTTGTTACCTCACCGTCGCCATTCGCGACAAAACTTCGCGGGAAAGAAACATCGCGCGACAAGTAAACGAACACCCGAGAAAGTTCTTTGTGCAGCGGAATCCGGCGGCAAACAGCCGTTGCCCTCTACAGACGCTCGAATCTCCGGCGAAATATTTTTGCGATCAATGTAGATGCTTCTGGCGCGACGACTCGACAAGGACAATATCGTATTTCGGGGTTTAGTCAACATTTTCTTCGAATTATTTGCTAAAACAATAGGAAGAAGAGTCGGTTCTTTTTTCAAAGTTTTGGTTTGTTTAATCAGTATCGAATAAAATTTTCTTCGAAATATTTGAATAGAATTTATTCAAAATGTTCGGGAAATTTACTCGAAATATTCGAAGAATTTATTCAAAATACTCGAATAGAATTTTATTCGGAATATTGCTTGAATAAAGTTTTATTCAAAAAACTTATTCGAAATATTATACAAATAAAATTGTATTCAAGAAATGTATTCGAAATATTACTCAAATAAGATTTTATTCGAAATATTATATGAATAAAATTTTATTCGAAAAATTAATTCGATATATTACTCGAATAAAATTCTATTCGAAGAATTTATTGACTTCGAAGAATTTATTCAAAATGTCTTTCGAATATAATTTTATTCGAAACATTATTCAAATATTGCCCAACTCTGCTCAACATATTTTTTAGGATACTTGAAAACTAGATACATAGTCAAATAACAATATATTTACTCTGGGTCTAAATGGACCCACGAAGCCCCACCGCCGTCTAATTGTTAATGAATCCTGCTTTTGAAAGACTGCAAACCAAATTTTTGTGCTCACGATTCGCTGTAGTAAATCTGTCTAGACACGTTGGAATTTTCAGTTTGTCTTTAACGTTGATATTTGAGATCAAATATTTAATCGGCAGAGTTGTAGATGGTTTTACATGCAACAGAGTTCCAAAAGAACCGGTTTCTACATGTGGACGATCACGATAATAATTTTTCCACTTGAAAATCGTCGAAACGGAATGTATTCAATTGTAACCACGTGGTACGTGGTACGTGCAAAGGCCTCAATGTGGCCCAATTCGTGATTATACAAAAAATCATGCTCTTATCTACATGACTGACCAACGTTACGATGTGAAATTCTTGTAAAAATTACAATCATCCGAAATATTACGAAATTACAGTATCTTGAAACTGACACAAAAAACTTCGGATCTCTCCTCAGCCAATCTCGAATGCTACGATAACATTGCATAGTTTTTTCCTCATCAGTATCTAATGAAAGAATGTCGGAGATTGTGAAATATCGTCCACAATTTTCCATGAATATCGTTTTGTGTTTCGTTTTACGCATACTAATGTACAGTTTTTGACAGATCAACGATTCCGTTTACCGAACGCTCCCATTCCGAGCACCGTCTGTGTTATTTCGTTTCATCCATTATGGCGCTCATAATATTTAATTAAGCGGCTGTGCGGGTACGACGATACGCCAACATGTCGAATAACGCCGAGCAAATATTGAAAATTTATTCGAGTCGATATGCCCGATCGCGCGAGTTCAACGAACGATTGCGAAACAGTCGTTCGATCCGGGGATCGAAGAGTCGCGGAGCGGTTTAATCAGTTTTATTTAAACCATATGAGCTTTGTTTAAGCCAGGAGAATTTTTTTTAACAACATTTCCTCGATGCAAAGGTTTTCATTCGGACAGAATTGAGAAAATAGAGATTTTGATAAAAATTGTCCTGCAAAATAAATAAATATTGAGAAATTGTAGCACAAATACTGAGTACCATTGAACGAATAACATTGCGCTTGTTTAACGTTGCATCATTATTGCATTTGTAATAGTTAAAAGATTTCAAAATTCAATTAAACATACGAAGAGTGAATAAACGATTAAAAAAATAACATACTTCCACGAACCGTCGAGTACATAGATTCCGAAAAATCTATTTCTTCTTAAAAGAACATCAATTTTTCTATATTTTTGTAAATGCAGCTTTTCGTCCGGCTTTGGAACTCTGTGATGGTTTTTATTACACTTTTGTCAAATTCCGTCAATTTGAATCTGCAGTAACATTATGTTTTTCCCTAGTTTCATGAATATTATTTAAAACATTAGGTTTCTGTCAAATTTCGTCCGTTTCATGAATACGTTATGCTTTCGTCGAGTTTCGACAATTTCATTAAATTATGTTTACGTATTACGTTATGCTTTCACCAAGTTTCATCAATGTTATTGTAAAGAAACATAAAACGTTACGGAGAGGTTCGAACGTGTTCTGCACACGAACGTTGAACACAGCGCGTTGGAATTTGACAGAGATTCGCGAACTTAGAGGACTTGGGATTGTTCGCCTGGGAAATTGGCGTGATTGACGAGCGGATCGATCAATGGTTAGATGATCGTTGATCGGAAGATCGCTAATCGATAATAAACAACGATCGCATGGACGGCCGAACAAATCAAATGTGATCGAGGAGAGCGAGGACGATGGTTTTCACCGGAGAAATTTGTACAGTTCGTCCGCGAGCTCTGATCGACAACTGCGTTCCCATCGACGCGATAATAATTTGCAATTTAGCGGTAGCAAGCGTCCTCGGAATGTTAACCAAACGTTAATCTTCGCGATTGTTGGAATTGATGTTTCAGATTTTGTAGAACGCGAGAGTATGCGTGTGTACGCGATTGTGTCTGATCGTATGTGTGTCGTCGAACGTGTGCAATTGCCACGGTGTTGAGTATTTCGCGATAAACGAAGTATCGTTTTTCCTCGAACTTCGAGGAGAGATCATTTTTCCAGAATCATCTTGATTTCGCCCGAATCGTTTCTGCCCTGTTAACGGACGTCTTTCCTCCCCGGGACGTGCCAGTAAGAGATTCATTAAGGAAACATTGTTCATGAATAATTTACAAGGCTCACCTGTGTACACCTCGATGTTCGAAGACCATAGAGAGGCGAGAATGTTGTTTACCTTTGATTCGCGTGCTCCGTCTGTCGCTTATAAATTCGTCAATTAGTGCAGAAGGAGAAAAGTATGCGTCTCGTGTTCTCTTTTGCCGTGCCGGCTTGAAGAACTTTGTCGGGTCCGGGTGTTGCATCAATGTTAATTATAGTTACGGTATCACCACCTAAATGATGTCTGAGTGTATGTCGTTAGTGCAAATAAAAGTATTGTTTCAACACAGCGCAGCTGTCTCCTTCGTGCGCGTCCCGCCAAGTCGGAATAAAGAGACCAAAACTGTTCGAATCTTTCACCGTGACACATTTCGCCCTTTCAGAATCCTGTGAATCCTAATGCGACTCGGTCTAAACGTTGCTACAAAAATTAACTTGTTGGCAATGACTTTTGCTACGACAATCGCGAACAATTAACAATCCTGCCGACAATTGGCTTCCAATTTCATCCGGTTTCTTACGAACTATAATTTCTTAACTTTTTCCCATTATGTTCGCGAGCAATTGATGTTTCTTAGATATTGCTCCGTAGTTCTCTTTATCGATGTGCCTAATTGATACCACAATTAAGTACATTTGTATGGTTTATTGTTGTAAAAGCTAGCCGATTTCGATATCTGCTTTGTGTGATTTCTATTCGGGTAGATTTAACGTCTCTGATTTTAGCAGAAAAGTATCTGTCTGAGAGGTAAGAGGAGACATTTGTACAAAGAATAGCACGAAGTTTTCGTAGCAGACCTTTCCGATGTTTCTTATAGGACCGCAATATGCAGCCAATTATGACAACACAATGTGCACGTGACCGAAACGTTGATCGCGCAACAAGGTTCCAATTATGCCTGACATTTCGCGAATAGTTGCCACATCGTAGAACTTGTAAAGCAACTTGTAATAAATTCGCATGCCAGAGGGATCGTCGTCGGAAACCGTCACCGCCTAGATCGTTTCATGCCGGTGGCCACACAACCGCCAACTCCCGAAACTCATTTATCTGTGTAATCAGGATTCAAAGTTAATTTCGGCCGGCAGATTTTCCGGACGCGACGCGCGTCGCTACGAAATTATCGCGTTTCGGAATATCGTTTCCGTTAAACGACAACTCGATTCCCTGCGAAATTAGAGTCTCCCGTTGTTGAACGTTCGAACAGCACCTCATATTAGCCGTGGTGCATACACCTCATTGACTGCTTTTCAATTTCTACGAACCGAGCCGAGCCGAGCCAACCCGAGCCAAAGCAAGCCAAAGAGAGCCAAGCCGAGCCAAGCCGAACCATGCCGAGCGGAGCCAAGTCAAGCCAAGCCAAAGCAAGCCAAACGAGCAAAGCTAAGCCAAGGCGATCCGTGCGGAGCCGAGCCAAGCCGAGTCAAGCAGAGCCGAGCCAAGCCGTGTCAAACCGAACCAAGCAGAGTGGAGCCGAGCCAAGGTCAAGTCAAGGGCACACCAAGGCCAAGTCAAGGTCAAGCCAAGGTCAAGCTAAGGTCGTGCCAAGGTCAAGCCAAGGTCGTGCCAAGGTCAAGCCAAGGTCAAGCCAAGGTCAAGCCAAGCCACGCAGAGCCGAGCCAAGGCGAGCCAAGCCAAGCCTATTTTCTTCGTGTGCGCCATCAAAGTATTTAAGGTATCGCACACTATTTTATTCTGAAAACCATCGCACAATATATAAATTTCAAAATTGTGTGAATTGAATGATTAATTATGTTAACTCCGTATATGCTACAACGTTGGGCAATTCCTAGGGAGTCTAAAACTATTGCTGCAACGTGTTATAAAATAATCACTTTACTAACCTTTGAAGATTTTTATTTCTAAATTAAAGATTTTCAGATTCAATATCAGATATTAAAGATTTCTCTAGATTCAAATTTCAATAAAATAAAATGAAATAAAAAATTCCTTTGATGTTGATGCGATTTGCCAGATGACCTTTCTTTTTTAGAAAAGCCTTCGTTCGACGTCCGAATCTTTGATCGTTCCTGTTCAACTTATTATTGCCGATCGTTTGGGAGGGCACAGTCTGTCCCGCAAGGACGTATCGATGATAATAATAAGTCGATGAGAATAACCACTAGTATAAACGCATGAGTACAATGAATATCAACGTTCGTTGTATAGATTATTGTATTTTATTTAAGTCTAATTTATTGTATTTTATTCTATTCTCTACTTTCTTCTAGTTTATTTTAATTTATTTTCTTGTTTTATTTGAACTATTTTATTTTATTGTATTGTACTATATGGTATACGATGTACAAGGAAATGGACTACTTATAATCCGTAAGGAAACCAATAAAGTTCATTAATACAAAAGTTTACTTCGTCCTTTAGACATTCATTAACAACGAAATAATTGAAAATAATTGCAAAAGCAGCGAATAGAATCGTGGAGTAGAGGTTTAAAATGGTAGCCAAGATGGAATGATATGTCTAAGGAAAAGAAAACTAAACATCTTCAAACTAGTATAGTGTCCTAAAACAGTGTTTTTCTATAATCAGATTCACTTAACAGAATTCACGGAATTCCAACAGAGTCAAAATCATGATTCTGACCCGATGATTCACGAGAATCGAAGAACAATATACCTATACAATGAATACAAAAGCTCTTTGGAAATTGACTAACGCCCGAGAAATGATCGAAGGTAGTGAAGAGAAGCGTGCAGCAAATGGTTAAAATGATAGCCGCTTAATTATTAGCGCAAAGAAGCTGACAAAAATCGAATCTAAGCATCGTTAAACTATACAATGTCTTAAAACAAGCGCTTCCCAAAGCTGGTCTCATTTCCGCAGAAAATGCGTCTCAAACAAAAATCCTTGATGATCGACGGGGTGAGAACACTGTCAGAAGCACAGCTATCAGCAACGGAGTAAAAATGCTGCCTCGGACCCATCCGGAGCGGATGGTGGAACAGGATGATCTCGAAAGCGTGATCGGCGCCAGCAGCGTCTCGTTACGGATTCAAATTTCCCGTCTCGCCAGACAGGCCGCATTTGGCCTCTGGACCAGAAAAACTGGTAATTCGACGAGCAGTAAGCAGCAAGAAACGGCACGCGTGTACTGGCTGGTGGAACAAGGGGCCCCTTTTAGAAACCGGGCCGATCCATCGAGCACACCCTGTCCCCTGTCGCCGCCGGAATTCAGATAAGAAGCATTTATTCGGGCCGGTCGGCTCTCGGCGAGGAACAAATCCTCCCTTCTCCGGTGCTCGCCACCTCGCAAACATGTTTCGTAAACGTTTTCGTGGAGAGACCCCGCCGATCCGGCCCCCGGTGCAACACTGCGCCGGCAAACGGTGTTCAGACACGGACGACAACACCGTCCTCGACGGTCGATGTGACAACGCGCTGAACTCTCTCAATCCGCTTCGCTCCTCTCAGCAAATCGCGCGTATCCGCGTTACACGCTCGATAATACGGGCCGGCGAGCACGGATCTCATTAGTGGTGAATCGAGACCGATCGCGAACTTGGGTCACGTCGGATAATGAAACTGCCAAGGTCGCCGGGGAACCAGAACGAATGCTGAACAAGGTACATACTGTCATACGCGATTTCCTCCTGGTGCATCAGCGTCGCCAAGATTTACCGAACCGGTTCGTCAGCGGACACTACGTCTTTGCGCGTTATCCCTTTCGGAGATGTTTCTTCGATCAACCAGATTTTGTTCGTTCGATGAAGGAAAAATTTTAAGCGATGCTTGTCTTTGATATTCGGCTGGCTTTCTGTAGACATCCGTCGTGCCACATACAGCGACCCACAAAAGTGTGCGTATACCTTTTAACCCTTTGCATTCGAAACCATTTTAGCTCTGAATTCGAAATAGTTTTCCTGCTTTACGCTGTCTCCATTTTGTGTATGACTTAAGTGATTTCATGTACAGTAAATACTCTCCAAATGGGGCTCAGCTTTCCTCTTTGGGAAGAGGAGATACGATCATTCGAACCTCGTGGCTTGTTTTTATCGTTGTTAACAATCGGTGACTATGAATTGTCTATTTTTGTTTACAAGCCGAGCGATAATTGTGCAGAATCTACTGTATATGTGAAATTGGATTTTGTGACTCACTGAACAATTACGCTTGTAATAGTTTTTAAAATATAAACAAATTTGCTAATGAGCTTTCCTCTTTGGGAAGAGGAGATACGATCATTCGAACCTCGCGGCTTGTTTTTATCGTTGTTAACAATCGGTGACTATAAATTGTCTATTTTTGTTTACAAGCCGAGCGATAATTGTGCAGAATCTACTGTATATGTGAAATTGGATTTTGTGACTCACTGAACAATTACGCTTGTAATAGTGTTTAAAATATAAACAAGTTTGCTAATGTTAAAATTATTTTGAAACGTTATACAGGGTGTTAAAAGGAGGTGTTTCAAGAGTTTAAGAACTTTATGGTAATCCGGCTAGAGAAGTAAAATATGTTCAATCGACAGGTCCAAAAGACAGCCCTTTCGACAGAAAATCGACTTTTATTATCTAAGAAAATCGAATAACGTAATGCGACGCATTGAATGTAGAGAAATTGATTCAGAAGTACGTTCAAGGTTGTCAACACAAGATTGTTAACGTACCTTGAAGGGATGATCTTTGGACCTGTGTGTCTTTGGACCTATGAACATTTTTTACTCCACTCGCTGAGCACCATAAGTTCTTAAAATTTCCAAACTCTTTTTTTTTGACATCCCGTATAAAAATTTTAAGTGGTGAATCGGAGTCACCAGTCGAGTGCGAAGGGTTAAGACGCAATAACTTTTTTAAAACTCGTCTAAAAGACCTGAATTTTGTTTACATGATGGGGAGGCTAGCCTACTAGACAATAACTGAAATGCTATTTTTTTTTTTAATTTTCGTATTTGTAACTTGGAATGACAACAAAAATGAAAACTCTCGCTTTTTAATTTTTTTATCTGAGCCTATAACGAAAATTTAAAAAATGACTTTCGTAGATCTCGGTAGCTTACATGCATGATGAATATTTGATCGAAATCGGTTAACCCAGTGTTCGAGACCGAATGGAGTCGAGGGTAGCGGGCTCCCCAACATGACGTCCGCCCGTTACGTAATGGCATCTCCGCGAGTGTTTGAACACGCGCGGACGGTTTTTGATTTCTCGATCACGTGTTATTTCGAACAAAGACCACAATCGGCAAATCGCTGAAGTACCGATCGCGATCATATAGAGGCGTTGAATCTCCTACATCGCCTACAGGAGTTGGAAGATTGAAAAAACTGCAGATTTCTTACAGTTTTTGGTCAAAAGTATTAGAAATCATAACAAAACTGCGATTTGCCAAAATGGAATAGTTACAATTTAAAATAGTAGAAAGATTAAAAGCTTAAAAAGTAAAAGATTAAAAGATTAAAATAGTAGAAAGATTTAAAAATGACAATGTATTATATTTTCAGTCCGTTACAATTAATAAGTGAAGAAGGAACCTACTGATCGTTTTCTATTTGTTGCAAATGATGCGGGCAATGTTCATTTTGCATAAAAACCCGCAGTCCAATAATAACTAAACTACGAATGTTACTGTTTCCCAGTTTGATTTGGAACTTTCGAAACGGAATGAAAAATTTGTGTCCATTGACGAGAAATTTCGTTGCCGGAAATCTTTTCAGATAGAAAACATCCTTAGATGGAAAACATCTTTCGATAAAGGTCGATAATGGATGTTTCTTTTTTTCCAGGGGACGTAACCGCTCGGACGCGTAAATATGGCACAATCATTTTCGTCGAAACATATACTGAACGTTAGATATCGTTGTACACGTTTCTACACGCGTTTTTTTATCTAATTTACAACCGGGTCGGCTGTGTACTACTGTGACGAGCGTTCACGCAGTCTTCTTTTTCGAGAGCTGACGAAACTTGATAGCAACTAGCCACGGAACACAATGACCAGGAGAAACAGCTTCGAAGAAATCGAGGAGACTAGGAAGGAGCCGAGGTAAGCTCGCGAACATTTCTTAATTAACGGTGCGAAATGCTGCAAGAATAATTAAAACACTTCTACGAAAAACATTAAAACACTATCTATGAAACTAACTTCACTTATGTCACGACGAAGCGATTTAGAAAATCTCATGAAAAATTGTTTTTTTTAAATCTCAACGCTCCGCAGAGATATATGAAATTCTACATTATCTATGAAATGAAACTTTCGTCGTATTAAATTAATTTACGTATCAGTTTGAATAATTCAATGGAATTGAACTTTGAAAAACTTCAAGGATTGAAGAAATGTTAATAGCAAATATTCTATGAAAAAAAGGCTTCTAAACAAAAATGTCCTGTCACTTGCTTTTTAAAACACCTGTAATTCTGTCACGAAGTGATTCACAAGCGGTTCGAGTTTGTCGAAAGAATCGAATTTCTACAGGAAGTTTCGTATTTCTTTCATATCAGTGGGTATAACTATGTGATAGCAATGAGATTAACGATAATACACATATTGGTTGTTCTGACCGATTGTTATCCGTGGCAATCGCGTGGTCAGATCGTTTTCTGCGTCCGCGTTTTGCTGATTCGCATTATGCGGAGCTTGGCGGTTCCTATAATTGTCGAATATCCGCTATAAATTGTCGCAATTGCATGCCACTTCCCGATGGCTCGTACCCCGCGCGTACTACGACCTAGATATATAACTCATCTTAATTGCAAGTTTCATTGTTTCGTTATAATATCGGCGTTCGTGAGCCCCCGTTTAATCCCGCTAATTAAACATTATCATGCTCTACGTGCATCACGACCCTTTGATCGCTCTGCTAATCTTATTGATCAGATCAAACGGCATTGATTAGCAAGAAATAATGTAATGAACTAATCCTTAAACACATTTGAAAAACTTGTTCTTAGTTCGACCGACTTCTAACTTATATTGTATATTCTAAATCCTATAAATAATATCTAACTTATACAATATCGCTTGTTTATCCTGTTTTCTTATTAATATAGCATAAAATTTTATAAATACGAGGTTAAAAATAAAAGAAGCAGAAGCGAGAAATATAAAATGCGTTAATTGCAAGCGTTATCGACAAATTGCGAAATTTTATAAATTCTCAGTGTCTTTCACATCTTCAAAATCGATATAGGAAAGTGTTTAGACAATATTAACAGTATTCGTGTCTTCGTTGAACTAAAATATTGAGAAATATTTCTCATAAGTTTCATTTCTTATAAATTACCACTTCAAAATTTATATCTGTAGAATGATTTGCAGACTAGTTATCAATGAATCAGAATTATTTGGTAGCTATGTGTTAGCATTATCTGGTAGCATTTGTCTGTTTTATCATCAGCCGATAATCGCTGGCCGCAAGCCACGTATAGGTGAACATGTTTATGTTACCATGAGGGTTAGAATTCACAATTTCACTGAAATTTAAGACGATTTAAATATCTGTTCAGTTTTGGGATTAAATAGAAATGAAAATCATTTGTTTCTTTCTACGAATTTTCAAATAAAAAATCCGCTACGTAAACAATACCCGTTAGAAATAATTGAAAGTAAAAATTCCAGTTGCGTACGGTTGAATTGATTCAGTGTGTAGTACAAACTCAGAAAATGTTCATCTCAAATGGATCTAATTATCAAGACTTAATTCGAATCTTATCAACCCTCCAATTGGCGGTAAAAATAAAAAATTTGAATAGCGTGCGCACGGCGAATTGTTTGAGCTTATGGTGCCATTTGTACAGCATCAGAAGGATGCAAAACCCTCAGCGATCTCGGTCCAGAAATCATCGAGGGCCGCATGTGCACGCGAGAATCCTGGAAGAAGATGCAACGCGCATGTTCAGATTTATTTTGGTCTAGTCAGCTGGTGGCATCCGCCGCGGAACGATACAGTTACCGTTTCTCGCGATTTTCGATATGCGACTACCGGTGGAGACACGTCCGAAATGGCTGAGAGATTCCGTATGAAGCAGAGCCATGTAAAACACAAAGGGATTCGACTGTAAATGGTGATCAAGAACCGTCTAATTATCAAAGTGAGTGATTCGCCGGATCTGGCACCTGTCAAACGCGACATGTTTGATCGAGCCGACTGAAGATGGCGATAGCCGTTCGCCTCGCGAACAACCATTCTCTTGATGAAACAATGCGGAATCCTGTGTCTCTCTGACACTTTTCCTTTGTAGCAAAGAAAAATCATGACGTCCTCGGCATCGTCCAGCACGAGTTCTGCGTATGCAAGTACCGACGACATCCGTCAGTATTATGATAATGACAAACGTAATTTCCTCGACTCGGACGAAATCGGGACGGCTCGGCTTTTGCGATCGTACTCGCCCGGGCACAACAGAGTGGCCGGATTCTTCACAAGACACTTTGTCAACAAGTGAGTGAATTTTTGGCGCGAATTTCGATCGCGCAAAAAGACACCAACTATTTTTATAGGAGATTTCGTGGATGCAGAGTTATGTTAAGAAAACGCATCCGAGGTACTCATCCGACTCGGGTAGACTCGATCAGAACGAAAATCATTTTTTGTTCTTTAAATAGAATATTATGAAACTATGAAAACGATGATATATTTCACACACTTATTCATACGTAAGACGCACGGAAATTGTTGTTGTTATTCCAGCTGATAATCGTATCAGTTTCTGAGGATTAAACATCCAATTACGTTGTTATTGACACTGATGGATCAAACTTCAAAGTCCAACGATAAGGTCAACTCGAATGACAGTACAATATTATTTTTAACAAATTTGTATGTTTAGACGGATTTGTAAACAAATTTGTATGTTTTCATGCAGGAATTTGTCAAAGTTAGGTAACACTTACCAAGATGCTGTTGCACATAACCTAAACAGGATCTGTACATTCATCGTCTCGTTTTCCGATGATTTGATCAAATGCCAGTTTGGTCTTAGATGTCACAAACAGTACAATATTAAATGAATTGTTCAATAATAAACTCGCATAGATTGACACGATCAGAACTGTTCAAACTTGTAAATGACGAAATTTTTTTATAAACAAACGCGTCAACTTAGATGCACTCTCAATCGCGAACTGACGTACGATACCCAAAATCACAATCGAAAATATCTTTCGACATACCTTCACCTTTCGCGCGCAATTATCAGGTGGCGCACTCTGTACTACGCATATGCGATCATTCAAATATGATAACATTTTCAGGACTGAATTTTCGTGATACCGCAAAAATAAATAATTCGTACCATTCGTAATCAGCAACCTTATTGCTACAACGGTAAGGAATTATCGTTGCAGTGTATAAATCAATTTCAGTTCTCCATTTATTCGTCGAGCGGGAAACTTGTTTACAGTTTAAACAGGTAAACACGAAATCAGACGATCCAATTGATTTCCAGGTTTTACCTCACCACGAAAAACGTTATAATAGCCGGCGTAATACTAGCAGCAGTGATTCTAGCGATAATAGCGGTTTGTAGTATTTATGGGGCGGACAGAGATCTGGAATTCCATGAGAACGAAGAAGTGCCGCCGGATCCGGAAACGGCGTTGCCTCCATCTGCGAGCAAGTTAAGAACTTTCAAACGTGGCGCCGTTTGCGCGGATGGGGCGCCATGCGCAGTAGTGGGCAAGTACGTAATTCAAGTCTTCAAATTTCGAGCGTAGCGCGCATTCAACGGATCCATGATCTCCTCTACTATCACTACTACTATATAATATAATATAATATAATATAATATATATATATAATATAATAAAGAAAATGTTTCTTTAATTCTCGCAGATCGATTTTAGAGAAGAACGGTTCGGCAGTGGACGCTGCGATAGCCTCCATGATTTGCAACGGCCTGGTGAATATGCAAAGCATGGGTTTAGGTGGTGGCTTCTTCATGACGATCTACGATAGAGCAACACAGCGTGCATTCACGTTGGTGGCGAGAGACAAGGCGCCATTGGCAGCCAATGAAACGATGTACGAAGGGAAACCAAAGGAGGCAGCGTTCATTGGTACGCAGCACCGCTTTTTGTTTACCTTTCACTTGCGAGCGACTAAGCAACAAAGCCATTTTAAACGCAGGACCATTGTCTATCGGTGTTCCCGGTGAAGTAGCCGGCTATTGGGAGGCCCACAAACGTTTCGGTAAACTTCCATGGGCAGATCTATTCCAACCCTCGATCGAACTGTGCGAGGAGGGATACAATCTGACAAAAATCCAACACGACGGATTTCAGTTCAACGCGAAGAATATTTATAACGATCCGGTCTTAAAGTAATCGCGCTGTTACGACGGCTTGGCTGAGATATCAATCGTTCAGATTTTAGAAACCGGTTCTTTGCAGGAAATGGTTCGTGGATCCGGACACCAATGATTTCTACAGACCAGGGACGATCATCAGGCCGAAGGCAGTTTGCAAGACTTTGCGGACCCTCGCGGAAAATAAAGCACCAGTATTTTATAATGGCAGCTTGGGAAAGCTTTTGATAGACGACTTAAAGTCGAAAGGGGCGATTTTAACGATGAAGGACTTGAACGAGTACAGGTAATATTCAGTATTAAATGGAAGACTTGGAAGCGTTCAACGGACTATGATAATTAAGTTAAAAGAATCTGTATTAATTGATTCTTTAATGATTCGTGACAAATTACAATTTCAGAGCTGTCTGGGAGGAACCACTGACAGCGAACCTGTTCAATGGGATGAAATTGTACACGGTTGGCATGCCTGCCAGCGGAGCTCTTCTCACGTATATTTTAAACATTTTAGACAACTTCCATTTCACTCCTGACAGTATAGCTGACTCGAACCGCACGATTCTTACATATCACCGTATGATAGAAACATTTAAGTACGCTTACGCGTTGAGAAACGAGATGGCCGATAAGAAGTTCGTTGACATGGAAGAAGTTAGTACCCTTGCCCCCTCGCAGCAAGAGACGCAACAGTGCACTCACGGTTCAAGGTCTGACATGGGAAGTTCGCCAGAAACGTTGGCAATTAACGTTGAAGTCGTTCTAGCGATTATTGCTTGAAAACTATTTTAACATCTGGCAAGCTTCCCTTGCGAGGGAGAATTGTACTGAATAATCATAAGCCTCTATCTTCACGGACTTATAAGCATATTTGATTTTAGCTGACCAGGAATTTAACGTCGAGAAGCTACGCGCATTTAACGCAAATGAAGATAGATGATCATAGAACGTGGGACGATCCAAGACATTATGGATCCTTGACAATGAGCACCGCGAAGGATCAAGGAACTGCGCATGTTTCCGTAATAGCACCGAACGGCGATGCTGTAGCTGCCACTAGCACCATCAATTTCTAGTGTGTTCCACTTCTAATTTATTACGTTCTTCTAATTAATTACGTTCTTTTGCTGGTTTATTAATTCTAGTTCTCTGGTTCTTTCTAAATATGAATTCATGTGGACTTCCATAGTTTTGGGAGCGGGGTGGTCAGCGAGAGTACTGGAATAATCATGAACAATGTGATGAATGATTTCGGCATACCCTCTACAATTAGCTACTACAGTATTCCGCCAAGTCCCAACAATTATATCAAGCCAGAAAAGAGGCCCCTATCGTCGATGGTGCCGTCGATTCTCGTCGATTCGAATGGCGATGTGAAAATGGTTGTTGGGGCTTCTGGAGGCACTAAGATCACTACAACGGTTGCACAGGTTGGTAATCTTTCTGTAATGCTATAGATTTTCAGCCAACCAGAAATAAAAAAGACCTGGAGGATATGGGAATACGGAATTCTAAAAGGAATGGGTCGGTTTTCTTTCAGAAAAAGAATCTGCTGGATTAGTGGATCAAGTTTCGTACCTGAGCCTTTTCTTTTCGTAACATCTGCTATACCCTATTCTACCTAGAAAGAATCCTTTCCATTGCCACTTTAAAAGAACATGCATTTTTATTTTAGAAGAATAACAGTCCTTGCACGAGAATGCAATGTCTGATCTATGAAAAACAAAAAATAGTATTTTATTATCGAGAAAATACAATAACAAAGTTAACGACGACTCTCGAGCCGAGATCTAAGTAAACTTAATTGCTAAATTTTAATGATGCACCGCCTGTGATTTCAGATAATAGCCAAGATCATGTGGATGGGTCAAACAGTAAAACAAGCCATGGACGCACCGAGGATACACCATCAGCTCTATCCACCAGAGATCTCCTACGAATACGGAGTGCAAAAGCAAGTGATTGACGGTCTGAAAAAAATCGGACACAAAACCTCAAGATACCGAGTCCGTGGGAGCGTTGCGTGTGTTATTTTTGTAAATAATGGCACCGTTTACGCGAACGCAGACTTCCGGAAAGGCGGGGACGTGTACGGGATCGACTAAAACTGTACGAAGATTTTAAAAATCCATCCTTCTTTCGATTTTAACAGTATAGATTCCCAACTTGTAACCGGGGGATGTTCATCAAGAAATACTGATCGAGTCTTTGATCAATGAATTTTAAAAGTTTTTTCTTTTTTTTTAGAGAACTATCCTTGTTGTAAGTTTATCTTGTACGAAATTATAAGAACCTGGACTTCCTCAGTAATAAAACTTTTGCACGTGGTCCCGTCGTTGCGTAGTTGATGAATTTCTCTAGCGTCCAATTTACGAGTTTGTTAAACGATCCTCAGACATTGTGAAGAGTAATTCTATCTACTATCGATTGATGTGCAGCGGTGTAATTTACTGCATTTTTATTTCAGCGAATGTTCTGACAAGAGTTCTAATCGAAGCGTATCTGCAACAAAGCAAACAAATCTTTAAACTCTTCAAATTTCTACAAAACAATCAACATAAATGTACATTCAATGAAATGTTAGTGATTCAGTTATAACTTAACTATACCAAGCTACAAGAAAGACGGTTATCGAACAGATGAAAACATCTATGATAAACTTATCTTATCCCATTTACGAGGAGAGATTTGCATTTTTCAAACCGCGCGCGCTATTAATAGCGTCGAGAAAGTGGATAACACTTTCCAGTTCGATTTATTAAAAAGGAGATAGATTTAAAAATAGTGCTGTATTGCGCACGTAGCTGTGCGCAAGGAAAAGATACAAGATGAATATTACAGATGGCGTTCAGCGAAACATCGCTTGAACCTGTTTATCAACTTTGTAGCCGGTACACATAATACCGGTCCGCTTTGACATTAAAATGTTCATTAAACAACGAGATGAGATCGAATACATACAATGATGAAATACATACAATTTCGGTTGGGCGTGTACCACTTTGATCTTTTAATTTCACTGTCGATCAATTTCGAGGAACCCCGACTTCCTTCCAGGGTGTTCACGATTCGTGCAGTCGCAGCAGAAATTGAAACCTAAACGCTGTCGAATGTATGCTGCACGATTACCACGGATGGCGTTCTATTGGCAAAGTAGTTCCGAGTCAGTGATATCTGCAACGCGAGTCATAATAGCCTTCGATAAGCGAAAACGGGAGTGCAGAAGTCCCTGTCGATTACAAGCTCGTGAATATTCATTCGTGCTGCGCTTCCTCCAACGCGAAAACACATCGGCGCAAGGTGTCACGACACTCGCAGCAGAACGATTAAGGTCAAACCAGAGTATTTTCGTGATAAATTGTAAACGCACCTGTCCCTATTGTAACGTGTCCCGGTGCACGTACCGCTCGAAAACGCGGGCCATAAATAAACATTTCCGCAGACTGCTGGCCGATATATGAACCGGCACACTGTATGTTTTCACGTAGGAAGCCTAATTAGCATCCCGCGCGACGACTCCGGTAATCAGAGCATGTCGATATTGGAGATTGATTCCAGTTCACCTGAAATTTCATCATTTCGTTTGGATCTCAAGTGATCCCCTCTTCATTGTTTACGTTCGCGGCGCAATACCTACAGAAAACATGCTCGATAAACGTTTATTTATCAATCGAGTGGATATTCTGTTGCGGTTATCCACGCGTTTTTACGGGAATGATTAAAAACGAAACGGTTGCTCGCGATAACGGCAGAACTTGTTGAAGCCAATGTCACCGTTGCGCATGCGCGTTATATATCGGCCGTCTTGTTTGTATCCAAACAAACGAACAGCACTCAAAATTTAATATACTGCTGCAAACCGTTGCTGCGCAATAAGCTACGCTTGAGTAATTTCCACATTGTTCTCAACAAAAATATAAAGCATACAACAAGGTTAACATCGGGTGATTACGACTGCATACCCACACGCATGCAACCGGCGATTATCGACACTGACTGCATGCTGCAGTTCGAATCGCATTTTTTGGATATCTGCTTTTAGAAAATGTCTTGAATTCAAACATTTCATCGGTCATACGGCATTGCACAATACTTCGCAGATGCAGTGAAAAACTCTTAGATTGCGTGATTATATTTGCACGTTTGATTCTTCAGATGTAGAGGTTGTACACCCCGCAGCAAAAACACTGTCTAATGTTGTTAATCACGAACAAATCTAAACGCTTATTGATTGTTATACAAGTAAAATATGAAACTATAGAATGTTGAAATAATATTTTTTTATAGATATTTCTAGTTTTAGTTTATATACAGAAATTTGCATAATTTTTGTGTTTTTTTTTATAACAAATTTGTTGTTCTTACTAATCTCAAAGGTTAAAAAACATAATATGTATATGATGCGCTATCATTTTGTCGCGAGGTACATTTTCGCGTTCGAGCTTTTCTAAACAGAGAGTATAGTTTACAAACCGCGATTGCTGGTGTTTTAGTTGGCCCCAGTTGCCTGCAGCACAGGTCAATTTCGCGTTCCAACACATTCTATTCATCGGCGTTCCCGATTAGATTTCAATTGTTCGAACCGCTGCTCGCAGAAACTATTAAACTTGCGTTTATCACTTCGAGCGGATCGAGTTAAAGTCGATTTATATTGCAAAGGAGATTGAAAAGTTAACGGTTGTAACGACGTTTGCATCGCGCATTCGAAACGATGGACAATTGTGCGCTGCGCGCACGCGCGACGACAGCTCGGACAGCCTATATAAGGGACCGCGGAGCGCCGCTTCGCGACAGTATTGAACAAGTGCGATCTCGCAGGCAATTTTTCGACAGTGCTAACCGTAATTTTTGAGCATATATTTTTTAAAGAGCCGAGAGCTATGTCTTACCATTTCGTTGACGATTACGAGCATTTCATCTACGACTACGACAAGCATATCTTTACCGGGCATAGTGGTAAACAACGGAGTAAGCGCGAAGCTTTGACACACACAAACCATTTCGACCCGAGCGGCCATTCCAGAAAGATCGTCACGAAATTGATGAACACCGAGCATAATAAACGACATGCTGGGAAAACCAAGGCATAAATTGTAAGCAACAAATATCTTCTGTCCGATCCCGTTAGAATTTCGAACTTCCGATGTATATTGTTATGCGATTTTGCATTATCGATTCGAATATAGCCGGAAGAGTTCACAACCTTGGCCGGATTTAATGCGTATTTACGTTGGATGTTTTCCCCGCATACGCGCAGGCATTTATGTACATTCAGACGCTTGTAGAAGTAGATGTATCGATTGAAAATCGAGTTTAAGTTCAATGAATGTTTTCGCATTGTTTCGGTTAATCGTGACTTCGTCGATAGCAGTCAATAGCAGCCCGTTCTCCTTACGGTTCCTTTGTTTTTGTTTCACTACTGCGCAACCATTTTAAAGGTGACTCATTTCTTACGTGAACACTTGTTGCCTTTTGCTTTTCTTTTTTAATATGCGGTAAACACTTGAAAGTGTACGACAATTATTTTGTAAAAACTAAGAAACAATTGCTTTATTCTATTTTCATTTTATATTTTTAAATCATTTGTTTTTGTTTCAGGACTCTGGTGTTTGACCCTCCTTACATTTTAAAAAAGTATTAGTTTGTCCATTACTACAGACTGGAACTCCTTGGATATCTCATACACGTATCTACACTGCATTTCCCATGATGCAGGAAGAATAGAGGGACAACTCCTCCTTCACTATATACATATTATATGAAACAGAAAAATCTTAATTTTCTTTCGTTCTCAGCTATGGCATTTAGTCGCTGAACGTAGATTCTTACTTAGTATAAGATAATTAGTACTTAGTATACATAGGCTATATCCTATCATTGCTGTTTGTCACATTCATATTATATATCATAGATATATACATATATATATAACACAATCATCTCTTAAGTTAGACTGCTCTTGCAACAGGGTCACCTGTATCAGGAGTTTTCACGACGTGTGATTTACGCACATTGTAAACATTGTAGCCATTGAGCTCTTAAAATGTATTTCATTCATATGGGTAGTATCATTAACAATTGCTCAATTTAGGAGATAGTTATTTCTGTAACTGTAGCTTGTCATTTCTGGAAGAAGAGATCTGGCAGATCGTCGATGCTGTCTATCTATCTACCTATGGTCTCTTTCTTTGGAAAATCAGGCTATGTACAAAAATACTTCGTCTAATGCAAACGTTAGAAACACGCATTTGTTACTGAAAATCCTTCAGATAAATTTTTGTTAACTTTGTAAGACTTTTCTTTCTTATTTTGTGTTTACTGAAAAGTTGAAAATATTATGAATGATTAAAACATGTAACTACATACAATTGAAAATAAATTTAGTAAAAAAATAAATGTCGTATTGTCGATACAACACCTTATCGAATCATTTGTTAATTATTAATTTTGTTGAAATGTTAATTACATAGTTATATATAAAGTTACAGGTTGAGAATTTTCTTGAATCAAAATAAGGCGTATATTTGAACAAAACATTTCTGAAAAGTTTTTAATACTTTTTCAAATAGTAAATGTACAAAAATATTCAACTTTATACATTTTATACTAAGAGTAGGGACTGGCAGATACCCTCTGTATCCGACTGTCGAAATCTGTGCCATCTTCTCATGGTTGGGGACTACGTATAGTTTATGAAATATGGAGATTAAAATTAACAAAAATAATGGATAATTCATATAGACGCACTTATATCAAGTATTTAAAATAATTATGCACAATTTCCTCTCACATAATATTCACTCTCATAACACATTATTATTATTACGTTAATTTGTACTTAACGAAATCTATCTCTTGTCGTAAAATACCAGTTAGTATGAACTCTGTCGACTGTATAGTAACCGTTTTTGGAGCTTTCGCGAGGAACTTTTTCGCACTTGCAATATCTTCCTCACCAGAAATTATAATTGCTTTCTCAGGCCATTTTGATGGAGGTCGAACCAATGGTTTACCACCGCATGAATTAATTATACCTGTAAATTTAATATATTGAAGTTACAAACATTTTGTAAAATTTGTGAAGAATAAACACTAATTACTAGATTGCTGGTTTGTCAATTAAGAGAAATCAATTTTGTTTTCTAACATACTTTTCAATTCCGGCAATGGTGGGGCGACGTTAGGCGTTAGAACAACAGTATATCCATCCAGCAATTTTTGTTTCTTCGCCTTCTCCAAGCTTCTTCTTAATTTAAATCCGAACTTAGCTTCCGCAGCAGGATCTTTCAATATATAATTATCCAATTCCGCAAAGTGTCCCGCCCTTTCACTCTCGACCAACCAATTTACTGAAACTATCGGCACTGCTTGTGCCAATGCACACAGAAACTTAACAGTTCTTCGAACTTTGTCTGTGACTAGCACAGTACATTTTGTTGGGTCTTCAACTTGAGATGACCCTATGAGCAAGTAGAAATACAATTATAGTACAAATATAGTTAAACCATTACTTTTGTTCATGATTAAGAAATACATACCCAGTTTTGTTAACAGCTTAGTGTAATCATTGGATATGCCAGTGAATAAAATTTTATGTTTTATTTTATACGGCGATGATGTTGCAAATGAGGTAGACATATTTCTTTTTGACCTAGTTGGTGTTGACATAGCTGACATATCCATGCTAGAATTAATTTCTGAAGACGTTGTTTCTTCTAGTATACTGACTTCATTCTTCTCTTCCGTAACCACCTTTTGCGCGCTTCCTTTCTTTTTTCCTTTTTTAGTAGTTTCTTTACTTACAGTATTATTAGTTGCAATGTTCCTTCTTTCTCTTGTAGTTGTGTCATTCGCTGCAACTTTATTAACATTTGTAGTATTTCTGGAAGTTCTAGCGCGCTTGGCCTTTGTAGGCACCTCGAAGCTGGGGTTATCCAACTCATATACCTCCGAGGAAGTGTTCTCTATAATTTCTTCACTGGTATTAGTACTTGTGTGCCCACGTTTCCGAGTACTTCTTGTTCTAACACTTTTTGCATTTTCATTCGTCTCTTCCTGGTTCTTTACATTTACATTAATATCTTGTTCCTTGATACAGGAGTTCATAATCATCTCGACTTCCTGCGATTCTTCTCCTCCTTGCGCGCTGACATCATCCACATTATATTTGCCCGTTGCCCTTTTACTATTATTTCTTTCGGCCGCTGCTGTTGTACTTTTATCACTCTGTATATCAGATAAAGTACTTGTAGCATTATTGATAGTTGCTTGGCCATTCTCGGTCGTTAGCTCTACAACTGTATTACGAGACTGTGGTAGTGTCGGAGTACCGGAAGACAATCTCGTAATCATTATTCTCAACTGTTTAGCCCCGACACTTTCTTGACTGCTAGTAAGCGAATGTTGCGAACTATCCGAGTTGAACACTGGCGAATCTTTTCTCATTACATAGTCCAAAATATTTGCGGAACTGCTTCTGGTAGCTGGAACGCTTCTAGCGTTACTTTTTCTGCCTTTGAAAGCCACAGATGTTTTCTTATTGACAACCTCCTTAAACTTTTTCACGACGGTACTTTCAGTTACATCAGTCGAACTGAGTGACTCCTTAACAGTACGCTTTGCCCTCGTACCAGCTTTTTTCGCAGGTTCAGTCTTCTTCGCAATCAGAACCTCTTTGCTGACCTGAAAAACAGACGAAGTATTAATATCCTTCATGCTGATGGTGGAAATCCTTCCGTTGCCCTGAATAAAAAGACTGCGTCTTACTTCTTCTTGTGGAGGATTTGGTTCTGATTGTAGCAATTTACGCGAAGACATCCTCTTCGTTGGCCTAATCTTGTTTATTTCATTCTCATTGCTCTCTTGTATCGTCATCGGCACTCTATTCATATCAAAATTGTCAAAACTGCCTGAGATTGCTGTAGACCTTGGTTTCCTAGTTTTAGGTGCGCTGTTTTTTGTGTTCACACGTGCAACTGATTTTCGCGTTGACTTCTTTGAGGTCTTCCCACCAGACTTTGGTTTTATGCTTCTAGTACACAACATAAATTCTGTCGACGTCGATGAAGTCGGACTTGCTGGGTTCAATAGCGTTCCTAAAATTCGAACTTCGGGTAAGCCCGACATAATGTCCTCTTCATTAGACTCCAGCATAGTAACAGAATCCTCAGATGGTCCAACATCAACTGATGTGTTACATATTCGTTCACCTTTTCCTGGATTTCCTACAGAGTTCTTGTTACTCTTTGGCGATTCTGTTGTGTCTGCAACGAGCTCAATCTTGTCCAACTCCTCGACTTTATTTGTTCTTGAAAGCCTTGTCGATGGCGAATTTTCGGACGCAGACTTTAATAAAGCTGCAGGAGCAATATTCTCATCGTTTACAATTTTATTTACTGACTTTGTTTCAACTTCGTTCTTAGTACCAGCTGCATCTCCGTTAAGTCTATCATTATCTTGAGAATCTACAAGAATATTGCGTTGCTTCGTCGAGGTAAGATTCGAGAAATAGACTTGATGGGAGTCACCCTGATTTGTAGCTTTTCTCAAGTTAGATCTACGTGACTTTCTATTTGTTATCAATGGTGATACCTCTAGTTTAGCTACTGGAGATTTGTTTTTTTTTTTCGTCTTACTTGTAGACATACTTCTTCTATTACTCCTTCGAAATTCTTTATCAATATTAAGGTTAATGGACTTTTCCTCACTCTGTGACAATTGTAGCATATTCGTAAGCACTTGAGTTGGTATTTGTGACTGACTTTCGATGTCTTCATTAACATCAATAAACATCTTATTCAGACTTCTCTCTGTAGTATCATCCAAATTCACTTTTTTGGACATTCTTTTGTTTTGAGGTGACACAGTCCTCTTCTTTTTCTTAATATCAGTCGGCAACTGTGTCGGCGCCATTTTACTTTTAATGTCTTCAAATTCATCCTCTTCTAAAGGAGAATTTAATTGGTTAGAATTATTGAACGATGATTCGTTATAGGTAGAAATATTTTCTACACTAATTTCCTTTGGTGTCTTATATTGCACATCACCTTCCTCCTTCTCTTTGCTATGCGTAACCTTATATTTTACTAGATTAGCGTTTATGGAAGCTTCCATGTTTGGTATAATTTGCGTTGACATTAAATCGTTTGCATTCTCTATGCCTTTGTGCACCATATTACTTACAGGTTTATTTACTTCAATCAATTGTGTTGGTGTATCAATATCTACATTTCTTTCCTCCGTTATGTTTTCAGGTTTGTCCGTTTCGATCAATTGCGTTGATGTATTAAGGTCGACGCTATCTTTACTGACATTTTTTGAAAAATCTTTGTCTTTAAGGTTCATCTGTTGCATGGGTATTTCAAACGAATTATTAGAATGCCCGCTCGACACAGCGTCATTCTTGTTTTCCCTACTCTCATTGTGTCGGTCTTCAAGGGACATAGATGTAGCTTCTTTTTCCTCTGCAGTCATCGCAGTGGGACATCCTTTGTCATCAATATCGGAGTCTCCACTATCAAACTGCCTCTTTGTTTGACTTTTATCCTGACTGCTATCCTGACTACTGACTCGCAAGTACGTCTGAAATACGCACTCTTGATCAGTATCATCAGAATCATCTTCCATCACAGAAGCTTTAAATGCATAATCAACTCGTTGCGTCACTCTTTCAATATTATTCTCAGTGTTAACATTAATTTGTGTTGCTGCATCGGATATATTCTCTTTGTAGCTACTTTTCTTACTCATCTCATCCTTATCCACAGGAGAGTTTGAAAGGCTGATCGATTTCGGTTTAGACTTGTTCCCTGGATCATCGTCAATGAATTCCTTTAACAAATTCGGCGATTCTAGAAGATTGCGGCTTCCATCGAGTTCCGAGCATTCCTCGTCGAAGTTGGTCGTTACCGATAACTCTAAATACTCCTGCGAACCTCTCCGGCTAATCTCAAATTGCTCAGAATGTGTGGAATTTTCATTTTCGACTATAGCTTTCTCGGACTGATTAATTGAATTCGTTTCACCCTTCCATGCCTTCATACTGGATACATCTACCTTCAATTCTGCTTTCTTTATTTGTTCCGCTTTAACAAAATTTGTACTTTCATCGCCTTCGATAGAAGTGTTCTGTACATCAGTCTTTCTTGGCGTCTTCAAATTATGAATATCCACATCATGTTGTGTTTCTATATCACGAATGACTGTTACATTGCATTGGTTGTCTATATCGTCCTGTTGCATCTCCATGTCGTGTATGTCGATCTGATTATCAGAGTGTTTAGAATTACAGCTGCTTAAGCAGATATTTTGGATTTCAACATCGCGGATACCGATACACGAATCATTCTGAGATTCAAGTGATTTCTGCGTTTTCGTATCATGGATACTGACCGTCTGTTCATTTAAGTTCTTCTTTTCCGGTAGAGCTGGAGAGTCTCCAGACTCGTTCATACTGTTCTCAATGGAAGAATCCGGAGGATAGGTCTTACGACTGCTGGCAGAGCTTCTCGGAGGTGCGGCTGGTCGTCGGAATATAGAGTCTCCTTTTTCCGCTTGGGTCCCTGGGATCATAGAGGTGTCGCGCTCCGATATAGACGAATCATTCTATATAAAATCATTTAACAGAATTAAAAAATTGCTTGACAATTTCGTATTTCTGTACTTCAACGCTTTTGAATAATTACTATGGACGTATCAGGTGTATCCGGAATAACTGTATTTGCAATCCCCAGACAATTTGGTGCACGAATTTCTGGGATCAGGGATTCATCCATTGAACCAAGTTCTGAATATACAGCCCGTATCGTGCCGAATTCAACAATACTTCCACTTTTTAGTTCATAGTATCGACCAGGTCTTAAAACAGACTGCAAAGTAAAGTAAAAAAAAATCTGTAGTACATATTTAATATTTCAACAAATTTATATAAACAATTATTTTTATCAAGTTATTTATATAGTACATAATTGGATCAATGTATAATTAAGTTTTTATCATGTTCTACTTTCTATATTAATATAGAATTTTTATTAAGATATTTAATTAGTTTGTAATCTATCTGTAGCCATAAACAATATTTTATTACACTGTTGAGCTTCGTTTTGTTCGATGAATTTAAGTCGCAAATCCATGTTTCACCATTGTTAGATTCGATTTCTGCGTGCTTCTTGGATACCATCTGCAAAAGAAATTTATTATTACAAAATTCAGTTCTTTTTAACAAAAAATTTTTTTAAATTTTCAATTCATTCTGAGCTTTTTTTAGTATAATTATTAACTTCGAAATTATCGAACAAGTGACGATTAACCGTCCTGGCTAACTGGTCAGTCGGATTTACGTCAATCAGATAATTTTGTATGAGATTCGTGACTTGTTCACGCATGTAATTTTCTATCTTCGTATATGTATATTCTGAATCAATATTGATGTTTGTGGAAAATTTTAGTACAATGATCAACACAACGTTCTTATGCAACTACATATTTTTATACATATGGGATGCAGTTACTTTTTGGATATTTTTTTAACTTTTTGGATAGTTCGATAATCGAGCAAATTGTTGGAAAAAAATTTATCTCGCTCGATCTAAAACGCGTAAATCTCGCTGTATCCGAGAGCGGGTGTATCACCATTTCAAAAATTAATCTTAGGCCACGGAGTCAACATCAACAATCTTTGTTGAAACAGAACGAGTTATTTTTAGAAGTGAATAAATATTGATTCAGCGGAAATCAGAATTCTGAATTTGATTGTTTTTTTTATTAATCGGACTGCACATTCTGTATATGTTCAGCATCAGTGCACTTAGGGGGTGCAATCTCAAGTACACATTCGCATTTGAGATTGCAATTGTACTCGAATTTAACATTCGAACGATGGACTCAGGGTCCATTCGGACTCGGACTGGAAAAATTGATATCTGAATGCCAAGTTTCTGACAACTAATTTCAATTTTCACATATTTCGTCAAAGCCTATGGAAAAACTAGCGTATTTAGAAGGAATACCATAAAAAATGTCTTGAAAAAAATTGATAAATAAAATGATAAATGATCGTAAGTGTACCCAGTTATATAAACACCTTATCTCTCAGTTTTAAGTAACAGAATGACAACAGTGCATATCTGACAGTGACCTATTACTGACACTTTATGTTATGTGATATTGTAAACCCTCACTCTAAATACTCAGAAAATGCACAGAAATTGATAAATTGCCATTATTTGTAAATGCCTCATATCCAGTACAATCAGATTAACAATTGACTCCTAATTGAATCTTTGAATACTGGAAGCAATTTCATTGGTCATCCAACAAGTTAAAAATATTAGTTGAACTAATAATTTCTTGTAGCTCCTTTTAAACATAGTTTAGTGGGTAAAAATCATATTAATGGGGTGTAAGAAGAAAATTATTAATCCGAGCAGAAAATTTTCGGAGAAAAGTGATCTGTGATCAAGACAATCATCAGAATCATTTGCAACAACCGAACATTACGTGAACACGCAGCCTAAGGATGCAGAAAGCTGCGGAAATCCGGAGTAGATTCGCGATGTTATAATGATGATTACTGCTGAAAACAAGGGTGGAGGGAGAGCGATTCACTGATTTTCTAGTTGAGACAGTGGTTCCAAGCGCTCATCGCTGTCGCGCTTATCTAAGCCAATATTAGCGGCACGTGAAGATAGAGTACCCAATAAATAAAACAGGCCGCTCTGAGACGACTTCACTCTCTCCAAGATGACGAGACTGTTGCTTCTCGTGGTCCTCCTCGGATGTTTCACCTTCGGATCGACCTTGGAAACCGCACCGAAAGTGAAAACACCATTGGGTGGTATCAAAGGATATCATAAGTTGTCTGCCAACGGAAGACAGTATGAAGCTTACGAGGGAATCCCTTACGCTTTACCACCGACTGGAAAACTTCGATTCAAAGTAAGCAAATATTCAATTTCCAACGTCTCTCGTTAATCTTGAAGTCATTTAAATAAATTAATAATTTGTCCACCTAGTTGAACTGTTTATTGTATCCTTTAACTTTTTTAATAATAGATTGCATTATAGTTTCAATTTAATTTATATATATATATATTGTATTTTATTCTATTTTCTTATTTTATTTTATTATATGATATGTTATGTATAAATAGATGGATCACTTGTAAGGAAATCGACAAAGTTCATTTTAATAAATTATATTTTATATTGATTGCAAACTTAATATAAATTATTTTATATTTGCTATGATGACAGCAATTGTTTGCCATTGATTGAGATTTTATTTCGGGACATCCAGATCCGAGCAGAACAAGTTATAACAAGTTATAACGTGTCTACGTTGTTTACGAATTATCCATCGACTAATGGTTACCACATTGAATTATCATTGTGTTGTTATGCAACAGAATCGAATATGGAGAACGTGAGAGTCTCTAGAAGAATCTTTTTAATAAAGCTCGAAAACATTAATAAAAAATTTTTAAAAATAGAAGATATTAATTTTCTAGAACGACACTTTTGTTAGAAAATCGTTCTAATCTATCTCTTCAAGAATTGTTAAATTTGTTTAATCACTCTCCATAGTATTTAAAAGAAGAATACTTTCCAGACCTGCATATTTTTTTAACTAGGATTTTTCAATAAAAATTTATAGGGAAAACTTATTGATTATCCAATAATGTTTTTTTTTAGCCCCCACATCGAATGCCCCCATGGGTAGGCGAGATTTCGGCAACTAAATTCAGTTCCCCATGCTTGCAATACACTATGCCACCTGGCAAAAAAATGTCATATGACAAGGTATTAGGTGCTGAAGACTGTCTGTATCTGAACATATATGTACCAGTGCACGATAAAGTAACCACAAAGCCAATGCCAGTCCTCTTTTGGATTCATGGAGGAGCCTTTATGTACGGTAGTGGTATGGACATGGGTGCCAAGTTTCTCATGGACCAAGATGTAATATTAGTTACCTTTAATTACCGCCTAGGAATACTAGGTACTGAAGTATACTACTCACAATATATTTCATAATATTAATTCAAAATCACATTAAAGATCAATATCAAATTTTTTCTTGTAGGTTTCCTCAGTACAGAGGATGATACAGTTCCTGGTAATATGGGGCTAAAAGATCAGAGCACGGCTCTAAGATGGGTTTCTGAGAACATTGAATGGTTTAATGGTGATCCAAACAAGCTGACCATAGTTGGTTTAAGTGCTGGAGGTGCTAGTGTCCATTATCATTATTTATCTCCAATGAGTGCTGGTCTCTTCCAAGGTAAGTTAATCGTTAAATGTATGTAAAATTTGTTTGAGGCTCAAAAGACTCTTAACAAAGAGTATTATATGTGAATATAACAATATTGCAGCTGGTATCTCGGTTAGTGGTACAGCTTTCAGCTGTTGGACGCAAACTGAAAATGCCTTGGAGAAAGCTAAGAAAGTTGCTACTCTCATGGGATGCCCTACAGCTAACAAGAGGGAAATGATACGTTGCTTGAGATTCCGTCCTTCCAGGGCTCTGGTTGAATCGGCTCAGGAGTTCATGGTAAGTACTCTGAATTTTTTACTGGCGTTCGTTGATAATGATTTTAATCATATTTGTTTGACTTTAGAAATTTTATTACAATCCGTTCACACCATTTGGACCAGTTACTGAAAAAGTTGGAGATGAACCATTTATCGATCGCTCTCCGATTGAAATAGTAAATAGCGGAGATGTGCAAGATGTTCCTTGGATCACTAGCGTAACTAGTGAAGAGGGACTATACCCGGTTGCAGGTAAAAATAAGTAGCAAGTAATTCGTATAATTAGTGGCCTGCACGTCTTCTCACCTAATTGAGTTTATAGAATTCATTGATATACCGGAAGCGTTGAAAACATTGGATGAAAACTGGGACCTCCTTGCTCCTCATTTTCTGGATTATAATTACACTTTGCCTAAGGAGAAACACATTGAAGTTGCCAGGCTTATCAAACAGCACTACCTTGGAACAAAGAAAATAGATGAAACAACAACAAAACTCTTAGTACAAATGGCCGGAGACAGATTCTTCGTTGTTGACAGTGAGAAAGCAGCTAGAATGCAGGCTAAAGTTAATAAACAACCCGTGTGGTATTATTATTATTCTTACAGAGGTGCAAGTAGTTTGAGTGATTACATGAGTGGAACTCATAACAATTATGGTATGCTATTTGTATTAAGATAACAATATTGAAAAAATAGAGAAGTTAAATATATCGAACATTCTATGTGCAGGTGTTAGTCACGCAGATGATGCATATGTTGTTGTTGATACTCAGTACTTAGATTCCACTACAACACCAAGTGACCTAAAGATGCAAGAGCTTATGATCAATTTATGGGTATCTTTTGCTAATAACAAGTAAGTTAACGTAATAAACTGCATCATACTCAATTATAGAAATAACTGTACATATATGTAATTTTTATCACGCAGAGTTCCAAACATGGGTGGAGTAAAGTGGCCCAGATTAAACCCTAATGAAAAATCTCTTGAATATTTGCACATTGCTGGACCAGATAAAATTACCATGGATAGTAATGATAATTTAGGACAGAAAAACTTTTGGAGTTCTATTAATTTTAATGAGAACAAATTAAGCAATACTCAGAGTGGACAAACTTTAAAAGAAGAATTATGAAAGTTTTTTGTCTTTTAAAGACAATGGAGAATTACATTTGTTATACATAAAATTTATGAACCATTTTAAATCCAATTCTTCTAAATCCTACAAATCTAAACAAAATTTGATACATTTAAATATATTATAACAAAAATGATATATTATTTCATATCCTGTTCCTTATTTGTTATAATAAACCTAAATGGAGAACAGAAAATTAAAAAACTTACTTGATCAATTAATGTGATGTTGCACCTTGGATGTCTACCAATGTTGGTAACTCCTTGATTGATTGGATAAGTTATGGAACCGATTCTCAATGTTCCAATCTAAAATATTTTACATATATAAATTAAATATAAGCAAACAATATTATGGTAAATCAATGTTTTCAATAGTCGTGTAAACAATAAACAATTAATTTGTCAAAACCATTGAATATAATATCCTAATGTTAACAATTGTACCTGAACTGTTAAGTATTACCTGTATTTTCTCTCGCGTTGCTTCATACGGTAATAAATGAGATAGATTCTGTGTCGGCATGAAATCATCTTCAATCATTTGCGTAGGCAAAATATCCATCGTGAATTAAATTTAATTAGCTGAATTCAGTTAAAGGTCGATTATGTATTTATAAAAACTAATATTTATCATCATGAACACAGTTTGCATGAGATAACCTAATTTGACAAGTAATACAAAAATATTGACAATTATATATTTATAGACGAATTAGAAATTAATATGTAATGAGCACGGTCACGCACTGTTATAAAAAAAAATTATACATTATTCATGGCACAGTTATGTAGAGATATTTAATCATAGAACGCATTGACAAGCGATTTCCCGCCATACGAGTTTTAATCAATTTGGAGTCGTGTCATGTCGTAAGCCAGTGGCATCATGACTCATGATGCCGTCATGTAGTCATACCAGCCAGTGATTGCGACGCCTCTCTTGGAGAAAAAGTAAAGCTTAGTTCGAGGTCCGTACAGCGCCAGAGGTAGTGACAAACGCTCGAACTGTTAGTCAAATTATCGACAATCAATTTTGACTAATAGTTTGAGCGTTTTGTCACTGCATCAATTGGTGCTGTACAAAGATTGATAGAAATGGCGCGAATTTCAAAACGATAATCATTTGAACTGCACATAAAACATTTATTTGAAAATTTCAATTGAAATTAACTACTTAATATACATTATTCTTTTAAAATTTACTCTCTTTAATATTTGTCAATATTTCTATGACAAAACGTATTACAAAAAATTACAATCTACACTTTGAATAAATTTAATCAATGAAATGAAATTATTATTCACATTAATGAAATAATTAAAACAGTATTTATACTAAATTTCCATGACTATGTATTTATTTCATGGATCTCAGATTTATACAGATGTTCTGCTATTTTAATATTTTTTCGGTCTACATAATACTTACAAAAACTTACAATTCTATATTTGTACAAAATATGAATATAAACATTTACAGATATTTATAAGGTTCTCTCATTTTACGTTAGCTAACGCAACAAGAAGAAATGTATAAAAATATGAAAAAAGAGAACATTGAAAAAATTATCATTTCATTTAACTTGTTCGGGTGAACGATGATGGAAAACAAAGGAAATTCCGCTTGACCAACATTGACGTAGTGGCACATCTGGTATATTTCGTGGATTGTGGGCATGTCTCCAGTCCGATAAATCTGAATTGCAATCAGAATTCTCAGGAGGTCCTTTAACTTCTATACCATTAATGCACCTCTTGCATTTAAATCTGGAATACAGATAGATTACATTTTACTATCCGCATATAGATTTAACTCAATGTTAGAAATGTTAATTATTAATTTGTAATGATTGATTACACTATACTACTTTCACCTACTTCGAATGAGTATCAGATATTGTATTTTCTTCCAGTTTAAATAAATCTCGCAAATCATTCAACGTGAAATGCCTTGCAACGTCTTCCTCTTGGTCAACTACCGTCGAACTCAAAGCCTTTTTATGTGCTTGTCTTTGGAAAATCTTTTCTTCAATCGTACCAGTCTATAACGCATTTATATCAGGATTGAGTGAAATGTTATGTACATTTGCAATTACTTGAAATAATACCGTGTTACATACGCAAAGGAAACGATATACAAAGCATGGTTTCTTCTGACCATCTCTCCACACTCTAGCCATAGCTTGATCATCATTTGCAGGATTCCAATCTGGATCGAACATAACAAGACGATTCGCTCCAATGAGATTCAATCCACAACCGCCAGCTTTCGAACTAAGCATAAAGATGAAGTCGCTACTGTCTGGATCATTGAACTTATCCACTACCTTCGATCTTTTTTTAATAGTCATTGTACCATCGAGTCTAACGTAATTGTAGCAACGTTTGTGACATAATTTTTCAAAAAGGTCAAGAGTTTGTGTATAATTCGATACTAGTACAATTTTATCATTGGTTGTCGTTTTAATCGATGCTAAGAGACAGTCTAATACCATCAACTTTCCTGACAATTCTGGTAAAACTTCTCTGGAAGCAAAATTTATAAATTTCAATGACAATATTTCATAAAGTCATAATCTATTCTAGATAAAACGGACGTTACTTGTAACTCTTAATAATACGCACTTAGTATTATAATTCGGTGGCATTAAGTTTAAAGCGTTTTCAAATCCATCCGACCGTTGTAATATCTTTTCATAAACTAAATCAGGATGATTGCACAGTTTTTTCAAAAGTGTGATTGCTGACAAAGCAGAAAGACTTTTTCCTTTTTTAGAACCATCAGAATCTTCTGTAAAATGAAATAAATGTTCATCAATTGAAAAGAAAAAGTGAGTTTTTGTATAAAAAGAAGTTCACAAACCTTCTATTGATTTTTTAATACTGTCGCTATGTATAAAATTTTTGTAAAGATCAGCCTGCAGTTTACCCAACTTTATACAGACCACTAGTTCATGTTTTAAAGGCAAGTATTTAGACAGTAAGGCACTGGTACGTCTAATGAGGCACTTATTAACGAGGGTTACTAATTCCGCTAATCGTTCTTGAGCAAGTGCACGTTCTGCATCTGTCGCAGCTGCATCTTGACCACGTAAAATTGGTATTTCAAACTTTTTACGAAATTCCTAATGAGAAATAATAGACTAATAATGCTCTTGAGAAAATACTTATAATTTTTTCACTGATTCATTTATTCACAGAAAAAACCTTTCTACGTATTACTTGCTACATTAAGTTAATGTACCTGTGCAGTTCCTAACAATCCCTGATTAACGAAGTGTACTAGAGAAAAATATTCTAATAGATCATTTTGTATAGGCGTTCCACTAAGCAATACTCTTCTTTTAGCTTTCAAACTCATAAGTGCTTGATACGTCTGATTTTCTGAATTTTTTAAACGATGTCCTTCATCACATAATACCAGGCCCACTTCGTCTTGATGAAGGACATGCGCATGTAAACGAAAAGTTTCATAGCTAATTATTAAAATGGGATTAGCGCATCTACGCCCATAAGTTTTCATAAAACCTATAAGTTTTGTGTCAATGTCTGCTTTATTTCCACCATCAATGGCTAATGGTTGTACTCTGTTTTTTAACCATTTAAAAATTTCGTTATACCAATTTTTGACCAATGAACTAGGAGCAACAATTATAGCTTTCTCTATAAGTGGTTTACCTTCAGGACCTATAAAATGTTATGAAATTTTTAAATAAAATTTTTACGATAAAATAAATTAAATCAGATTAACAAATGTTCTACCCTGTTTCAATAGAGTCCACAGAAGAGTTATGCACTGCAAAGTTTTTCCAAGACCCATTTCATCAGCCATAATACAACCATAAGCATTATCTATTCGTTTTCCAGTTACACATTCGTACATAAATTTCACACCTTCACGTTGATGAGGCCTTAAAATATTACATAATACAGGATCTACCACAACGTGTATAAGTTGTTTACTTCTGTAACATAAAAGTATAGTAATTACAATAAAATTAAAATCAATTAGATTAATTTTGAAACAATTCTGATTTATTTATTTTATGCTCACAAATCTAATTTCAGTCTATCATGCTCCGATATCTCTGGTGGTGAATAAACTATAAGTGCATTGGCTTCTTCAGGATCATATAGTGGTCTACGTGGACCGGATAAACGTATTCCTAAAGAACGACCTGATAATTGATAACCAGGAATTGGAATTTTGAAAGGTTTACTAAGGAGTTTCTTCACTTTTTCTTCCTATAAATTCAAATTAACTTCCATATAAAATACAACTACTTTTAATTAATTTATAATATTCATACTCCTTATTGTATTAAATTACTTACATGTTCAGAGATTACTTCTTGTGTTGCTTGTACATCATCTGCTGAAAGCGCAGTGGCTTTGTATTCTGGTATTTGTACATCTTTCACATTGCGGCAAATCTTTTTCTTTGCCTGATATACTTGTGGCACAATTGGAGATGATACATTATTAGATATATCAGAGAGCAATGGACGCTTTCCTCTTCGGCTAGGTGCCAGTGATCGAATCTTTCAACCGTAAACAAAAATATTGCAAATTTTTTCCGCACATTTGACATAATAATAGATAATACATATAATTTATAGAGCAAAAATATATTCATAACTGTATGAAAAATATATCGTGTATATTAAAATGTAACTATGATATGTATACACTTAAAACGAATTTTACATAGCATTACCATTTTGTTATGTAGCGACCACCAGCGAACATTTCCGGTGTGCTCCGGCGCCTGCAGGCGTCCGTAAACATCAACAGATGATTTCCTAACCTATCTTTACCAACCTGGCGCCTAAATTTTCATTTTGAATTTTATTTTTATTTTCAACAATAAATAAACTATAGTCTAACATGAATGACTGATAAATAACTGAACATGAATATAACCTCAGAATATTCTTTAGCCGTTAAATTTATTTGGTAAAGAATTCAAATTATCCTGCGTACTGTTAAAATTTCGTTAAAATTTATGTGTAAATGATTCATATTTAACCATGCAACCAGATGTATATGTCAGGGACTTATGAAAACTTCCTATGAAGTTTAGTGTTTTCCTATTACGATGTATTACTATAAGAGTCCAGCAGATGGCAATGAATTAATTGCGGGAAATGCTGCATTCTGGGTACAAAGCAATTCGTTGTGCAGGTACATACAGATGGAACCTTGTTCGGTTCTCCTAGGACCGTAAATCGGTAATATATATTTGTACATTTGTTTTACAAGCATTGTTATTTCAAAGTGAATGGAGTAACCTGTCAGTTACTTGCTTCAACAACCATTTAATATTACCAGATTTTCTGTCTAAGATTCAATTGACTTGCGTCTCTAACGGCCACTACCATGAAACCTGGAGGTGGTACGAAAGTTTCTGGCGCCAAAACTGTTGCCTCTGAGGTTAGTAAAACACACTTTTCTTTATTATGTTTCACATAATCTTATTCCTACACAGACACCAAATCATTATTCAAAGCCTAATTATATCAATATATTCATATTCTAAATAATTTTTTATTAGCTTTCATAACGTACATTTTTCTGACATAAAAACGGATTTTCACATTTTTCCTTTTAATTGAGGATCATCACAGAGTGTAATAGTGGATTTTCGAGACTTTAATTTTAAACAGAAAATTATTAAACGGATTTTTCCTTTAATATGAATCCACTTAATTTCATATAACGTAATTTTAATATTATTTCAATTAATTCATTTATCCTTCCATGTATTTACGCTATACAAGTAATTGCATGTGATTGCTTCAAATTGCGTCATATAGTCTTCTTTTTTAATGGAACAGGATAAGGTCAGACCATCTTTACACATTTTGCAACCAACAGCCACCGACAAAGAAAATTTAGTTGGTGGTGGGAGGATGCTTAGATCTGCTTTGTCCACAAAAGAGGCGCTCAAACCGTAAGTAAAATTGATTTTGATGTTATTACTATGCTTGTAATATTTTTTGATTATATTATGCAAAAGAGCCTTTGTGTTTCAGTGAAATAACAGAAAAACCTAAACATGATACTACAAAACGTAAAAAAGTTTCATTCAAAGATAAAGCTATCCAAACTGCAAGAGGAGATAAGATTAAGATAGAAGTAGAAGATTTGACATCTGAAGGTACTATTATGGATATTGTACTCCAATAAGTGATCAGATGTAGACATCTTATTATTATTTATCTCAAATATGTTATTTGTGTATTCATACCAGCTGGTCCAAGCGAAAACTATTGGGAAGTGTTAGCAGAAAGACGGCGTATAGTTCTTGAAGATACTTTAGAAGAAAACAAGGTGTTATCTGATCGTGTGGAGAAATTGGAAGAAGAGAATCGATTATATAAAGAAATGTTGGACGAGTCCAGAGCACTTATCGAAGTTTTACAGGTACATATTAATAGCTATCTTTTTTTTCTTTTAATATTTAAATGATTCTAACTGTAATATTTGTTCCAGGATATGCTTGGAGAAGACGGAAACGGTATAAATAATTCTCTAGATGATAGTGCTCTGTAATTTAATGTTTATATAACAAGTGCCAAATGAGGTGCCTTCTGATTCGAAATATAAGTGTCTCCATATTGGAGACAAATACAATGCTGTTGTCTCTGATATGACAAGCAGCATAATAAAAAGTCTGAGTAAATGTTCTTTGAATGGAAAATGATGGAACATCTATATATTATTCTAGTTATATTTAGTCATCCAAGTTCATCCGTATTCTCGAACAGAGAAAATATTCATTTGGAACTTCCTATTTGTTTAAAGTAAGACTATGGCCATGACCATAAACACATTTACCTCAGAATACTACTTATATTTCTACATATACATTTATATATATGTCTTAATTACAATTAATAAACGGATTTTCTAAAATTGCTTTTCGTATCAATATCCTCCGCTCGCTTCATTAAATTCATGTCTTACGTTTGTAATTCTTTCATCAACTACCTGTGACAGTTTTTTTTTTTTTATCATATATTCAGCCAAAAGAGAACATTGTCAAAGCTTTATTTCAGGGAATAATGGTGTCAACGAAGAGACTGCTAGTATCACGTATTTATTTCACAAATCTTTGGCATAAAACACCTTATTGAAAAAATATCAACGCTAATATCGGTTTTGGCAGCAATCGACCAGTGTTCTCGTCGACACGTTTGTCGCGGAGCACCGCGCGTCGGAGAAAGCCATTAATTATCTACTGCACCATCATCATAAAAACATGTTTTTGCGAAAAGTAATCAAGTTCGAAAAGCTGCCCGGAAGTCGTACGTAAAGTATTACCGGACACTCTACCGAATGCGGGATACGCAATAAGCGAACTTTCTGTATTCATTGTTCTTAACACGGAGGGTTTCGCTTCGAGTGTGTATGTACTTTGATCAGATTTCTTTCCCATCTCGCGTTGAAGGATGTGTGACCGTTTTTCTTTATCTTTTATGACCAATTCAACGGATGATAGAATCGTCTTGCGAGAGTCGGTGAACGTCGGGTTTGCACTGCGGAACGCTGTTGGAAAGCGTAGACGTTAGGCCTTCTAATCCTCGTCCTTGAAGCGGCGGTAGATGGACTGCACGTAGGTGAAGACACACTTCCAGTCCGGTTTTCGCATCATCACCATGTCCTCGACATCAAGCAACGGTACGATGCCGGCAAGTTCGCTGTAAGGGACATTGGAAACATCAGACTTTGGAGTATTTGATTACGGCAAACATGACAGAATTAAAAAGAATCAATATGATTCTTATAATACAGTTAATTAAGCCTTGAGTCGCCTAACTGTAAGTAAACTCTTGATCTTCTCTTTCCTTCTTTCATGACCTACTCTTTAAGCAAGTATCTAATCTTAATTTAAAAAATGATTCGCTAGGAACGCAATTTGCATGAATATCTGCAGTCTATCGAGCAAGTGTCAGGAATATCTAAGCGTTTCGAATATAAACGGTAGATGAATTGCCATTTCTTGAGGGAAGAAACAAGGATGCATACTCGGCTTTACTAAACGCCAAATCGAAGTTGATTCTGCGGTTCTCCGGCCGCAGGGAATTATAGTCGAATGCTTCCGGTCTGAAGTGGTGGAGCAAAGCGCAAAATGCCAATCCGTTGTTCCAGCTTGTGGAGAAGTTGTCCAGCTGCACGTTCTGCAAAAGAGAAGGGATCGGATAGAGAAGCACGTGGCCCGCGTTTTGAGGAACGGTGTCGCAACTACGGGTAGCAGCTGCGAATCAATTTTACTTGGTGACACGCAATTAACCGGCCGTTTCTGTAAATAACCGTTTTACAACGCGGATTTACCTCGTACTCTTTGGTCTTGGAACGGCACCACGCCAGTAGCCTCTCTTTTATTTGGGCCGCGTTGTCCCTCACCGCTGGCTCGGTAAACTTGAATCGAAACTCTGTTGCCGGTGACTTTACGGGACTAAATATAGAAAGAAAAGGCACGCGTTAAACTCCTAAAAGAACCAGCCCCCTTAGCCGCTGCGAATTTGCAACCGACTGCGCGTATAGCAAATCCTGCGTTGTTTCTGTATTGAATTACAACGGGCTACTACAACTGCCCATAATGAGGATGTTGCGCGCTTATGAAGTCGTCCCATAAACAATGGAGATTTCATTTTGTATTCTTGGTAGATAAGATGGAAGACATAAGCGCTTCGCACATACTTGAAGCGTGATTGAGAAGACGTAAGGAAATCAATTATATAAATAAGCAATGATCGTAAACTGTTTTTAATTACCTCGGTGACGAAGCGGCGCTATTTTGTCTGTCGAGTTCACGAAACTTGGCAAACGGTGATAGCGGCTTCTTGCGGGCTGAAAAACGAAGGGGACCGTTTGAGCTCAATCGAACAAACGACCGTAACATGGATCGTCAGCGCAAACGTTAGGGTTTTATCATTGATCACGCAATCTGTCATCGGACCAACAAAAAGAAAAAAGTGAAAAGATTGTTAATCATCGCTACGCCTATGTTTCGTAAGAAAGAAAACCAACGTTTGTCAATAAATCGCTTCGCATGTGAGAATTATTAGAAGGATCTGGCAAAAAAGACAAAAACAAAGTATATCTTTCGTTTCTCAACCTCGTCGCGATTCTTTGATCATTCGAATTTCTTTGTGTGTTACAATTATGATTTGTTCTCGATTTGTTTGACAGCGGCCCAGTCGTGAATTACTTCCTTGACACCGCGAAAGATAAACGAATCAACGGGAATTCGTAGAAAACAAGGTGCGAAGGATGTTATTTACGACTCGATCCAGCCGAGAGACACATCTTTCGTTCTCATTCTGTTTCGTGAGCTGCAACGAGGCGATCACGAAATCGCTCCACGAGCAAAGAAAAAAAAGAAACAAAAAAAGAAAGAAGGAAAACGAAAACACGCGGAACTTCGTTCAGCTAAAAGAAGAAGAAGAAAAGAAAAATAAAAAACCCAAAGAAAGAGTAGAAAGAGTTAAAAAAAGGCTGGTGTGCTCGTATAAGTATATTGTTTAAACAATCCTCCTCCGCCGCCTCGTGTGCAGCGGGTACGCGTGCGTGTAATCGCACACCCACACACACAGAGACGCACCGGTACCCGCCGTGTACACCAAAATGGCGGCGCAGTTTCTCGGGCTCTCGCTGGATTTACAATCGCAATACCGAAACACTCGTCAGGAGAGAGAAAGAGAGAGAAAGAGAGAGCGAGTGAGAAAGAGATTCCACACGCAGTGGGTTCCGCGAATAAAGCGTTCGAAACTTGGCTGGCCCGTGTCCCGAATGTTTACAATCTCCAAATAAATGCACGTGCGCCGGGACCGGCGCTATTTTTGCGTCGATAGAGGACGAATTATATTCTCGTCGATCGAACGATAATTTGCGATCGCCCGCGGCCTCTTCAATGGAGACGGGGAAACCGAGAGAGGACAATGGAAAATCGCTCCCTCCGTCGAGAGGATTCGGTTATTAAAAGACAGCACTGTTACGGTTGCTTGGCAGAGACTTGTTAAGTAAAAAAGAATCCTTAGACGGTTCACGATGGCCTTGGCCGCCAAGGTGTTAATATGATTAATTTCGAGAACCGGAGGGAGCAGTTTTCCGCTTCGTGCACCGGGCGTTCCGTCAACTGATAACGATCTCTTCGCTATTCGCTTTGCTCTTTTCTCCTGAACTTTGACCCTCCGAATTTAGTGGATCGTACAGACTTTCGATCAAGCCACAAAAAAATATTAACCCCTTGTCGAAGTTGTAGCATTAACTGCTTTTCAAAGGAAATCTATCAACACTTCAACTGCCATATGCGGGTGTCGGAATTATTTGCTCGGATTTGAAAATTAATTTGTACGCTGAACTATTATATGTTCTTAATTTGATTAGAATTCGCAAAACGTAAGAATGTTCAAATGTAATTAATGTCATACAACTTAACTTTTCAATCTTAGATTGAACAAATGAAATTTTATGCAATTTTTGTGGAGGATCACATGGCGGTCAAAGCGTTAAATATACACGTTAGTCATTTCGTTTCAGTGAACAGTACAATTCTGTTTTTTTTTGCAGAGGAGTTCTCATTGTTACAGCGAAGGGTTAACGGCGCAACACCATCTTTGCGGCAAGAAGCTATATAGTCGTGTTGCAGCTAGACTTTTTCAGTTGAACCACCTCTAGCACCGGTTTCGGAACACCCTGTACAAATATTCCGTCCCCACGAGGAGAGCCGCGGCGTGTGTGTGCGTGAGTTTGTGTAAGTGTCGCGTGTCGCCTCTAATAAGGTTCTCTACTTGCGCCTGTGAAGGTGCTACGTTTGTTAAACTCGTGCAGAGTCCGGATGGTGCAAGCTAACACGCTACTGCGCGGCAAAAAAGGATCAACAAAGATGAAGGGCTGTGACTCACTGCTTTATTCGGGGTTTGGCACGACCTTCTAGCACGACTCTCAACGTCCGTCCGCAAAACGTGTTCGCAGCGCGCGACTCGAGGCTTATTAAAAAAAGAAGAGAAAAGAAAGAAAGAAAGACAAGAAGTAGAAGAACAGAGAGAGAGAGAGACAGAGACAGAGATAAAAAATAGAAGAGAACAATAATAACGATAAAGAAAAAGGACAAGAAAGATTAAGAAGCACACGCGCCCCCCTTCGTACTCGATCGAGAACGCGAATCGATGCATTCAGTCTTGTTTTCTCGACGATCGTACAGCGACCCCTTCGATCACTAACGACGAAAGATTGCTGATCCTCGTTGCCGATGCTCCTGCGAGGTTCTGGAGGCGAACTTCTCCCGATCCGCTTCGCGTCATCTCTTAAACACTGAATTCCTCTTGCCTCTCGGATCTCTTCTCCGAGAGAATTTCACTCCCCTAATTCTAGCTTCTCCGTTCTCGGAATAGTCACGTCTATGGCACTTGGTTCTCGCGATGGACGTATACAACGCGACAAAGGAACTAAGCGACTAGAAACAGGCGAGAAGAAGAGGATACCCGCTACAGTCCTGGCCAAACGTTCCTCCTTCTTCATCATCATCATCATAATCATCTTCTCCTTCTTCCTCTTCTTCTTCAAGGAGCAACCGGCTGGACCAAACAACGGAACGATCCCAGCCAAGGAAACTGATCCTGGCCAAGCCGAGGACGAAACGACGACGGTGACTCGCGGTCAGCATTGATGACGGCCGTCGGACCTGGTCGCCTCTTCGAACAGATCGTCGAACACCTTGTCGACGTCCGCCGTGTTCACGTTCAACAGCGGCGCTTGTTGATCGCTCTTGATCACCAGCTTGAGCCTCTCGTCCACTATACCCGGCATCGTTCTGCTCCGGGACAGCCCGACCATGGTCTTGTGCAGAGTCCTCGGCGATCGCCTGCTCCGCGAATGGTGCTCCCTGACCTCGACTGGCTCCATCGGACTGTCAAAGTACTGTCTGATCTTGTCCTCCATCTTCTTCACGCTGTCGGCCATCGAGGATGCCTCGAACTGCTTCGATCGCAGTTTCTGGGATGACGGTGACCTCGGCTTTGGTGGCTTAGGGTGTGGCGAGAGCTTCGAGACGGAGGCTGCCGGCGCGTTCACTCGAGGAGCACGCGGGTAGCCGGTCGATAGGGCCAATTGGTGCCACGACTCTGACTTGGACAGAACGATGGACCTTGAAGGCTTGGTCGCGCAGGAGACCAGATATTCGTCGCTGGAGTCGATCGTCGCTCCATTCGGGATCGGAGAGCGTTCCTTCTGGATCGGCTTTGTTTGGCTGCTCGGCGATAACTCGTAGGCTTCCCTGAGCGCACCGACTCGGTTCGCCGATATCGAGGTCACCGAAGTCACCGGCGAATGGGACCTCGAGGGCTCCGGTTTCTTCTGGGGAACTGGGGTCAGGTACTTGCCGTACTTGGACGGCTGAGCACCTGCCGGCTGGTCGAAGTTCGCTAGCTGGCTGAAGCTGTGCGGCTGAGTCTGAGGAATCGAAGGTCGGCCGATGATGGGAGGTTGGTTGAAGGCTTGTTGATGGACCGGAGGGATGCTTCCGGATTGATTCGAGCTGGAAGACTGGCTTATATCTTGTTGATGGACCGGAGAAATGCTTTCGGATTGACTCAAGCTGGAAGACTGGTTTATACCTTGTTGGTGGACCGGAGGGATGCTTCCGGATTGACTCGAGTTAGAAGGTTGACCTAACGCTTGCTGATGGACTGGAGCGATTGTTCCGGATTGATTCGAGCTAGAAGACTGACCGAAGCTTTGCTGATGAGCTGGAGATGTGCTCCCTGGCTGACTAGAACCGGTGTACTGGTTGTAGCTGCGTTGGTAGCTCTGAACGAGCTGATTCTCGTAGCTCTCCAACTGAATCTTAGGCTGACTAGCGCTGATGGCTGACTGACCGAGGTTCGGTGGATACTGAAGGGGTTCGTTGTTCAAGGACGTGATCTCGTTCTGCAACCGCCGGACCAGGCTCTGCTGCAGCAGATTATGTCTGCGGATCTCGTCCTCGGGAGTGGCGGCCTCGCTGGTGGCTGGTCTCGACCTGGAAGACCACTGGGACGGTGAAGGTGATGAGGAAGCTCTAGAGTCAAGCAACAGTTCCTCGGAGCGAGGCTCGGGACTGTCGACGGAGGAGGCGACGGTAGCGATCGCGCAGGTGTATCTCGTCACCACTCCGACATCGGGACTGATGTCCTGGTTCTGGATGTTCTGATCGTCTACGAACGGAGAGTCGTTCACAGGCCATTCGGTTGTCTTCTCCGGTACCTCTTCCGGTTGATTGTAGTTTGACAAGCTTGGAGAAACGAAGGAGTACGCGCGATCCTCGGTGTCTTCCTTCCGGTAACTCTCCAAGTCGAATCTCGGATTCTTCTTCACTGGTTCAGCGGGATTGTTAGGCTGATTCCGATTACTTTGGCCAGATTCCTGATGCACGGTGTCTCTGTAGGCTTGTTCACCGAATGTTTGGCGAGGATTCAACACAGAAGGGTCGTCCGAAACTGTACGATAGTTCTGATTGTGGTCCAGAACGAACCTTTGAGGATCAGGACGGTAAACGTTGGATTCTCGATCGGGGATAGGCTTCCACTGCTTGTCGACGTCCACGTTGCTCGTCACTGGCACACTCGGCTTCTCCAAATCGGTGGTTTGAACGGCAGCGTTGCTGCAAGCCGTGGACCCCTTCGCGATCCTCGGCGCCACCCTGAAGGACCGTCCTTCGTCCTGGTGGTCGTCGTTGATCCCTGTCTGTACGGCCACCGAGGAGCTGCCTCTTAAGGTAGCATCGGCGAAGTGTGGCTTCGGTGGTTCCCTCTCGCCGTAGCCAGCCGATTTGATCGTCTCGAACGTGTTCTTAGGAGGAACTTTATTATCTTTGGCTTCGCGACGATCGACAGGATACTGCTGGATCCTCGGAGGTGTCTGGCTGACGGGGATCTTGAAGGATATCTTGCCGTCCACCACGCCGGCTTCTCGGATCCGCGGGCTCTCGAACTTCCTCGGGCTCTCGAACTTCCTCGTGTCCACGGTGCTCTTGCCGACGAAGGGAGCGAACTGCTTGCAAAATGACTTATAGTCGATCCTGCCGTTCTCCGTGATCGGCCCGTTTTTGTTCTGGCTCCTGTCCTGATCGAGCCAGGGCGGTCTCGGCAAGGCGGGCCTCTCATGATGCTCCGCCTCGGGCCTGGTTTTCGTCGGAGCGTTGTCGAACATCAACCTCGCCTTTTCTTTCAAGGTGCTCGTCGGCACCGGAGCGCTCTTCGGCCAGTGATAGGACGGTGGGACCTTGGACGGCGACACGGGCGACTTCTCGATCTTCCTGAACGGCGAGGACGGCGCGTGCCTGAAGCCGCCGCCGCCGCCGCCACTGTCCTTCATCGTTGGCGGGTTGTAGCTCGACCTCGGATCCGAGTCCGTCGGGTAAGCCGGACTCTGCGCTGCTCCCGGGAACATCCTGTTGGCCCTGTCCTTCAAGGAGGGCTTGTTCTCCCTCTCCTCGGGACCGGTCGGCTTGTCGAAGGCCGTCTTGATGTTCGAGAACCTGCTGTTCCAGTTCTTGTTCGCCAGCGAGGACATGTCCGTCGTCTTCGTGAACCCGAACGGCTTGTACGGGACCGCTGTGTTCACCGGCGCCTCGTTGTTTTTGTTGATCAACGCCAGGAACTTCCTGTCGTTCTCCGTTCTCGGCTGCAACGTCGGCACCGCGCTGCCGGCGTTCAGGCTAGCCTTGTCCCCCACGTTGATGGGCCGCCTTAGGGAGACGCAACCGGTGCTCTCGCGGCCGAGACTCTCCGCCTGCAGCTTCAGGTAGCTGGGTATGTCTATAGTGTTCGCTCGTTTGATCTTCGACTTCTTCGCGGTGAACTTGTTAGGCGGAGGATACCTGCTGGAAGCTAACTCCGCGCGCTGTCTGAGAACAGCCGCTAGCTGGCTCACGCGACTTCTCTCGTCGTTCTCCTCGTTGCTCTGCGCGGTATTCTCGCAGTTCGCTTGGTAGCCGTTGTATTGAGTCTGTACAGCCTCGCTCGGCTCCTCCGGCTGCGGCACCTTGTAACTCTCCCTGATCACCTTGTTCTTGTCCTCCAGCACCTGACGTTGGTTGATGGCGTCCTTGATGCACTTCTCCCGAACCTCCTCGGGCTTCTTCTCCAGGCTCGCAGCAGCCTCGCTGCCACCAGTCTCCTTCTCTTTCACCGGCAAAACATCCTCCAACTGCGCAAAGTGACTCCTCTCCTCCTCCAGCCACTTCCTTGCTTTCGCTAGCTCCTCGGCGGAGACGCCGATGGTGTGTCTGGTCCCTCTGCGCCGCCTGCTGGAGGACGTGGACGGTAGCACCACGGTCGCCGAGGGCAACGGCTGTTTCTCCGGCTGCTTCTCTTTCTCCTCGGGCCCCTGCAGTCTGGACAACAGGCTGGACACCAGGCCCAACAGGTGCAGCTTGCTGGTGGGGTCTGAGGCGGCGCCGTTCTTCGCTAGTGCTGCGACGTCGATTCGCTCCAAGGTCTCGCGAAGCCGCGACAACGCGGTCTCGATGTCAGACAGCAACAGGTCCTCGAGGAACTTCAGGTCCTTCCGTAGCTCCGGTTCCTTGCAGTCGACCAGCACCCTTTCCATCGAATTCCGCAGCCGGAAGTCCTCCTCAGAGTCCACGCCGGAGTCCTCCGGCACCGGCTGAGGAGGCTCCTCGGTCTCCTGACCGCTCCCCGACGAGGCCAGCGAGTGCTCGAGCGCTGTCCGCAGACGCTCTACCAGCACCGGCAACGAATTCCACTCACCGACTGCCGAGGTCTCCGTCGGCTGTCCATCACCGCTTTCCACCGCCCCTACTTCTTCGGCGACCGGCTGCTCCTCTTCGACTGCCGAGCTAGCGACCGTCGCGTCGCTCGCGCCGGTCGTGCCGGTCGCGTCGACGACCGCTACGGTTGTTTCCGGCGTCGAACGCGCTGAAAAAGAAACGACACGAGACGGGGGTTGAACCCTGCCGACCTGGCCACCGGAGCGGCTGCCTCGAGGAACGCGGGGATACCGCCCCTGGCCAAACGTGTTCGATCCTCGTTCGAAACTAGATACAGTCGACCACAGAGACGTGGATCAGCTCTTAACATCATCGTCACTGCCGCGCCAACAACTTCGAACAGCTCGCAAAATAGAAGAATTTTATTTCATCGAATTAAAAATGTTATGCTGTGCCACGTTTCACGGATCTTGATAGAAATATAGGAAGCTGTAACAGATCAGCGTCATAAGTGAGTTTCAAATCTGAGAAAATCAGCCGCATATATGGCGTGACAATCAAAGTGCTAAAACGGAATAACTTTTTTTCCAAATTAGATTCAAACGTGAATTCCTTTTTTGAGATGTTAGAAGAACTAGTTTATATACTAGGCAATGTCTGGCACAGGCTTTCCAAAAGTTACGACTGATAAAAATAATAGAAAGAAATTTAGAGATACATGTCGTTTGTAGCTCGCAACAGTATCGATGTAATTTTCAGCATGCTTGCGTGTCATCGAAATCTTGGAAACTTAACGTTTGACTTTTCGTTGTCGGATAAAAAAGTCGAACAACGATTTCGTTATTCTCACATGTCATCCGACCGATTGCAATTCTTGCAACAATTTTCTTGTACATTGTCCAGTAAACTAGAATTTTTGAACAGCTCGAAAAGATTTTCTGACAGCTCGTTTAGTCCAATTTGGGGAAAGTTATCCCGTTTTCGACGGCGTGCTATATTCTTGTGACCGATTGTGATGTGACGTTGAATTGTGTTCAGCGACGTGTACAAATGACGAAAGGCTATTTAAGTGGCATGACACGGTATTGGAACAATTTCAATACTATGAACGAAGAAGATAGACGTCGACGTTCTTGGTGAGGCTGTGTAGACAATTGAATGTTTCCGCGAAATCGCAGGCGAACAAAAGAGCGTATTTTGGTGTAGGTGTTTCATTTAGACGTGACGATTGATGAACGCGAGGTTTGTACGATCGAACGCCTCTTGCCAGGGGTAGTATTTACACGAACGAACACACTTGTTTTCGAGGACGACTCATTTGTCGTTTTCTTTTCGTTCCATTAAGTGGCTTTTAAACCTCTTTATCAGAAGAAGTCGTTACTGCGGCTACTCACTAGTTCTAGTGTTAAACAAGTTTCACTACTTTTTGTGCGTCTGATACGCAAGCGTTGCACGAGTAATATATTTTTACTGTTCGAATCGACTACACAGACAATTCTAGTTGAAGCTGTTGCATCACTTGCGAGTCTAGCGAACCGAATAAACCCTGCATTGCTCATATCTGGTGTACAATCCCCAATAAACTAAAGATAATTATTATGAATCAGATTATTCTATCGTATTAACAGTAAATTTCTTTGTCTGCAAACAAAGTATTATCAAAATCTCAAGAATCTTCAAAATGACAAAAGTTCTTTCGCATGAGCAACACGGAGGGTTAATAGATCTCGTACACCTGGGAGCCTTTTCTTCTTTAAGAGATGATCTTTCATACAAAAAATCCTGCATCTTAGACTGCGTAGTTACTTCAATCTATAACTACTGTAAGTTTTAGTTAGATACTAACCCTTTGCGGACGACGCTTTTTCCAAAGCGCCAAGAACATTTTCCTCAGAGAACTAGATTGCGTATCAGAGACTTATATAATGGGAGAAATGAACTTTTGTCGTGTACATAATTAAATAATATGTCTGCAATTTCTGGAGTAAGATGTACAGTCTCGGTGTCACCACTATGTCGACATTCGCCCTGAAAGCGTTAATAATACAGTTCCCCGGTGTCAAATGAAACTATTAACACGTTGAGCGCCGCGTCGGTCACATACGGCTGACACGAAGTTTTTAGCTGGTTCACAAAATTCATTTTCGTTATAATATATTCGAACAGACCGAATTTTACTAGGATCTTTAGATGCCATCCACCGTGACGATCTTTCTAGTTTCAGTGTCATTAATCGAACTATGTGACTTCGATTTCGTTGGGAATTTTATGGCTCGATTTTCGGCGCTGAACCTGTTAAATGAACCTAGTTCTTCGAATGAAAAATATTTTCGTGCCGATCCTGTTCTCCGAAGTGTGCGAGACTCGGTGAGATTACAGATAGACGGGCAATCCCGGCTTTGTCGTTCGTTCCAGCACAGTCTCTCTCGCCGGGAATCGTATAAACTCGTCCCTGTTTGCAGAGGACGGCACCGATGCTCGGGTTAATTAGACACGGTCGGATAAGAAAACGGAAGCGCAGAATGTCCGACGGGTTTTCGCGAGAGACCGAAAGGGAGAGGCCGGCTGAGTTTGACCGGCTATCGCGCGCTCGCTCTTTATTTAAAACCCACCGGATTCTCCGCGGGATTTATTTTCGGTCGCTCGTTCAACGCCTCGCAGCTGCCTGCGAGCAAGCGTGACGGACTGAGAAGACGCGAGCCGATTTTCTCGGTCTCCTCGGCTGCGAGGTAATTCGAGGATGGATGGTCCACCAGGTTTCTTTTACTTTCTCGTTCGCGATCAATCGTCGCGTGCTACCTGTGCTCTGATCCTGATACACCTATCTCCCCGAGGAAAGCCGGGATCCTTGCCACTGGATCATCCGGATCTGCGCTCGAACGCTTGTTGTACAACGATCTACCGCGTTTCTATACTTAACCATTCGCGTCCGCTTTATTTCAGAATTTGCAGTAACATTGTATACTTCATTGTACGGCTTTGAAAACCGTTTATACAATTGTTCTTTAATTGTGCAACGATCGGGGACCGTGAAGGGTCGATGCGATAGCGGTTGTTCGAGACAGCGAAATCTCAGTTTTCTTGGCGATACGTCAAGAAAAAGATTTAATTTAATACTTGTACAGAAACGTGTATTTTTGACGCGATATGATTGATCACAGTGTGCAATGTATATTTAGAATTCTAGGTTCTAGTACCTGTTTTTCAGTTTGCAGCTGTAGATCTTTTTTCCTTCTACATTGAATAATACAAATTTCGAGCCTGACAGCTGTCCTGCCGATTTCTTGATATGTGTAGTTGATATTTGTATGAGATTATGCGTCAGAAAATATGTAATTAGACAATATTAACTGGACAGTGCCGTTGATGATTCGACGGGAAGAGATTCATGGAAGAAAAGAGATGAACATTTAGACTCTTAGTCTTTTGAGCTATTTATGGTGAAGCGTGTTTGCGGGGATGTGATCACCCTAGGGCACCTGATTTACACCCTACAAATCCTAACCGTTTGCATCGCTACAAACCATGACGATCTTAAAGGAAAGATGCGCTTTCAGCATTTAGTACAATATACGTATAATCAATTGTATTAAGTCCCACCACCGATGTTATTCACCACAACTTCTCCGCCTTACGCGTCCGACATTCGATTCAAACATTCAGTATTGGGACTTCAAACATGTTTTTAACGAAAACTCGTTATGCTAAGCGTGAATCGCAACGAATTTTCTGAAAATGAAGAAAAATACAGTGCAGTTCTTTCAAAGTGCTTCGAAGTGTGCAGAACAAAGGGATTGATCTTTAAGCTCGAAGAACATTATCGGATACTTTGAACAGTTCAAGTTCGAGATTCAGGTGATCCATCTATCCACGAGTTACCATACGTCACGAACCTGGTTGTGTGAACCTCTCTTGCTCGAAGGGCTTCTTCACGGTCTCCACGAACGACACCTTGTCCTCTTTGAACTCCTCGCAGTTGCTCTCCTCGGACACCTCCTTCGACTCCTTCGGCACGTCCTCGTAAGTGTCTAAATAGTCAACGGAACTGGACCTGCCGCTCTCCGCCTCGATGATACTGTGGAAATCATTGCTCTCCACCACGCCTCGAATATCTGGAAATCATCGTCGATTCACTGTTACGTCGACGATCGGTGCCGGGGCTCGCAGCGCAGCGAAAATCGCATGAACATTTGAAATAAAGATATCAGACAAGTATCAACCAATGACTAAATAACGGAAGCCGATTAATGGAACCTCCTGCGTCCCGTGACGATCACACGTGCCTCCAGAGGCGATTTTAATGACTGCTTTTAGTGGCGGAGTATCGCAACGTAGCGGAACACAGCAAAGTTTAGCCGCGGATCCACCAAAACTGTGTTCCTTATTGTCAACAGAAGAGTCGGCGAACGATAACAAAACGTTTATAGAACATTTCCGTGAATTATTCCGCTGTTACGATCGTTTATCGAACGACGAAGCAAGGAAGAGCGTTCCTCGCAGAAGATAATTTTGTGAACATCCCTAAATAAAATGATACAAATATTTCGATTCAGTGATTTGAATGCGTTTACAGTTTACAAAAACGTGTTTAAAGTCGAGAATCTGATTTCGTTTTTAAAATCGCAGAGATCATAAAGAATTGTCCCTGAACAAGTATACTTTTGTCCGAATAAGATCTAGAAGACAGTGATCAAGAATTTAATAGAAGGGTTTAACGTTTCGTTTGGTGGACACGCAGCTTTACGCGAGCAGACAGTGCACGTTCAGCAATCACGTGCACTAATTTTCATCAATCTTGAAGTAAGATCAGAGCGATAAGAGTAAGGGGGAACGGTTACGTTAATGAGATGTTACGTTTGCCAGATTAGAGAAAGAGAGGGGACAAGAAAACTAGTGAGAGAGCAAGAAAGAGTCAGATAAAAAGAGAGAGTCATATGTTCTCGAGTGAGTCTGCCGGTTTTCAGCATCTTCGATCATCGTACTTTTTCCCCAGAGCTCCTGGACGTGTGCTCGTTCATTATCTATTTACGATACTCAATATTTCTAGGCCAGAGATATTCAAAGAACATCGTGACGCCAGCTCGTAAAGAAGACCTCACCTTCCGTCTCCGACATTTTGATCCTCTGCTTCGACTGGGCGCCTGTAAACGAAAACAAACATCCTTGTTTTATTCAGTCTGTTTAATGTCCATTGAACACATTAAAACTAAATGTTGCAATATTATACAACATTCTACTACTTTTTGCATCATTCTACTATTTTCTAGAACGTTTTACCATGTTTTACAACATTCTACTATTTCTTACAACATTTTACTATTTTTTATCATTTTTTATCATTTTCATTTTCTAAAACATCTTACTATTTTCCACACCATTCTTGTGTCTTTTACATTTTACTTTTCTTTCTACAACATCCTACATCCTCTACATATTTTCTACAACATTCTGTTATCTTTTATAACATTTTCCTATTTTCTACAACATCCCATTATTTTCAACAATATTCTTGTATGTTCTACATTACTGTGCTCAGGCCTATCCAAATTAGGTCGATTTGATAAATCACTTCTTTAGTTACTATTGTATTACGATTGGATGGTTGATCTTTATGCAAAAGAACAATTTAATGTAACAGGAATTTCTATTTATCTCCAATAATTTTAATATGAAAGTGATATCTACATTCCGTTCTTTTAATCCTTCTAACGTTTCAAATAGTAATTTATTTTTAAATTATAATCAAATTCGCAATTATAACACTTGTCCATTGAAAATAATAAATAAGATTCAACACCAAATGGTATCTCAAAATGAGGATTGTGCAATACTTCAGTTTACTTGAAATCGTCGAGAAAAATGAGGCAGCTAAGGAAACCCATTGTTTATGCTCGGTAAAGCATAATGATTTTAGCAAAGAAGGAAAACATTGCGCAATGTTATTTGAAGATGTTTCAATGTTACAGACGTTACGAGATTTCTTTTTTCTTTGACACAACACATTGCATAAATGTTTCGAGTCACCTTCGGACGCTCAATAATATTGTGTAATATTATTGCTCGTCAAAGTCTCTCGGGATCTTCAGGCAAATTAGAGGACGCAAGTCTGTCAATGGCTGTCAGATGGATCACAAGTGTCTGCCGAGGATTTCTAGGAATATTGTCCCTACTTAGCTGTGGCGTTTCAAGCACGGCGACATTGAGCTACTTCTATCCGATGGTTGGTTTATTCCGGCGACCCCGAAGAGACTCCTTGGTGAACGACGGAACTCTCGGTTTCCGCGAAACTACGGTCTGCCACTGCGAATATTAAGCCTTGCTACCAACAAGCTAATAGGGATCAGCGGTTCTACCATTCTAAGCGTTTAAATTTGTATTCCGTAAACAAAGCGCGTTTGTTAAGCGACACGAATCTGTTTACTAAAGACAATTTGCATAAATATCCGCAGTATAGCGATTGGTTTTTCGGAAAAAGGCTTCCCGAAACTCCTTAAATGGCCGACTCTAGGTCTAGCCGATGCAATCCGCGATCGCAGAGAAGCGTTGGCGGCTGTTTGGAACACGGCAGGCCTCGCGCGAAAATAACTTTGACCTGTTTTCGCGCATACGGAAATTAGGAAGTCCCGCTGATCCGATGCGAGTTGCGCCCCGACTCGATACAACCGAATCCGCGATCGAGAGAATCGGGAGAAAGATCTTTCCTATCCAACGTGATCCTTTGAAGCACCGATCACTGCCAGTGAAACCAATCATCGTATTTTGACTATGGACATTTACTGTCAATCATTTAGCACGGATACAAATGACTACACGCGTATGTGTATGTCTTCATCGATCGTGAAACGAGAAATTCGATATTAGTGTATCGATTGAAATATATTCCTTCCATTCGAATGTTTGTAATTAATTTTAGAACAGACGCTAATCCCGGCCCGGTCTAGCGTTTCTAATGTTGACACGCCGGCTCGGTGCACGCTCGGCGAATTAACGGACCATGTTTGGGTAATAAATTCCCGTCGAAAACTGGGGCAATGATCTTTCTTGCGAACAAATCGTTGAATCTCTCGTGTTATGTAAGGGACTCGTCGAAAAGGAACGGCCGTTAGAAATAATAGTCCAGACGGAATTAATTTCTAGATTAGAATGCGCATGTGGTCTACAAACCCACTGCGAAAGACGCGTAAACATTTGGAACGAATAATGCATGTTTAACGTCTTCGCTCACAAGTTTACGGATCCTGATGGATATTTATAATATCTCCGACTCTGTTTACGTGATCCGACGATTCGGTGCGCGATTCTACTACCAAAGAAGCGCAAAATCAACGGCCTGCTTTCTAAACTATTTCTAAGAACGATAATTCGCAGGAAACAATTGTAAAGATTATTCTACTAATATACAAGATTCGTAACCGTAATAATTGTACGTCGCAGTTTCAAAGAATCAAGAAAGACGGAGTAAGAAGATGTTCGCACACGTGTCGGGACGCAGTTAAGAAAAGGCTACCATAGATAAAAACGTTTTCTCTCCTCGCATGCTCGTGTATTACCATCGACTGCGTATCCTTTGGAACGCGGTAAATAAACACTCCATTTGTTGATTCGCGTATGATAATAAATGTTTCCGCGAGCGTTGCGCAATCGCGATCCTCAGTCATTCCGTTCGATGAACGAAAGAGCAACAAATAGCTCGGATTTTTTTGCTTTCGGTCGGTCGTGAAAAACCACCGGCATTAACAGTTAAGTAACAGGATCTGCCACGCTATTACAAAATCCTCCGGTCGAACGTTCCTGAGTCGGACGAACGGAGCGATCTACACACGGAATGTTCATAGATTTAGAGTGTCGTAGAACTGTTAACAACTAGACCACGGATTTTATGCATTTACGACAATAACGTGTAGGTGCAATTTATAGTAGGCTGATTAAATGAATTCAACAATATCAATCGAAGAGTGGCGGGATCGGCGAAGCATCGGTCGGAGAGAGGAGGAGAGGCAGAATCGGAACAATGTCGGTCGTTCTCCGCAATTAAAGAAATGGAACGGAGTAAAAGCGCCGGGAGGGTGAAGAAAGCGGACGAGATGTTCCGGTCAGTTTGGTTTGCACGCGGTGCGACCATGATAGGCAAGAAGCGCCTAGGCGGCTCGGCTGCACACGCGGCCGCGTTGCCACGAGGACGCTTACTCGCTTTATAAATAGTCCGGGCGAGTTTCACCGCGGTGTGGACGACTACCGAACAGCCACCACCTTCCCGAGAAAGCACCTTCGTCGGCCTTCGCCGGTACGCTTTTTACCGAAATACGTAGTGCCGTGCGACCTTCTCGCCCCGAGGCGGGTTACAGCAGGATTTTTCGAAGACGGTCGACTACCGTGGACCACTGCCAGATATCAGCGCGTTGCGCCGGCACTTTGTTGCCCGGTTTGCCGGCCGATTTTGGTCCGGCAGATGAATCGGAAACGCGACGGGGCAGTCGTCCAACGCGTCAATCCTCTCTCGAACTCGCACCTGGTAGCCGATGCCGGCACGATGACGAATCTCTCACTCTCTATCTCTCTCTCTTTCTCTCTGTTTTCCGCTCTCCTTCTTCCCCGCGTTCCGCGTGAACCGCTATTTCGATCACGATCTATCCGCTTACAAGATCCCCGATTTCTCGTACGCACCGCTTTCGACGACCACCGCGAGGAGAAAGCCGAGAAGGATGCTCGGTGGTGGTTATCTTAGCCGAATCCTGACAGACACTTGTGTTAGTTTTGCTCGGGCGAGATTAGGCGAAGTAACAGGCTCGCTGCCACCCCTGGCGAGAAGCACCCGGTCCGATAGTCATTCACGCGTCGTTTTCATTCACGATTCGCAGAAACGAATGGATAATGTGGTAGCTATCGTTTGATTTAGCAATTCGACATTTAGGTAAGTTACTTTGCTATAAAGTAGCAGAGTTACGTACATCCTTCCAGGAACAACGTTACAATTTTCTCTTAACTAATTAATGATTCAACCAGTACGATCAAGTGTCTCGAGAATCGAATCTAGCGCTCAGCTAGGTCAGAAATTGTATACGCCGCACGTCTTATTTTCTTGAAAACTAAACGCTAGCTTACCACATTTGTAGAATCGCTGGATAATTCACTAATAAGTTACTCTGAACAAGCACAAACAAACCCTATCCGACCAGTCGAGGGTGACTACAATGAGAACCGTTAGCTAGAACAATCGCGCACAGCCTGAACGCTTCGAGTCGCAGGGTCTCCCATGTTGAGCTCGCGGATTCGTCCGGACACTTCTCTGCCAGGGAGAGCAACGATCTATCGGATGGTGTTCGTTTACCTTGGAAAAGCCAGAGGAGCAGTTGTCGGTGTATTGGGAGCGTACGCGCTCAGGAGACTGCGCGAGTAGCCAGCCACCGGACTGCTCGTTCCGGTGGTTATCGTTGGCAGTGGTGGTGGAGCCGCTGGTGGCGATGTCGGTGGTGGTGGCAGCGGCGACGGTGGATGATGCTACCTAGCAGCGCTGCCGTTAAAAGCTCACCGTCACCCGGCTCGAATTAGACCGCCTGAAATAGACCGGAGTTATTGCCGGCACTATGGACCAACCAGCCTGGACACACGGCATACCTTTCGTCGTCCTCCCGTCGTATAGGACAAGGTGGACACAACGGGTCGCTTCCGCTACCGGTACCGGACACGCCCGAGATGTCCTCTTGGCACCTCTTCCTCTCTAGCGGCCGCCTCCTTCTCTTCAGCTTCCTCGGGCGGACACCTGGCGTCCCGCGTTCCCGTTCAAGCATCTTCCAGTAATTGCCAGGTTACTCCGCTCGGCTATTTTCGATGTCGCCCGAGGAGATCGTGAATGGATTTAGGCAGCCAGACGTTAATAGGCTTAACGAGTCGAGTACTACTGACCTTATGATCGTCGTCCGACGGCATTGATCGGGATCAAGGGACACGATTCATAGCAGCGATTCATAGCCGGCCACTTCGCGATTGAGACGCTGTTGTCGCAGCCCCGGCTGAAAAGTACCGTTTACGTTAATGAATGTTTCGCGTCGCTTTATAGTTTCCGAATTTTCCACCTCACTTATTGTCTGTATTAAGTTGGCGTCAGGTCGAAGTGTCTTGTTTCTGATATCTTGATGTACAGCAAGCACAAAATCGCGCGTTGTTCCTTAACAAATTTGAAAAAGATGCTGTACTTATCGTCGACAATAATGGGTATAGTATGTTAAGAATTTACTCAACGAGTAGCAAATTATTGACATAATGTGTACACCATATCCAGCATCATCCGCGAACTTAGCATGAAACACCGAGATTCTTGCGAATAAAATTCTACTTTCTGGATGATCGCCTTACGATTGAGAATGCTTAACGCCCTGGAGATGTCAGCGACACCGTATCCCTCGTCGCAGGCGCAATGATCTTCGATTCCAAAAGGTTTCTGCATCGAGCAGTCGCTACAACAGAGTACATATTATTAGAATCGACTGCAATTTAACGAATTCCGCGGACATTTCGCAGTTCAGATTTATTTCGGTCTTACGCGGTTGCCGGTAAGAATTCCTGGGAAACAATCGGCCTCGGGACTAGTGCCGGCGTTGAAGTCTCCGGCGTGCCATCAGCGTGCCTAGCGATCCACGCTCGCGTGTCACCCGTCCGGTGTCGTCATCCGGGATCATCGATCGTCGGACCGCCGAAATAAAACAACCGGGCAGCCCGTAGAAGCTGCAGGGGCTCGGGTTTTCCTGGCTCAGCTGATCGGTGCATCGTTTTGTCCCTGTTCTCCCAGCCCGAGTGACTCCTTCTGGCTGCAGCCCCACCTGTCTTTCTCTTTCGTTCTCCCCTCTAGATCCTCTAGATCCCCTCTACCAACGGCGGCTGGAAGTCACTTTCGAAGACCCGTTAACCTACTCGGGGACCTTAGTATCCGTTCTGACTTCCACGGCGACGACGCAGGTGCGTGCTACCAGCCGCCTTTCGTTTCGCAACGATCGTCCTTGGACGCTGCTAGCTAAGCGTGGCGGTCTCTGAGCTACTTGTACCGCGAATTCTCCGGTTTGCTGCTGCTCTGCTCCGGAATCGTTGAATCGATCTGGACTCGATTGTTTTTGTGCAGTGCGCCTTTTTCGTTCCATCGCGAAGAATAGTCGGGGAGAGTCCTCTGATGCGTAGCGGCTTGAAAGGAGAACCGGAACTGGCCGGTTCCTTCAGGGTCTCGACTCCAGAAATTGTTCGGCGACGATGAAGGGATGGTTCGACGCGTTCCGCATCGACGGCGGGCCGACGTTGTACAGCTACAACAACAGGACACCCGTCACCGGCGACGTACCCCTTGTGATCGTGTTCGTGATTTTCGGCACGATCTTCACCGCGTTCCTAGTCATTTTCCCTGGGATTCGTAAGGAGGCTTGTATCCTGAATTTTTCATTGATCGAAGAGATAGATAGAAAAAAAATAGATTAAATTTCAAATTGATTAGCTCGAATAGAACGGGGAACGGTCGGCGATGAATGGTACCTGTTGCGTTTTCAGAGATTGAGCACGTTTCTCACGGTGACCTTGAGCCTCTTCGTCGGTGCCTCGATACAAGGTACGGTCCACTTTGCCTGCAATTAACCGAGTTTTCTCTTTCCTCCTCTGGAATAACCTTTTGAACGAATCTCTGTTTCCAGTCGCGCAGTATGGATCGTCTTGGCACACCAGCTCGGCAACAGTTGTCAGCACGTACAGTGCTTATTCCGGACAGAAGACCACCGCCGAGATCGGCGGCTACATCGGTTTGATGCACATCAACATCACTTACCGGCGTGAGTCGATAGGAACGTCTTAATTCGTACGATGCACAATGTGACATACGCGAGTTGCACGAATTGCTTTCTAATGATTGTTTATGCTAATCCGGAGCTCTTGTAGTACTACCAAGCAGCGAGCACCCGATGGATGACGTGGAGTACAATGAGAGATTCTGGTGGAGGAGTACTGGAGAAATGACCAGCGCTTTCAAGCAAGCGTTAAATCAGGGCGCTCCGTTTCCCATAGTTTCTTTGGCTGAATACTTCAGCCTTCACCAGGAAGGATTCTCATGGGGAAGCAAATACCGCCAGGCTGGTTACTATGCCTCTCTCATGCTTTGGTAACTACGACTTTTTTGCTCTCTTCGAAACTGTTATATGCATATTCTTCAAATGCTTCTTAGGAAATCACTAACTTATAATAATTAAAACGATGAAAATGTTTCTATTGTTGACTAAACGGTTTTAGCGGTATGTGTTAATTTTTAAGCAACGCTTTTCAGGACATCCTTCGCCTCTTGGACCCTGATGAATCTGTTACTGGTGGTAGTGCCACGGTACGGCGCTTACGGTATGATTTCCACCGGCATTTGCATGCTGCTAACCAATTTAATATATTGGGCATTGTTGCCATGCGAGCCGCTCATAGCTCACGTGGATGGTTCTATTCTGGCTTTTAATTTAGGATGGAACTATTGGCTGATTCTGCTATCTGGTAGGTACTTCGTGTTAGTCTATACTCCCAAGTGTTACTCCAAGGACGAGGATTCAAGGATGATTCTTGTCGCAGGTATCGGATGCCTATTCGTCGGGGCAGTGATCACTGCGATAGATATGATATTTCCTCATCAATTCTCCACTATATTAGAGGTCGACTACGATACACCATACGATAGGCACGTGATTATAGAAGAGAGTTTCGATACTCGGAACATCAGAAGACGGTTGCCTAAGATCGAAGATTCCTTCGGCGATCGAATAATAAGGTGTTCTATCTAATTAATCGCTATGGAATTCGATTCACAATGAATTTGCTAGTCTTTCTTTCCTGTTAATCCTTTCAGTCAACTGTCGTCGAAGCTGCAGAGCAGACATGACGCCAAAGAAGACACTCAGGGTGTAATAAACCGGGGTTACACTTCGCACGAGTCTTCGGACTTTCAGCACGAAGACACGACCAAGAACAACTGGTCGTATCCGTTCCCGTCGTCCTCGCGGAGAACGATCAACGGCTGATTTCTGTTAATTGTACTCTTGGACATTCCGAAAATAAAGGATTTTGTTTTTATTCGACTTGTCATCTGTGTCCTCCTAAAATGTTCAATAATATTGTACAGTGACCGTGCAGTATTATTGAGCGTCTAGGGTCCACTTCAGTTCTGGAACTCCTGAGGAAGGCAAGGAAGTATATCTTGACGGTGTGTGAGCCATGATTGAGAACATAAAGAAAAAACGTGTTCGCCTGTTTTTTTTTTTTAACATAAATAAGAAATGTAATACTCAGTATAAATAAACGATGCGCACGAGCATCGCGCATAAATATATACATAAGGTAGAGTCCCATGAGATTCGCGATAGAGTCCATCGCTCCTCTTCTCCTATTCTCGCGACAGGACTAGCCGAAGTTCTCGAAATGATGGATGAAGTAGGGCAGGCGACGACCTTTGTTCACCTCATCGCAGGAGGACATCACGCTTTTTGTCAGGGGGCGTGGTCCGCAACTAAATACTCCTATTTTGCTGACCTGAAACATCATCAAATTACTTTCAAAGGTGTTGACAAGAATTAACGAGTTAAAGTAAATCTTCTGTGAAACTCACGTAGCTATGCTTCTTCTGAACGAACTTCAAGAACGAGGTCATGTCGGGTCGACCAAAATGATTTATCGCCTTTAGTCCGGTGAAAATACTCTTCTTGGATAGTCTCTGGAAGTGGTTCTCACAAATGTACTGAAAAAAGTATTTTTTTTTTGTTATTTCACTGTTGCGAAGAGTAAACGCAAGGTTAAGGAAAGAGAAAAATATCTTACCAACATAGTAGTACGCAGATCGAATTTGTGAAAAAATTGTGTAATAAATATATGAATCTCTAGGACATCTGTGACGTCCTTTCGTTCGACATCCCTGAGGACGTCGATAAACCACTCGAAGTGCTTGTGCGAAGGACATATCCACAGGAAATAGACCTACAAAGATAAAATCAACGTTATTTATTTTAATACTTGTCTGATCAATTGCCAGCCTAATCTACTTGTCTGGCAAAGGCTGGATATACCACTTATCTGGTAAATGACTGGCCAATAAAACGCCTATACTATTTGTCTCAACGAAACCGACCTACTTTACTGGGCCATTCTTCATGGCGGATTTTTGTTCTGCCTTTTGTGAATGTTGTACAGATTTTTCAAGGACGTTTCGCATACATTTTAAGGATATAAATGGAACACACACACACAAAGAATTGCTTGGATATTTCGCAGAAATTAATTACCTTTTTACAGGCGACTCCTGAGTACCTATTGGTGGAAGTACCAAAAACGAGGTCATTAAGCATAGAGGCGTACGGAGTGACACCGATTCCACCGCCGACCATCACAGCGACCTCGAATTTGTACCAGTCTTGGTTCCCGCCACCGAATGGACCTTCTATCCTTATCTTCGGGTGTTCATCCTCGGGATTGTAATTGCAGGGATCGAAGTAGTTCCTCAGTTTCCAGGTCCAGGGACCTTGGGCCTTGATGTGGCAGGATAGAAAGTTCTCGTGTGGTGCCGAGGTCAAGGTGAACGAGTGGAATTCGTTCGACCGGAAGGCGGTACAGGAGAGCCGGATCCATTGGCCAGACAAGTACTTTAAATTCGGCGGCCTGTAGAACTTGATCTTTATCACGTCCGACGGCAGTAATTCCGTCTCGATGATGTCCAGCGCCATGTACTTCGTCCGAAGGCTGACTACCTGGAATTACAACAATAATGTGTTAACTGACAGTCACAACAATCTTTTTATAAATACTTTCGTACACGAAACAACGATTGCACTATGTTCAAAGTTCAATCGAGGTTTATACTTAAGGAATATTAATTTGTGACCTTGCTTAATATACCTGTGCAGAAAACTATAAATAAACTTGGACTCAATTACTCACTGAAATTGTGCATGATAATTTAATGAGAATATTATCTGTATCCAACTTTATCAACGAAAACGATGTGTAACAATAGCAGTTCTAAATACAGATGTTAATCCACAGATAAGGCAGTTTACCTTATCGAGTGCGTAAATTATCGCTGGACCAACAAAGAAAATCCAGAACCGAGGGGAGCCGGTCAACCGAGCCAAACCATGAATCAGACACAGTGCATACAACACTACATAGAGGCTGTGAGTCGACCAAAAGAACTTGTAGGCTTTCTGGCGGATAGTCGGATGGGCGAATACAAAGATTATCGTCATCACGACAAACAGTAGGATTCCGGTCAAGCCTATAAACGTTAATGGTTTATTCATTTGTCGTTACAGTAGCTAACTATTTTTTTTTCTAAAAATCAAAATTTTAATATCTACTGAATGATTACCTGTCACAGTTCTAAAGAGCCAAAAGGAGATGGTCAAACGAGCATCGCTAGGAAAGCTGAGCTCACTTGTCAAACAACGAAGATGTGCCAGCGGTTGGGTAGAGACATGGTAGAAGTTAACCATGTGGCCCACAGTGTGGAGAATGGAGAAAAACAAAGCAGTGCAAGCGGCTATTTTATGGAACTGTATGTGAGAGTCCAGTGGAATGTATTGCTGAATTGAAAACTCCTTCAGTTTGGTCAGAAGGTTGCGGGACATGGTCAACAGCAATAAACTGTAGCAAAAAGATAACGCTGCTGCTGATCCTCTGGTGATGGCAATGCCTACTCCCATTATGTGTCTCAAATCTGTGTGCTCTGCCATGAAAGAGTAATCTGAAACAAATGAAAACAATTAAATTGGTAAAGTTCGAATTTTGTCTATAGAGACGGAAACTTTCAGATGTTGCAAGTGCATAATCTGCTCCCTCATTCTTAATGTTCCTTTGAAGGACGTTAAGAGAGGTCTGCAAGTTTCCTTGCGTAACGAAACTTTCGAAATACTGTAACCATGTAACCATGCGCAACAGATACTAACATATAAATCTCTCGACGAACAGGGCGATCGTCGTAACGTAGAAAACGAACAGGTAGAATATGTTCTGCCGGTTCTCCTCGAGGAATGTCGACATGGCGTCCCACTGTTTCCTTGCCCAGCTCTTCGAGTCCTCCGACGGAAGTTGATCAATATGGAAACTGGTCATTCGTGCGACGTTCGTCGAGGTGTCCAGGAAATTCTGTTTCGCACCCTTGCAATCAAGTCCAATCGCCACGAAATCACCTTTGTACTCTTTCATCATCAGCTTGAAATCATTGTATGTGAGGTATTCCTTCCGCTCGAGTCCGGCGTCCTGGAAATAGGGTCATTCTCAAGTAATCCAACGCATTTTAACAATACAAATCAAAAATATTAATCGTGAAATTACTTGGAACATTCCATCTATCAGTTCTGTAACATGGTCGTCGGACAAGCTGGTGGTCCGTGCAATTTCCACCAATGATCTCAACATCTCGGATAATTCCTCCTTGTCGATAACTCCGTTGCTGTCCTTGTCACACATGTCGAAAATGATCCTTAGCTTATCCTCCGTTTTTCCTCGTGAAAATAGGAGAACCGTGTCCAGGAATTCCTGCAAAACGTTTCTCATAAGTGAATTGAATTATTCTAAAAATATGCTTACGCAATGATGCTACTTTAACTGCAGATAACGAATTCTTATCGACTTAGGAGATTGCTTGTGAAAGTACCTGGAAGGAAATGCGACCGTCCCTGTCCTTATCTACAATGTTAAACATCTTTTTCACGAAGACAGCATCCGCCCGCATGCCAAGCGCGCTGGCAAACTCACTTTTAGAAAGCGAGGTCCTCATCACGGTGACAACTTCCCCGCTGTCACTATCTTCGGAACGCCGTCGCCTTTCACCAGGTCGCAGACCAAAGGTGAGTGCATAAGCTTCCCTGAAAAACTGCAATTGGAATGTTCCCGTTAATCTCACAATACGGAGAGACAGGCAATAAAAATCGATATCCCGAAAAGGGTGGACACTTGGTCCGGTTAAAGAGAAAAGCGACCTGCTCGAGTTTCTTCTGACGACGCTCCTTCGTTTCCGCTTTCGCAAGCATAATGTCCCGGCCGACCTGGGACAGCGTGAAGTGTTTCTTATGGGACGCCAGGAATGCCTCCAGTTTCGCAATGAACTTTCTACGCGAGGCCAGAGAATCCAGTTCAAGGACAAGGTCGTAGTCTCGCGGTATACGGAGGAGCACCAACGCCTTGCGATGACCATTCCCATTTTCCTAAAAGGGAAGTCATTGTTCTCAGCCAGACTCCGAGACGTTCCAAGATAATTCAGACTTGAACAGCAATGCTTTACATTTTATGGGAGAGAGCAGCCAAATGGATAACTATCTTGGCTGAATCGCCGTGTATATCGAAAAAGGAAAATGGCACTAATTAATTATAACTAGTGCTTTAGGTCTGGTTCAACTATACATCTTGGAAAACAGTATTCTCAGTAGAATTAATTGACTGAGCATTTAGCTTAAATTAGGCTATTCTACACCATGACCCTATTGGACCTGTATCTCTTTTAACAATTTTTGTATGAAACGACACGACAGTGTATAATTGCATTGTGTGAGGCAAGTGTTTCGAGACTGTTCACGAAAGCGTAGAATTACCAAAGATTTCGCTCGCAGAAAGAATTTTTGAGCGGATGAACAAATTTTCACCGCGCGAACAGAGAGTTTGCGTAAGCCACGGTTCTCGCGCGATTCCGCTCGAGGTGTTTCCTCAGCGGATTCGAGGATTTCATAAAACGGTAGAAACGGAGTCGGTTGCCGCAATCACCTGGGACTCCTCCATGGTTACGGTGTTTACATCGCTGAAATCGAACGTGCGCAATTTCTCCCCTTTCCGATCAACGATATGGAGAGCTGCTTCCGGGCCGAATTTCACCTTGACCAGCCTACGGTGATTCGCGTGCAGCCACTCGCGCACAATCATCTTGTCGACGCAGATCTTTCCGTCGTTTCGCTTCTGAATCGCCTCCTGGAGGATCTTCAACCGTCTACGACGACGATTTTGCAATTTCACCAGGCCGTAACCGGCACCGGCGCACAAAATCGGCACGAACCCGAGGAACACACAAGCGTATATGTAGACCAACTCGCTTCCCTGAAAAGCAACGAAACGTTTCAATTGCTGATCGAATAGGTACACTTTTTGAATCTTCGTCTTCTATTCACCTCAAAGTAATCGTATCGCTGCAACGGAACACAAGGTTCCAGTATTGTGGAATTCAACTGATAAGGTTGAGGACAAGGATCTCCCTCCTCCCAAACGAACAGGTTCTTCTGCACAACTTCCGGTTGGATTCCAGTGGCGTTGACGATCACATCCCATATGGTGACGCGACGAATATCCTCGATTTCGCTCTTAGTGAAGATTCTGAAGAGTACCATTGCTTCAGAATACGTTCTCCAGTTGAGATTCATTGAACAGCTTACCCGTTCTCCTCGTTCTCGAACCAGAACCTATCTGAATCCCTCAAACGAAGGAACTGTTCCCTAATGACCGCGGAGAACAGTTCTCCAGGACCAGATCTGGACTCTAACATTCCACCGACGTACACATCGACGTTGTTCAAGTTATTCGAGTGGATTTCGACCAATGTGCGCAACAAGGAGGGATTCTTGTTAAACAATTCAGGGTTGATCTCGTTCCAAGTTTTCCGTCGAGGAAGTTTGAAGTGCGCTCTGGCGGTATTGTAGTCCGGGAGGCCGTTGTCCCGCCCACGCATGATGTTCAGCGCACCTAAGTCTCTTCTGGAAAACTCCATCGGGCCGAAAAGATTATTCCTGATGTCGGTGCCTAAAAGGTTGTCCTCCTTCTCGGCTATTTGCGAAGCCAGCCCCATTATCAGCTCCTCGATCGTGCTGTTCGTTAAAACTTCCTGTAACAGAATGATCAATCATTTCAAGCATCGTGTTTCAAGTTAAAAGATCTTCCAAGCAACAGTTACACCTACGTTCGAGTCCCACCAAGTGGAGCACAGTCTTATGGCGGGCTGGTCAGTGTTGGTTCTCCTGAACTCACAGTTCTCATCACGACGGTATATACCGGGTGGTATCAGAGTATGTCCGTATCGGAAAGCAGCGCTCTGAAATATATGACTGATCCCGGGGTGAAGGTCAGACTTGTATCCCGAGTATCGCGGTAGCTCCTCGTTCAGCATTATCGGCAAATACTCGTAGAGTATAATATTCTGTAACAGAAACAGATCTCTGTGATTCGCAGAGAGACACGTCCACGATTTCGTCAAATGTTATGCCTCGTAATTCCACATTAATTTCTCAAACAGTATAAAATTAGTGTATCGAGTTACGGTTGCAGTGCACAGTTACATGATATAGGATTACGGTGCGACAGGGCTGAGGTGACAGAGAAGTTTCTTTGCCATGGCTGTTATGTCACTATAATTAACTGTAAATGGATTAACATAAGTATCTTCACTGCGTAACCGCGAGGAACCTTCGGTGTTCCATTAATTACCACAGTCTTTCCTTGATCAAGAATTTCAGTGGGACGAGCGTTAATCAAATAAAATACCAGAAGCATCAGAAGAATAATCGTTTGATTTTCACCTGTAGCGTCCCCACGACGATGCGTCGCGCCTTCTGGAACACATCCTCGTCATCCATATTCGGATGCTCCTTCTGTATCCTTGCCGCGATGACGTTGTGCCATCGGTAAAACAAAATCCCGAGAGCCAGAAGAGGTGGATGCTGGTTCGTCCTCGGGTCCCCAAGAACTGTACAATCTCTTGTTAGGTTTGCGCAAAGCTCCGCGTCCCGAAAAAAGAGACGAACTCACGGTAGAGGCGTTCAGGGCTCAGCATCCTCATTACATGGGGAACAGCATGATTGAACAACGGAGCGCGCATGGTGTTCCTCACGGGGAACTTTCTTGTCGGTTCCATCAGGAGGCTGCCGTTTTTGAAGGACCTCATGGTATTCGCCCACGCCTCGCTGCTCGAGTAGATGAAGCTACCGTCGATCCAGCTCGTCACTTTGTTTATCTGGAACCTCACGTATTCAGAGCTACTTTTCGCGACTTATTTCCCAGATCGAAGTATCATCGTCGAACGGTTCTCAATACGGCACACCATGACGGCTAGACCCCGAAGAATAGAAATCGCGACGGTATTTATAGACAGCACAAATCCAATTAGAATCGCGAAATTAATTACAGGCGGGTTTCCATATTGGGAAACGTTCTCATTAAACTGCATGGATCCTGTTTCGCAGCGGTATCATTACGTGGAAACAGCACAGTTTACGGCGACACCTTATTGAGCTCTTAAATCATCCTTCGTGCTTTCCCGGTTAATAATTACCGTTTCACTTCGATCGTTAACAATTAGCGTTAGTCATACTCCTGGTCGAAGGTCTCCCAGATCAAATTGTCAATTTGTTAGCCACCGAGAAGACTCGGACGGATTTTCAAGAAAAGACTTGTTGCGGAGAATAGCCATTTTATCGGTAACCATCATACACTCTCGAGGTATTTACGAGGCAAGTTAGGCTGCTAGGATGGAAATCAAGGAATTACCTGCTCTCGAGGGCTGTTCGGGCTGTGTCCAGTCCGCCGATCATAATCCGCCCGGCGGAAGGGAATGTACTTGTTACCTTGGCACTCCTTGTCGAAAACCGGATCGCATTTGTCTACGTCGATCCGGTGGTACTCTATGGGACAACCGCTTTCGCTGGCCATGATGATTTCCGACGTGACCAGCTGTCCTGAAATCATTTCCCCGCGATGAGCAACCGGTTCTCTGGCGATCAACTTTTCCCAATCGTTCGCCGATCGATCGTTTCCTCGAGCCTGCTGCACGAAGAACCTTAGCCCGACGGAATTTAGGCGAGCGACCCAGTTTTTACTTTCCTTTTCGAGAACACACTTTCCTCGGCCATCAAAGACTCCAAACTTCTCACGAGCTATCGGAAACCAGCGACTCGAGATCGCGCCGTTTAAACACCGTTCGATGATCGCCACGATCGTTTTCTCGAGGAGAAAGGATGCTACGGTTTCTGAGAGTTATGGCCTGACCCTTGTTCGATTCCTCTGTTCCCATTAATTTGTTAATAATGTACAATGGCTCATGAAAGTATTCGCACACCTTTTACAATAGAATGGCTTATTAAAAAGTAGACCATATGACTTGAACTTTTTAGAGGCGTTAAAGGGACTACGTTACTAGAGAATGTTTAAAAAATATTTTTCAATAATTGCAAGTAGTCGGAATATAATAAAAGAAATGAAATATTCTCGTTTTATAACTCTTTACTTTTTTTAGAAATTGTCCAGTAAGTTATTCCGATTCGAGATTTTAGGAACGAATTCCTCGGAGTAAATATGTTGTACCCGATGTAGCGTAAAACTATGTAAAAAATTGCAATGCATTTCTTGTGGTCATTAAATAAATTTGTATAATGATCATTGGATAGAGGCTGCATAGCTTCTGGTCTAATCGAAAAGTAATACGGTATGGTCTAATCGCGTGCTCGTTTTTATCCCGGACACTTAGAGTTTGCGCAACCACGCGATACGGATATTCGAATTGGTTGCATGCAACTCATACTAGCAGAGTAGATTGCACGATTATCTCATATTCGTGAATGACGAACGCTTGCTTCCCGGTAAATCGATATTCTGTTAACTATACTTTACGGAACTATACTTATCGGAATGCGCAAAAGGGCGACTGCGAACAATGGACTTCTATTTATAATTTCCAGGTGTGGTATGCGCTGGTAATTATGCGAGTGGTCCACTTTCGAATTTGCCCCAAACCAGCCTGCGATATCCATCGATAATAATAATATCGCAAGTAGACTGCCGGTCTTTATGATTCAATATTTTCTTCGCATTCGTCGTACCTCGCGTTGGTTTCCAAGGCATTAGGCTAAATTGAGTCTGCGCTTAGGTCGTTTAAAATGAAATCGCTTCGATTTCGAACGCGAGATTCTTAGATCGATTCGAAACAAAAAGTGCATGACTCAAGCTACTTTCATAAGCGGCACATACGCGCAAGAAAACCTTTGACGACGACGACGACAACGACAACGATGATGATGATGATGCATCGCGATTTCCCATTATCAGCTGGATATAGACGATTTAACCAGATGGGCTCATTGATGGCAACCGGACGGCTGTTACAGGGGTTTTTCTCGGCAAATGTTAGTGGCATTCGCAGCAAGAAGCGACGATGAAAAATGCGTAAATATAAAGTCAATTAATGACCGTCCACGAGGGTATCACGATCATCGACTACGAATGTCTCGTTTTTCTGAAGTTCATTAATTCTTGCATGGTATCCGTTAACTGGCCGCATTCGTCTCATTCCCCTCGATCAGTTTCATCGCTTTTAAAACGATTTGATATCGAACCTTCATTTAATTCCTATGCATTATGGTTTCGACTATGCGCAGTAAAATTGTCTGAAGAGAATCAAACGAAGAGTCTCTTCGACTTTAAAGTATTCGGAAAGGTCTCAAGATTGTTCGAACGATCCAATGAAATCGGAAGTTACTGTTTTCGTGCTAGCCTCCGTAAATCATGAGCAGACTGATTAGCATGCTTACCGAAAAAAGCGAACAGCGCTGTCCTATTCTTGACCGATGGCAGACCGTCATCGCCTTGCATGAAAAGCTGACTGAGCTTCCTCGGAGAAGGTCTGTCCTGGCCAGCAAGCATATAGACCCCATCGGAATACGCTGCCGGCATCTTTCGTATCAGCCTGCTGTCTACGGAGGTATAAGCTATGTCAGTATTATCACAACTTAATCTGTGGTCTCGGTGATAGATTGACTCGCACTCATCAGCTAAACATCTATTACCGCTTAATGATTCCTGCCGTTCGCAAATGCAATTGATTTTATTTTCTGTACGTGTAAGGCTGTGGTTACAGTGGATGCGTATTCGTACGAACTGGCATTCTGACGAATAAGTCAGAATTGTTCATCGGACGAACGTGACAAATGATGGTTACAGCGATGCATTTTCGTACGAACTAGCGTTCAGACGAATTCCATACACTACATTAACATATAAGATGATTTCCTTGATCAGACATTAGCCTTCTGTAGCATTGAATATGGACGATTTTTACATCGACATCGACGAGTTTTACTTCTTAGAGAATCTGGTTTTAAAAATTTTATTTTTAAGTGATTTATTAAGTGATAAAATTGAGCAAGTAAATAAACTATTTGTATTATGGCCAATCTATGGAGAATTTTGCACACTATTTGAAGAACTTAAGAAGCAACCAAATAAGTTTCACGAGTACTTCGGAATATTTGTCTAGACATTTTATTTCTTAAATGGAATTAAAGGTGGGATTTTAAGACAATCGAATTTTCAACCATATATTCATCCGGCAGAAAGACTCGCGATCACATTAAGGTGAAAAATGTTTTCATTTTCATGATATTCTAATTAGTACCAATAATTATCACACACACACACACACACACACACACACACAATAACTAACTTAATACAAGTAACTAAAAATTATATAAAATTTGCACAACTAGTTCTCTGTTCTCGCATTTCCTCATCGTAAAATGTCTGTTGTACTATAAATTTTCTCGTCTGGTACTTTCCGAAGGAAAGAAACCAAACATAACATAAAATTATAATCCGCATTATCTTTATTATTGTCGTGTGTATTGTCCTTGGTGTTTCTCTGCTTGGTGTTTTTTTGACGAATTCGTGAGTTTTATGTTCTCAGGAAACGCATTCAATGTAACCACTAACATAAGAATCTATACAATTGATTGTTCTGACGTGTAGAACGACGTGTCAGAAGTTAGTTAGTTCTTATTGTAAGTTCGTACGAATACGCATCCACAGTAGCCACATTCTAACACAGAATTGTTATAAACGTATGACGTTGGTAGCGAACATGTTAATTTCGTACATTGTTTAACACGTTCTTCTATTGTATAAACGTTATCCCTAAAATCATCACTGCACAGAAATTGTTTTCATTCTCTAATAATTAGTTGATGATAGTATTATTTGTGAGTATTTCTACGCGATTTGGAATTGCAACAATTTTGTTAAAATTATAATATTCAAGCCTACTTCAGTGCTACATGATGTGTTTGGTCAGACAATACGGAGGACATTTCGCAAGCGGACTACTTTTAATTACCAAATTTCTTCACGCCGTTCTAAACTCAAAATTTAGAGAAGAGTACGTAACACGGTTTCACAATATCTGGTAATGATTTTAAGCATAAACTTGCCACATAATAACTAATTACAAAGCTGTACCCACATATGATGAAACTGCTAGTACGATCTTTAGAAAAATAAATGGTTCTGGGATGAGCTATGCAATGATTTTTTCACTCTCAATTCATAATTATTTGAAGTGGGCATTAATACTGTCATTCGTGTTACAATGGCCGGTGTTGGTGCGACCAAACAATTTTCATGTCCAAAGAACCGTAACACCTCTGTTAGCGAGGCTGATCACATCTTTCACGATACAACGTGCTTTTTTAGCTATTTTACGAATTCACGTTCGGTCAAGATCGCGTTGACTTTTTCCTCATTCGCTGCTAATCTGAGGACATTATGAGATTGCAACATAATCAATATTTCATAATGAGAGTCTACGAGATTTCGGTTTACTAATTTTGTCCAACTTCTTTTGGTGGATGCAAAATTTGGTTCATCCAACTGAAGTTATTTATGCTTGAGTGGCATGATTGCTGGACAATGGTCTCTGCATAGCAGAATCAAAACGAACCTACACACCATCGTCCAGAGGCTAAAAATGTGAACTCAAATTTAGTATCTAACAAAAATGTTTATCAAAGCAGTGAGTTTCGATGAAAACCTGAATGTGCGTGAAAATCCGCACTCCACATCCGTTTAAATGAATTGAAACGTAGATGGTGTGCAGTTTGGAATACTTGCCGATCGATCCCCAATCCGGATGGGCCAGATTGTTGTACCATCCATCGTACCTCTGCTTGTCCGCATAGTTGTGAAGCACTCCTGGAAGAGAAGAAGAAGTATCCGCTGAGATCGAGAACGTCTCGTCAAGAAAGCATAATTTCTACCGTAGGAATGCTAACAATCGATGCTCCTCTAACATTGAAAATAAACGACGGCGACAGCAACAGTGTGCAAGGATCGTCGTCGTTCGCGGCCGTCAATTACACAAAATCTTGAATCGACACATTCGCCGCGCTCGTAGAATCGCTTGGATTAAGCCATTTTACTTTACGAGTTACTTGATCGATCATCGTCGGACCGCCTGCCTCAAATTAATCATTCGACGATCGATCGGTCGTCGTGTACCTCGGGCAACGTTAATCGTCCGCGGGATCTGGTATGCGCATAAATTAGTATGATCGCAGCTGAGATACCGAAAGAGATCCGGCTATCGGCTTCTAATTCGCGAGTGAGAACTGCAACGAATACAATAGGATATTAGCCTTGTATCACTGGGACAGTTCTACACTACATTGAACTTCAGTCATTCGACTTCGGATGAGTCCTCGGCGGAACTTGAACTTTCTCGACAACACTAAACTTCGACCTATTGCAAAATTAGTTGCAAAAGCCAGGAAATTTCTGCTAATTGAAAATAAACTAAAACAAGAATCTGTAATCAACTACACGAGCCTGAAACCTTTCAGCGACGTCTGGGATCGGTTACACAGATAAATAGAGAACAGAGGTGCCCCATTCCACTTTCTCTGGGTCAAGCTTTCAGTAGAAAGTGATAAGGAATATGCTGTGTCCCGGAATATAGTCTTAAAATAGACTTTCTACCAAACACGGTGTACACGAGTACACCTCTATACGCATCCATCGTGTTGACCGCTGTTCACTTCATTGTACGTATGCTTGCATTGCAACATGAATCTAGCGATAGTGTATAGATTACACGGACAAAAACCGATCTTCAAACACTGTCTACAACGAGGCCTACTTTCAAATCAGCAGACCATCCTCGACAGCAAACTCGCTGCGTCTATAGCACATCTACTCATATAACTGTACACCCACTGTAACACGAATCTGCCAACAATGTTACACGCGAGATAGCATTCCGATTGTTACAAGGTATCGCGGATAACGACGACGGCTACCGTTTACAATCAACCCTACGCGAAACGGAGCACGAAGGAGTCCTGGATAGAGGACGGAAGTTGCACGCGACGATTGAACGGAAGCCTTATTTTCACTTTCGGTGGGAGTCCGGTCGCGTGCAAACGAGTGGATCGTAGGAGGGTCGCCGAGCTGTTAGAGGCCAGAAGATAGAACGCCTACCGGTCCCAGCAGGCAAGACACACCAAAGTAGCCAGGCAATAGCGCAGAGTCGCAGGTCTCGTCCCGGTGGCGGTCGTCGCGTCATATTAACGGCACCAGCAGCTCTAACATCTCTTCTAGAACCGCGAACGTCTCTCCGGTTCTCAGAAAGGACCGCGAAAAGGCATGCTGCCCCGTGCGCGACACGATACACAACGTTACGCGAGCAATATGCGAGCAACTAGGTGAGACTACGTAGGAACGTTCGGTATCCAGACGCGCGCGAGAGTGGTTTTCACCGCGGTGAACACAGAGACACCGGTCTTCAGACACGGGACACGGAGACGAGAGGACGACACACGTGCGACGCGGCCGAAAGAAAAAGAATCGAGGCCCGTTCGCTCGGGGTATGCCGTGCCTCGTGTCCGCTCCAAGCTCAAGCAGGATTCCCCCCACTTGGGGAGCACGACGGGAACGGCGAGCGAGGGTACGCTCACAACGACGACAGCACTGTGTCTCGAACAGCGTCCAGGCTGGCTGGACAAAACCCAAAATTCAAATCGAAGGAATGACGATAATAATCTTCCTGTGCTCTTAAATATTCCTTTGAAGCTTGCCAGTACTGAACAAAAATAGCGATGCCTTTGCTCCAGAGACCAATTAAGAGACAATACGCTTTAAATTACATGTAATTCAATTGTATCGCTATGTACAATTTCTAGCCAACCTCTGGTAGCACTATAAATATTTCTCCAAGATAGACCACACCGATAATTCTAAGTTCGACTCTGTACTTGCCGGCCACAGAAACATGAATTTGTCTTCTGAATTTGAAAAGACTGAAACGGTTTGTCCAGTTAGTCTTTATCTCAGAGAACACCGTGGAAAGGTTTGGGCCAAGAGCTCGCCTCAGCTCGGCTGGCTGTCTGTGTGTCGTAGCCGTTCTTGGCTACGCGGTGAAAGTCGCCGGCCTATTTGTTTCGTTACCGCGAACGCACGTCGCCTCTGCCCTCTCCCCGCTGTTCACAGGCTCGCGTGTACCTCGAGGTCCCCATCGGGCCCCCTCTTACACCGTTCCACGGTAGGACGATGTACATCGCGACGCACCGACCGGCGACGTCACCGCGGGCGCAGGCCTAGTTTTCGAGTCCGCGGCACCGATTACCCAAGGCAAAACCTCTCTCGGTTCTCCGACCCGCGCGGGTTTCAAGGTCGACGCCGGACGTTGCCGACTCGTACACCTCGGCCGAACATCCTGGTGATCCGGTTGATGAATCGGTACCGGTGACGCTCTCGCGTGCTACCGCGACGCCTCGACCTGCGGAAGACCGCTTCGGAGAACGTTCAGCTGATCCTCGACACGGATTGGAATGGAAGCAGTGACCTTGATCAGGGAGATTGGTTTATGTGGTGGAAGCGCGCAGTTCGGATAGGATGTTTTGTCGGTTGGGTACCTGGGTGCAGTGTAGTGGAGAGTGACACGGTGATTCTTGAGTCGTTCAATGGAGACTGGGTGACTCATGGTGTCCTTAAAAAGTTAATTTGCTCGGACGTTAGAACCTGGGCGTGTTATTCGGTCGTTTTGGGATAGGTCCTAAAAGTACAGAAAAGGAGGATTAGACAGGAGTTTCTGAGAAAAATAGATTGTCGGAGATTGTAGATGATTGATTGCGACCTCCGGTTAACCCTCGGCTAGTTTGGGTGGAGACGCCACGACTCACGCTTGCCTTTTCAAAACTGTGATTACCTAGAGGTCAGTAACAACTCGGGAACATTGCGTGCCAATCTGTAGTTAATTATCGTTGATGGAGCACAAAAATTAATTCTAAGCCTATTCATTCTTCTCAGAGATGCAACAATATCCTTATTAGAAATTCAGATCCTAAATGGTCCCCAGCGTCGCTATCCAAGAGGTAAAAGCACGACAGGTTTATAACATGACTGTTGTCCTCTTCGACCGCTAATGTCAGAACCAGTTTCCTATAAAGAAAAATTTGGCGTGTTGCGATGCCCGACAAAGGAATTTGAAAAATTTGGCAGGGTCCGTGAACGGGACGTTGGGCAGAGACATTCTCCGTAAAGGCGTGCATCGTGAGTCAACGTCGTTAGAGGAAGAGAGACGGCGAAGGAGAGACAGACCGTGGCTTCCAGGCGATTTTTATCGCCCTTGGCACGAATCGGCAAAGGCGATTGCATTTCGAGAAGGAGATCACAGGCGCGTATTCCTTATTAAAGGTATATTTCGCGTCTCTCTGCTCGGTCGCTCTCCATCGACGTCCTCTTCGATTCGTGTCGCAAACTATGCGCATTCACTATCCATTCCATCTGAAATCAAGAGTGTCCGCATTATTGTATAATTAGAATAAAGGAACAGAATGTTAAAACAAATCGTTGCACCTGTATTTCAGTTTAAGTTATCCACAGTCACTACTACGTCGCTCGAGTATCATACGGAAGACGTCAAGGAGGAGTATCCTTGGGTTTAAAGCACCCAGGTCATACCGGAAGCTACGGTCACGCGCAGTCGACACTGTGTGCTATCGCAAGCATGTTCGGATCGTTCCACGAGAGGGTCGTTTTTCTTTCAATTATGTTCGTTCGGTGATTACGGAAAAAGCCGAGGAAAATTCGAGTCAGATTCCAGGGAACCTTCGAGACCTCGTCGAACCTCCGTACTATAGACATATAGCTGCTCGTGTCGCACACACCTTCCATCGAGCGTCTTACTATCACGGTTTACAGTCGCAGAGACTAACACGTTGACTACCGTTGACATTTAATTTGTTTACTAGCAAAATTTAATCCGGCATTAAAATCTGCCATTTATATGCTATCTTAACATGTTCACAGTCCCATGTCCCATAAGCGAGTCACGGTGGTTTCGAGTTAGTCACACATAATTCAAGACAAATACTATAAGTAAGATTAACCCGAGAGCCTTCTCGAAACTAGTAGTATAACACAGGATAATGTATTCGAAAGAAGACAGCTTGTTACCGCTCTTAAAAAGTTATTGTCTTTCCCTACAGACGTCTAGACTGTGAACGCGCTAAGTGACATGTACAGTCTGACAAAGCGGCCAACGTGTTAAAGAACCAATCCATGTCCAAGAATTCAGAAAACTGTGCTAACGTGTAATCAAACTCGACAGAAAGTCCTTTTCGTTCTCCGAAGTATAGAGCCTTTGACATGGTTTTAGTTTGGAGCTCATAACTTTCAATGCCCGACTTTAACCGTGATCCTGCTCTGCTCTTGAGGTGAACACTCTCGGATTCACCGGCGATACGTGATAATTTCGGCCAAGACAAACACCGTACCGGTCTCGGGTGTCCCGATTTCTTAACCCATTGACTTACTAACGAAATCGTTTCTAATTCGAACGGCAAATCTTCGGAGTTCCCAGAATGGATATTAATCTGGACATTAAGCCGATATCGACGAGTCTTGCACCATTCCTCGCAGGGATGCGCAATAATAATCGTTTTCTTTAGTTGTTAAATCTTGCGATGACGGCGAACAATCGTTGTTCTCGGTAACAGCGAGATCACGGTTGCTTGTTTCGCTGACGTGACGCATCGTTCGTCGAACAAAGGTTTCGCTTCTCGCCGTGATTTCGGAGCCACTTCGTCGCGAGTTCAGTGAATTATGGAGACATGAGATCACGTGAATGAAACATTTTTATTTGGTCTGTCCCGAAAGTTTTTATCCCAGCCGTTATAAACTGGTAACGTAATTTTTTTACTGGACTCTCTTCGGACGTATTTCTGAGAGTAAACTTTTATGAGTTTTCTGCGACCGCCGTGCAACGTTCAGCAAAGAAAAAGCTTCATAAAATCTCCCATAAACGAAATTTTGCATAATCGTTCTAGTCATTCAAGATCATGGAGATCTCCGCACAGACTCTCAATAACTACAATTTGTTGTAGAAATTATATACAACTCACTGATCAAAATAATTAGTGCAATATGAAATAGACCAGTGAGAAATATCTGGCTCATCGTTCAAGATGAACGTCGGATGAGCTGTTTCAATTATTCAGAGTACAACATTTAAGAAAACAAGTGAGTTCGCGTAAGTATCATTTTCAATGCACGATCAACGGTTGCAAGAGCATCTCGCCTTCATCGAGTCGCTCGGGGCGATCGATTACCTTCGCGCGGCTCCTTTAGCCCGGGGCCTAGCGGCGTTCGTTTAATTTTTATTCGCATGATCGGCAGCCGATGCATTCAAGTACAAGGAGCCCCCATTAAACCGCACGCATGCTCGATTGGAACAAATGTAGCGAACCTGTACGCTGTTGAATGGTAGAGTACCCTTCAAAGACTCCCTTGGACCCCAGCGCTTCGAGTTGACTAGTTTCTGGGACAGGTAGAAGTGGTGAGCGCGAGGTCGCTCGAAGGTCACCGCATTTGTTCCACCCGCTATATGCTCGCTCAACTCCACACGTACATGATGCGCGCACGCACAGAACCGACGAATGGACGGAGGAGCCGAGACGGCGAAGGATCATTTCGAGGTCGATCCCGGGTAATAGTAGACGACCGCCGGTGCCGGAAGTTGCCAGTGGGCGGCGTGAAGTTCGATCAGTTGCAGTAGGGTCTTCCTGACCGACGGCAAGATGGTGTCCTCCGCCAGGAACGCATCCCTCAAGCTTCCAAGCAGTTGTTGCAGTTGAGCCGGCAACTCGGTGTCCAAATCCTTGCCAATGCACGTCAAAATAAAGAACAGGCAATCCGTCTATTCGAAACAAAAAAACAATGCTTACTTTCAGCTTCAGTTGCTTCTTTTTAAGCACAATAACTAGAACTTATTTCAAGTGTAGGCAAAAAAAGGAACAGTCAGTACTTAAATCTCTGACAAAAAGGGATTAAGTTTCCTCGAAGCCGTGCTCGTACTAATTTTCTCGAATCCTTTAAAAAAAGACTATTAGTCTAGCTAGCCTGAACTCACCTCTGCCAAGGAATTGACAACAGGAGGCTGCAGACAGTCCTGACAACACTTCCAGAGCAATGTGAGGAGAACGCGTCCGGGAGGAACGCCCTCCTGTTGTGTCTTTAACTGAAGCTGTCTCCGCTTCAACTGTAATCAGAATCATGCATATGTATGAACACGGATGTATTAATCATTTCGACTCACGTTCGAGCAACAAAAAAATATTGAATGATCTGTTGAGCGAGACAAGGTCGGGCAACGTGATCAATCACGGGATCAAGAAAACATCGTGTAACAGTGTTCGTGAGTCAGGTATTGTTAGAAGTCTGTATCTGATAGACATTGTTTTCACAAGCGAAACATCCATGTGTGTCCTACCTGACAATACATCTCATTGAGGAACGTCATGAAGGCGGAGTAACGATGACAATTCGATCCATCATAGAGGATCTTGACACGATCCTGATACCACTGTTGACACGTGTTCAACAAGGACTCCAGGAACGTTTCCTTAGCTTCTTTCTGCATCGATAATTAGATTGAACTTGAGAACAGTAGATAACAGTGTAAGTAACAAAAACAATCATTTGTTTTTGACAAATGTTTACTGACTAGTAAACATTTAAAACCCTAGTGACTACTAAAATTTGCAAATATTAAGTAGGATAAGTGTTAAAAACAGTTGGCAACCTCTATGATGGTGATACAAATTTTCGCCGCCGGTTCCGCGTATTTCCGGTTTTCCACAACCCTCTCCAATATATGTCGTACTAGTTCCATCAACGCTCTTGCGTTCAACAGGTTTGGATCTAATTTAATCAGAAATAATCAATAAGTATTTTGTTCCGCTACGGGTTTTGCTAGTAACATTTCATTAGAAATTTGATATTTCTACCATCGATGGCTCTCAGGAGAGTATCCTGGATCGCTGCAGGGAATTTCCCTAACTCCGAGGCATCTGAGATGTTTACCGCCTTCGCAGCCAACACATCAGCCGCGTTCAGGCTCTTCGATCGCTTCAAACCATATGTAGACACGAAGGACAACGATTTGGTGAGCCTGCCAGGTTTACTTGGATTCGGTTTGACCTCGTTCTGGTCCATACTGAAATGAACCCTACCGGAGCCCTGTAAAACCGGTAGAAGTCAACTCTCTCTCACTTGACACTGTCCAACAAAATTTTATGTTTTTATGTGTTCAAGTATTCGACAGGCGATTTTTATTCTAATCTCATTGCTTGTTTAATCAAGTTTGTGTGCAGTATTATTTGCTCGCAGTTAAATTCAAATTCTCCGCAGTGTTATTATCAATTATTGGAAGGTAAGACACGTTCTGGGCAGCGTAAGATCTGAAAGTTTCCGCCTACGTGTATAATATTTCCGCTGGACGTTGAATTGTCAAGCGGGTGTGTTTGTTTGAGCGCCGAAACGGTCGCATGATGACCACCCTGCGCGTGTCGCGATGTCTGATGATGTTGATGCTGCTGCTGTAGAGTATGTTGTATCTGTTGCTGTTGCTGCGCGTACAAATATCGGTGCACGTTGCCGCTCGACTTGCTGTGTTGCAGATAATAGGAGGATCGTTCTGAAGCATTCGACCGAGACCTGCGTCAAGAAACTTCATTAAGAATCAGTTGCTATAATGCAAAACGATGCGTGTGCTCAAGACTATTTTCTAATCGTTTGTTTACTCCGCGCGTAATTTTTAACTATAAAAATGGAAGAGTTCGTTAAAACGAACCGCTGCCGTTTGCTGACATAATCTCACGCCGTCTTTCACCTCACAATCTGATCCAAATATTAAATCTATAACGTCCGCGTTGCACAAGATAGTCGGCAAGCCTCTTTTCGGAGTCGCCTGTGATCTTTTCACTGCGTTTACGCCATATAAAAGATTAACAAACAGTTTTTAAAGATTAGACATCGAAGTAAGATCTCCTCCAAGTTTTTTCCCGTTGGCAGACTTTAACTATTTAATCGAGTTTGGAGGATTTCTATATTTCTTAGCTTTCTAGACATTGCCACAGCTGTTCCCGATAAGTCGACGGTGCTCCGACCGTTTTCTAAGTAGTTTACACTCACTTAGAAGGATGCGAATCGTTCTGCTTCATAGTGAACTCCTTCGCGTGTACGTTCAATCTTGGATTACTAACGTTCGCCGTGGCTCCTTCCGTTCTTCCGCCTAGAAAATATTCAACTCTCATTGCTTATGAAACACTGCTTTCCCTATTGTATTTATAAATAGCGCAAAATAACTATGATCCCACTACAAACCTGGGGGTCGATAAATCACCAAGGAAGGCTTGTTTTTCAAGGGTGTTACGTTGTTGTTATTATTATTATTATTATTACTGTTATTGTTTCCCTTTTGCGAAACCGCATCCCTCATCTAGAATAATAATTAAAAAGTCGCATTTTTATACACGATATAAACGATCCCAACGAACTTCTGTCAATGACAATTGAAAATGCCTCCCAATCAATTACCCTACTCCACCATGCGGTCTTCCAAATAAGACCAAATCTACCGCTAGCAATTAGGACTCCAATCAGGGTCAATTTCACAGGAACGATCCTCTACAATTCAACACACATGGAAGGCGTATAAATATAAAAAGTAGTTCTCCCACTGGTCAACTATCACCAACTGCCTTGAGGTCTTCTCACGAAGCCCAATAAGAACTTGAATGAACCATAATAGACCAAAGAATCATGCGTGTCTTGATGAGCTAAGGGCTCTCCATCACAAAGGCGACCTTTGAACATATTTTCGAACGAAAGTAACAAAGATATCGATTTCAAGTTTTGTGTAACCAATCTTCATTACAATGTAAAAAGATTGTTCAACGAAGGTGACAAAATTTGCAAACAGTTTACCAAATAGAAAAAAAGAGTATGAAGATTCCTTAAAAAGATAAATAGACCAACCCTCTCTACGTTGTGAATTTGACAGATCTTCCTGTAATATTTTCATCTATAACTCCAAAAAAACGAATCCTGCTGCCAAATTAAAAGACTTGTGTCATCCACAAGCTACGAGATGAGAATGAATAGGATTACCGGAGATCGTGAATAGGAGCATTTTTTGAAGACGTTCTAGCTAAGCTAGGAAGAGAGTTCGCAGAATCCGCTCGCGGAGAACGTGTGCAACAAAGGAAGCGGTGATCGAGGGGTCGTCGAGGCGGAAAGACGCAGTACCGAGCGAACTGGTGGGACTCACATTGAAGATCGTGCGAAAATCATCGTTTCCAAGGGCGTCGAGATAGCGTCGGATGGAAATCCTCTGTCCGTGAGGGTGTCAGTGGCGGCACGAACGCCGAGGTGGCCGGCAGGAACAAGCTAGCCCGGTCGAGTGAACACGTGCCACACGGAAAATCTCGCGGGATCCGCGTTTTCTTGTCGAATTTTCTTCCAGCTTTTTCCGCGTTGTGGCTCGGCCGCGCGTTACAGCCGACTCCGATGACTGTCGACTAATAATAGACGGGCACGGCCACGAGCGAGAGCTAGTTGAGCGAACGAGCGAGCGAAACGAACGCGAATATACAGGCTCCACGATACCAGCTTACATACGTATTAATGTGCGCTGCATCGCGCCTAACAGTGGACTCAAAATATCCGACGGGAGTCATCCTCGGCCTGTCGCCGAACACACAAGCTCTCAGGGTGGAACTGAAAATTGTTCAACGGGCGCGTTACGTCTCCTTCCGTGCTCGTTTTTCGTTCGACTCGATCCGAGAAAAGTTAGGTCTTTCTAATAGCGACCTTTTGGGAGCCGGCGTAGCTCCGGACAGCCTAAACCTGAAACATTTCCACTGTTTCTTCATTGAACGACGACTTTATACAGAAAGAAGGGCATCGATCCCCTAACTACACTACTACACGTTACAACTAGACTGCGGATCTTATGCATTTACACTATTTCTAGTTTTCCAAGAACGTTTGAAAAAGCTGAAGAAGGGTTTCCTTTTCCTAGGACCATGACAGATCCTCTAATAGAAGAACGGTTTGATCTTCGAAAATGTGAATATTCATAAAGTTCCACAGTCCATCATTAGTATAAGAGAATTCTTTAGTTATCATTAATGTTTATCCTCTAATACAAATACCATTTCCTATTTACAGAAAAAATTCGTCAAAAGTACTAGCACTGCCTTTCGAAGGAGTTTTCCTGTTGGTTAGTCAATTAAGATTTGTTTAGAATTAGGATGGACATCCTTGATCGGGCAAAGGCGAATGCAAAACAACAAGCTAATTAAGCCCTTAATGACGAGGATTAGCTCCGTCATCAATCAGCTTACAGCTTTAAGAACCTTCTACTTTTCTTATTCAATCCTTTTAACTAATTATTATTGCTTTCTTACAATAGAATAAAAATATTGTTAGTTTTTATAAAAATTTGAATGGAAATAAGGTCTAACAGTGTACGGGAAAGGCGCAGTCAGTTTTGGCTCCGTTTCCGCTTCCGTTTACACCCCAAATATCTATGACTAACGGTGTATACGACCAACATGTGCATAGCCTCTGGGTAAACGCTCATCCGTCCTTCACTATACATTACCAAGGCATTTCCATTAAGTTCTCACTTTAGCTAATTATCTCACCTTCGTCGTCTCTTCGTTGGTGTGTGAGATTCGCGCCACGCGCACCATCTTGGACGATTATCCGTTTAAACGTGTCGTTGGAATCCGTTAAAGAGACCGACAAACCACTGCACCAATCGCACCACCTAGATTACACTGCGCGCTCTAATAAATACACAGATCATTATTACCAGTTAAATCGCGACACAATTCTGCGTTCGAACAAAACCCCGGGGCGGAATAACTTTAATGAGATGTTCAAACAGCAATTTGAATTCACATGCATCGCGCGATTTCATATTCAACCCGTTTCGACTTTCACTTTTCCAATATAGATTCGCGGTTTACGATGATCGCAGATAGTTTATACTAACCTTCGTTCCGGTGCATGGCGTAATCACTGGACAGTTCGCCGAGATTCGTAAGTTCGGGAATTCGTTGCAAATTTTTCGAAGAAAATCGTTCGTTCGGTTTCAGTTTCGATTTACCGGCGCCAAAGACCGGAAGTCAGCCGCGGCACTGACGTCGTTCTCGATACTGGCACTTTGTCAACCGATTCGAGTCAACCGCGTACCTGTATTCAAATTATCACGATGAATCATCGCGCCGTTTGTTGACGACCGTGCCCACACCCAAGCTAGGCATCATCTTAAAATTTGCATACATATCTACGATGCAAAACCTTTTATGTATAAAAAATAAATAGCTGCACTCGAAGAACCCATAACACCTTCAACAAAAACATTTTTTGAAGCTACTCGTGTTTAGGTCCGTCCAGTTTAGTAATTGAATATTAGAATTCTCAACATTTATTCGTACTATATACGAAGCTACCTAAATTACCTGACCTAGACCTTTTCTATTAGCGAGGCCAAATATAGGCCCCACCTAACCCTGATACAAATCTACAATCCCAGCAGTTAACAGTGGGTCAACTGAAAACTCATCGCTCTTCTATTCAACTCGATGCTAATGCAAATCAAACTTAATGAAGAGAAAGTGCTCGCTGAGAAAGCATCCGACTTGACTATGGCCAACAGTAAAATTTGTACCCGCCGTTCAAAATATAATTGTACCCTTCGCTTAAAATATGTCTACCAGCCGACATTACCTGAGATGTATTGTAACGGCCCAGGAATGAAATTTCTTATAACTACATTCGAGGCGAATTCAAACTAGATCAACACTCGAAAGTTACAGCCCGACTCCGGTCCTAACGGTCAAAATTCCGGTCACTTCGATTATCGAAACCGTCAACATTTTATCGATAAACACTTCGCGACGGAACTCCGATCGACCCTCGAGAGCGACATCGACGCGAATGCTCGATGGCCTAGTATCGCGGCGCGAACACCTTCGCGATTTTATTTCGTTTTCATGTATTACGCCTTCGAACGAGTATCGTTATGCCGCAAACAGAAAGATCTACGGCATTGCAAATTGCAATAGTTCGCCATGCACTCTCGAACGTGGAGCCCGCTCAAGCGGTGACGATCGAGCTGGATCATCCGCGATGCGTTCAACCATCCATGAATCCTCTACCACGCAGTCCCGCCCACGCGAATGACGTTGTTTCTCCATTCTCGTTACATGCACGTGCGTGCAATATGCCATTATTATGGCACGCCATGCGCGTGCTAAATGTCCTTTGCAAGTAATCAGCTGGGTATCGAGCATCTAACCCTTCCATCGATAACATTGCCTTGTTGCAACCAGCTTATGCAAAGTCCTCATGGAGAGCAGCATCGATCTAGTACATCGATCACTCACTTCCCATAACATGTTGCCTTATTATGTTCTGTTCTTTAAAATACAGCACCTGAGAATCCTCGTAGTCATAATAGCTGTCCACTCCGTGTGTACGCTACAAGTTTGAAGACATACCAGGTGGATGAACAGCTGTTATGATGATCAGCGTAGTTACGGAAAGTGGCGGGACTGAGTAAACTGTTTGAACAAAGTTAAAGCAATCCCATGAACGTACAGGATATAATTCAAACTTGGTTTATGCAACAATAACATCATATATGTCACAAATCATTTTATTTATTTGTAAATACGATTTAGAGGATTACAAACCATGGTAGCAATAAGTCAATTGAAGAATCTATATTTCTTTTAATTGGAAGCATTAAACCATTTATCACTTCATCTGGCCAATGGCTAGTCGTTTATACATCGTTTCGATGATACTCTTTTCTTTTTTTTTTTCTTTAAGCACTTAACTAACATATTCTTGTGCCATGGGTAACCATAAACGCTTCTTCTCGGAATATTACACCATCGAAAAGAAAAACGCGTGGAAAAATAAAACTTAATTTCTGCTAAATTCGTTCCGTACGCATTCGAACGCTACAAGAGAACGTAATATACATGTAGATCTAAATATATAAAGCACTACGTGCTATTCTCGTAATTATTTCATCTTTTTCCATTCCATTTTTTTTTCTTTTACGTATAAAAATGAATCTGATAGTATTCAGGCCGTTTAGAATCTGTTCAAATCAATGAGTATCAGCACCAAGGGTCAGTTGCAAGCAGCACGCTAGCAGAATCTACCTACAAAGTATACGATTTCACTCAACGACCAAGTTTTCATCAATAGATCTCATAACACATACAAAAACGGTACTCGAACTTGTACAATGTTCTCTAGGTTATAAAAAACACATAAAAATCATAGGACGTAGATTAAATAGATGTGGTAGTACGTTACCATGTCGTTACAAACGTGACTGTTATTTTCAATGGACTATAATTAAATCCTAATTTACTATGAACTTGTTACAATAATGTAACCAAAATAACGAATATTAGAACGGCAAGTCCTGAATACATTTTGCAAGTGGAAAGTTCTTGTATGTTATATATAATCAACTCGACTCGACTCTGTAGACAGATTCTTGTTTTAATATTGAAAATACATTGTCCCTTCGATACACACAGAAAAGAATTATTTGTAAATTATCATTTTTGAATACATACTTCATTTACAATATTGTTTTCTCCATAAGAACTCAGCTTGTTACTTTATGAACCAGTTAATATTGCTCTCAGATTACTCTGTTCTATAACTGCTTAAGACACAATTGTTTATTTCATCTTTAAAGAAATTCGTTGCTAAAAAGAGCAAGTTTTTATCAAGAAAACAATACAAATCATTGAATAGTGTATAATCGTGTGCGTACACTAGTTCTGTTCAAAAGTACGGAATTGTAAACCGCTTGAAATAAAAATAGACGTCCTTGGTATCCCGAGGGAATAAAAGGAATGACATTCAATCTAAAATAGGATATCGAATAATTTTTTTCATAGAAAAATTGGCTAGATAATTCAAAATAAAATAATAATCACAGACTTTCGAACACAGCGTGTACTGCACCCATTGTGTTACTTGTGCACAGTCGAAATGCGGTTCATCAAATTTATAACAAGACAGAAAGAAAGGAGATAATTCTCAATGGTCGGTGGTCAACCGCAACGAGAAACTTATTTATTGGATCGAATATTTCGACCATGATATTTTCGCTGTATATAGTTAAAATTGTAATATGTCGGCTAATATGGCCTGTGAACACTTGGGTAGTTTAAAGTTTCTTTTTTGTTTCGGTGAGCGGTGAACAGTCACCCTGAACGCTTATTCTTTACACTATTTTATCTTTGACTATTTATCGTATGTGTACGAATCAATATATATATAAGAAGAAAAATACAACATATATATATGTTGTATTTTTCTTCTATATATATATATGTTGTATTTTTATTATATATATATATATATATATATATATATATATATATATATATTATATTTATATATATAAATATATATATATATATATTAGTGTTTAATAATGTACAAATATATGTAACGAATAGATATTATTTAAATAAATTGCGATAGTATGATGACACACTGAACAACATGTGAACACGAGTGTTAAATATGAACTATACCCTCGTCTCGTCGCAGAGTCAACGTTTCGCAGTAACATTGTTACCATGGTAACTAGTTTCACACTAAATATTTTTTCTGTTAATTACACAAAATCACAACAAAGCTGTTTGTCTTATCTTCTTCTTTTTCTTCAAGGCGTAAACGGTTAAATAAAGGTGGTTCTTTTTTTGTACACGTATATATGGATAAACAAGGCTTCTACAAAAAAATATTTGTATGCTTGAAGATCAGAGCATGCTGCATTTTTAACTCACGCTTCGTAGGAACTTTCAATTGTACAAATGCAATTCCATTGCAGTATTACATAAACACTGTCTATGACTATCCACGTAGACACGTTATTGTTTTCATATTATTGCCATGGAAACGTTATTACTGCTGACAATAGAATTCCTTGTTTTTCTTCTCTCTTTTTCGAATGAACGACCGGATATGGAATTTTGAGCGGCGGAGCGGTAGTGGCAGCTGTGAAACTTTGTTATTAAGTCTATTTGTCTTTTGTCCATTTTCAATGAATCACATTTAAGCAATCACATACACCGCGATTAAATTACATTTGCCGTGTACAGTTTTTTTTCGTTCTTTTCTTTGCATTTTTTTCTTCTCTCAATATACAAGTGTTACAAGATGGTTGAATTTCAAATTTGTCTCAACAGTGGTAATTTTTCAAGTCTCTAAAAGTGCTGGAATTTTTCAGTCTGTTGCACTTAACATGAATGACGCTTGTGTATCTATACATGAACATCCAACCAACCTACAGATCAGTATTTACAAAAAACAATAGATCATTACACGTATTAACAGGACAATGTGAAACGTGTGCAGTATTTCGACTATAAATGTATGCGAATAAATGGATCCCGTTAGAACGTTCAGCACATTGTAACTAACGACAAATAAGTAAATAAAATCATCCTTTCCTGATTAATTATTTTCTGAATTTTTCTGTTACAGATATGTATATAAATAAATACATATATCTACAAATATACATATTTATGCATATACATACATTTTTACATGCTACCAAATAACTGCTACGTCGCTGTTCTTAAAGCATAATCTTAATTAGTACCTTTGTTATAATTAAATTTGATTAAAAAAAAAAATTAGCTAAATTTTAACTGCTGAATATCCAACGAAGTACCGGATATTGGACCTATCCTTTTGCTACTCCATCTATATTTTTATAAAATCCCTCCCTGAGACACAAGGATTTGGTCATAGATATCCAGCAGTTAGGCCCAAATGCTAAGCATTTTCCACTATAGTACAAGTGGCAGTTAGCCTATCTCAATCATTTCTGTATCTTCCATATTTCCGTGTCCAACACCATTGTGTCTACAAATGATTAGGATTGTCATTGTTTCATGTGCAAAGGTGAATGTATCAACACATTAACCTATCTGTAAAGCGTAATGATATAATACCAGACAAAAAGTTACTCACCTATGAGTTTGTACGTGTGTATTATGTAAATGAAAATGTGTTGTTCTTGGTGAAAATCCACGCATATTACCTCTACGTGGACTTCTAGCATTTATTACTCGCGGCTGCGAATACATATCCTCCAATATACTTGGTGCTACATATGTGAATCCCTGAAAGCGATTCAATTTTTGTTGTAATTTACGAAATAAATTTGCCATTATCACTTGATCGCAAAATAAAAACAAAAAACAAGAACACGTACTTGAAATACTCTATTTGCTGATTCACTTAACGTGTATTCTGCCGGCGAGTCTATTGGCGCAGAAGTTGTGAACTTTTTATCAAATTGTGACACATCATCCTCGCTCGCTAATGTTGGTCTAAACGGCGGTTCCAATTTTCGGGAAATGACGTCATGCCAACTGATATGCTTGAAAAACTGATGATTTTTTATTTGTTCAGCATCTGATGAACCAGATCCCAATCTCTGGGCAACTTGTCTCTACAGAAATTATATACACGATTAAATTTTAATTCGATAAATGATGAAATAATAAGTTTGAAAAATCAACCTTCAGCAGCTTCCGGATTAGGTCTCTAGAATCAGGTGTTAGGTACTGTGGAAGATTCAATTTTCCACGTAGAATTTTCTCAATTGTTTTCTTTCTATTGTCAGATGTAAATGGTGGCTAAAAATTCAAAAAGCTTCTGATATAATTGCAACAAGTGCTTGACCAAAAGTCACACAATATACATGAGTTTAATGATAATAGAAAATATATAACAGATTATAATCTAATTTACCATATTGTAGATAAGATTGAGTTCATGAAAGGAGCATGAAGCTTATTCAGATCTCCATCTAATACATAAATATGTATAATTTAGAATACTTACTGAACCTGTGAGCATATCATACATTAAAGTTCCAAGGCTCCACCAATCTACTGCTTTTCCATGACCACTTCTCGTTAAGATTTCTGGAGCCCTTTAATTTTTTATATCTATTAGCTAGTTCATTACAGAATTATGACTATAGTTGAGTTAAATAAATTATGCTTACATGTATTCTATGGTACCGCAAAATGTGTGTGTAACGGTGCCATCTTGTATATGTTCCTTACACAAACCAAAATCGGTCAATTTTATATGTCCCTCAGCATCCAATAAAATATTTTCTGGCTTTAAATCTCTGAAAGTTTGTTAATAATACATTAGTGATCTAATTGTGGGAACAGAATTAAATGTGTATGTAGTATATGGATACCTATAAATTATTCCTTGTAGATGTAGATGTTGTAGTGCCAATATTATTTCCGACAAGTAAAAACTGCACAAATAAAATGTATATTGAGTTTCTGTCATAGTTGTGAACATAAAATGAAAATCATAGTTCTACAAACGACTCTATTTCAGTTTCACCTACCAAGCAGTTTCTTCAAGAAAAATGCCTTCATCATTTAAATGTCGAAACAATTCACCACCACACATATACTCCAAGATCAAATATAATTTCCCACCAGTTTGAAAAGCATACATAAGGTCTACGATGAAAGGATGCTGCCAGATATAAATATACATACATTTGAGTGTTTTTCTATTTCTCACTACTTTTACTTTATATTTTAAAATTGAAATAATATGAATAATCAGACGGCTATACATCACACATCTCGTCTGATTAATGAAAACTATTATGAACTTTAAATCTACCTTTACAGCTTCCAGGATATTTCTTTCAGCCTTGGTGTGGGCCGTATCTTTCTGGTTCCTTATAATAGAAGCCTTACGTAAAACCTACATTTAAAATAAGTTCATCTATGGTGATTCAGAAAAACACAATGGAGCCATACAATAGAAATCAAAATGTATGTTAAATTATATGGTAGATCATTTTACTTTCAATCACACAATAACAATGTATAATATCCAATAATTATGTCTAAAAAATGTTTGAATATTAGGAATGACAGGTAAGAGAAAACTGCACATGGTCACAATGTCAAATGACTATGCTTTACATTTAATATATCCGTTTTATTTATCAAAATCCGGAAAAAATAGGAAATCAATAACGCTGCATGCTTGGACCAACAATTAATAAAAAGATTGCAATTGCTCGCAACAATGTGCAATGAAACAAAGGCAGACAAAGAAATTATATAATTCCGATCAAAACATGAAAATAACATTTTCGAAAAGCTAATAACCAGCCAAAATATTGTATCAGATCTAGCAACAGTCAATGAAGAATCAATCAAGAATAAAGGAGAAAGATAAAGAAATCGTCGTGTCTCGCCTACCTTCATCGCGAAGATCGTGCCACTGTCATTACCCGTTACTTTACGCACTTGAAAGACCTTGCCATAACCACCCTTCCCGATAACTTTACACAGTTCGAAATCCTCGGGACCAGCCCTTTCTCTGCCACGGTTAACATTCTGTTCGGATATGGGAACCTTCTCGACGCCTTCCGATCTGGCAAATGGAAAATTGTCATTAGCTCGAGACTGGACACGGGCAGCCGCCCGTACGCCAACACGGAAAAGGCTTACTCACTCGGTGATCTCGTTCATGTTTGGATTCGCGTCATACTCTTCCTACGTGAAAAAGGAGAAAACGAAGAACGAATGTTAAGGAACGAACAAGAAACAGAAGAGAAAACGATAAAGCATGTCAGAGAGAGTGGTGCGGTAATATCGCGTGCAGATGGTGAATTACCTCGCCGATCTCGATAACATCGTCGTCGGACTCGTCCCTATTTACTGTATCAGCATCGTGCAACTCGATATCGAAAACCGCGGCCATTCTACGCGCAGTTTGTTTCGAACCGAGTATTTAGATCTCGCGACCAACTCGAAGCCGAGCGATTTCTTTTCAAATGATTGACCACGACAATATTGTTGCACGGTCAAAACCTTGAATTACTGCGAACAAGCTGCCCCGTCCCAGGGCATACCAAACACCCTCGCCTCGTGTACACTCTGATTGGTCGTACACTATCGTCATCGCGAGGTCATCGGAGTGGGAGGGTACGCTGTCTCCGCCAATCGAAAATCAACGAAGAATTGACAACCACGGAACAACCAAGCGCTATTGCCAAGTTGCAGCTTATGTCTCGATTCCGCGGTTCATTTGAATTGCATACCTCCATATATGTATACATACATCTCAAGAACGAAATGCAAGTTCATTGTCGCACTATTCGCAGCAAGAATGGCATAACCCAAAACTCGAACATATCTTGCCTGGATTCAAATCTGCTTAGAAGTGTTAATATTCTTTTTAGTCAGGTTTGAAACTACATGTATAGTACATAATCTTAATCTCATTTCTAATAGCTGCACTAATGAAAAAAATGACAATAACTCTGACGTCGTTGAAATTATTCACTAGAACTCGTTCAATCGTTCGCCGAAACTGATGATGTTAATGCTGATTAATGCGCACAATTGTGTTGGTATTAAGAACGGCTACGTAAATTAATTTTTATATAGAGTAATTTACGTAGTCGAGAAGCATTTAAATAGAAATTGATTTCCTTCGTCCAAGGTCCTATTATGATAAAAATAAAATAACGACTTTGTATGTTTTGATTGCAAGAAGATTCAGGGATTTATTTTAAGGGGTTAGGATACTGTGAAAGATAAAAAAAAGTAGGTTTCCCTATAGAAATTAGTAATATCAAAACAAAGTTAACTCTCAAATTTTAAAGCAATTGGATAAACAGAACTGGAGAAATCTTGTAAGTAGAACTGATTTGAAAAATGTTATTAATAGAAAAATACTTTCAAATTTTTAGGTCAATTATCATGTACTATAATTCATATATGTTTCCAGTCACTTCCAGTTCTGTTCGAAGATTTGATTGCTTTCAAAGTTTGACCTTTTTGTATTTCATTTTCGAGGATTTAAATCAGCGTTCAAGCAAAGATAAAAATTATCGTAAAAAATTCAACAGTATCCTAACTCTTTAACCTTTGCCACTGTGAATGCCATTTTAATGTGTGTCTTGTTTTAAAATGCAATAAAAATCACCACCAAACATTTAAAATATCATGTGTTAATGTAAAAGGTATGTGTAAGGTCGTATTTATTTTTACTAAAAAAAATTTTAAATTTAATGTCAACGGTGTAGCGATCGAGCCGGTATCAATTACACGGAGCTCGATAAATTCTTAAAGTGTTCTCTTATCAACAGGGTTATTATCAACCGAAAATACCTTACATACAAGAAGGCTATCGATATTTTAACGCTGATAAGAAGCTTTTATACAAGAACGAGAAATCAGGTTTGAAACTGCACTATCAACAAGAAAAAGAAAAAACGGAAAATGGTTGTGCGTCACAGTGTGCAAGGATACGAAAACTTTTTCGTATTTATGGAAAAATTCAAACCTTCTGAACAGGTTTATGTGCTTTATAGTGGTACGAAACTTCCTGATGGGAAAAGTTGGTGTTCCGACTGCGTTGAAGGTATCATTATTGAAATACACTTGTTTGTTTCATATTTACGTAACCTAAATGCGATAAAAAATAATAAATCTTCTTAAATTAAGTACTTCTGTTAAATTGCTTTTTGTGTATATCAATAGTACAATATATTTTATTTTTGTTATAGCGGCACCTTTCATAGAAGAAGGATTCAAAACAGCTTTAGAGACTATACATTTAGTTACTGTAGAAGTTGGAGATCGAACATTGTAAGTCATAGTGTTATTTAAATACATGATGTTTGTCAATTAAACAAATACAAGTAAATGAAATAGAATACTATTTTCATTTCAGCTGGAAAGACATGAATTGTCCATTCCGAACAAATTCTACTACAAAATTAAAAGTATTACCAACACTAGAAAGATGGGGCACGCAAAAACGTCTAGAGGGTGACCAGTGTTTGGAAGCAGACCTTATTGAAATGTTGCTTACTGATACAGATGACTAAACAATACTACCGCCTTGCTGCATTAATGAAGTTCAAGGAAAGCATTCATGTAAGTTCCCAAAGATAGATACCACATCTAAAGTTGAAAATGTTTTTTTTTATTGTTACAAATCCTTGATAGAATTTCCTATCCTCTTTTATATAAATAGTATAAACTTGATAATAATGCATGTATAGGCACTCTACATTTACAGTATAATAGCATTTACAACCAATAAAAATGAAAAAAGTAAGCCTTTAATACAATTGCAAAATGGAAGGGAACAATACATACAAAAAGTAGTCTTAAAGAATGAGCAAATAAGTTATTTATATAAAATTTGTAAAATTTTCTTGTATAACAGAAACATATATTTTGCTACTTAAATAATAGTATTATTTTAAAAAAGTGAAATTGTTAGTCCATTGTTTTTTATCATGTACTAACAATTCTTTAGGGAATGTTCTTTAAATTATTCGTTCCTGATTTCAATTGATCATGAAGCCTGTGTTACTTCTTGTGATTCCGTCGGCGGTATCACCCGTACGGAATAATGAATTTTCTTATTCCTGAGAAGACTATAACTGTTATCGAAAACAACGGAATCTGAAACAGACACAATCACCGATCCATTATTACCACAATTACCTATACATTGATTAATTAGAAGAAAATAAACCTACAGGTGGCAGGTACTTCACACGTGAGGATTCCAATCTCCTCTAACTGATGAGCAGCTACTCGTCGAATTGGTACAATTTCCTTCTTCGACCCATTAGTGTCCTTCTTCAGGATACCAAATTTAATGTCGTGATCATCGGATCGAAATTCCCAGCTAGAAATAGACGATTTTCAATTTTAAGAACTTTCTTCACTTCAACCGTACAAATTGTACGAATGTTTCCTATTAATTCTCTGTTGTTAATTTTAGAATACCTTAGCAAGGATCCCATTTCTGATGCATGCATGTCAAGCTCCAGTTTCCCACCTTTCCGTATCGTCACTGTTGTATAGTCAGTCTGCCTATCTTTCTCTATATTGTTCACGTACATGTCTTTTGGCACTTTACCACCCAAACAAATCTGAAGAAAGTTCAAACCATTGTCAATTCATTTTTAGTAGACACACTAGCTTCATGAAAATTTGGTAAATTGTTGCACCTTTGTACCGAGCTTCGGATTGCCGTCTGGATCCTTCAGCGTGCCCCCGAAGAAGGCTGGCACTTGGTCTCTCCCGATATTGCTGAATATCGCCGCTTGCCATTTCGGAGGGTCAGCTTTGAATATCTGAATTTTCGATAGAGTGTATTCGTTCATGAATTTCTTCGCCACCGAGAATGCGAACGCGAATACTTTGGGAGCTACAAGCAAAATGGAACTAACATCTGCATCCATTCAGCATTGATACAAGGTCGAACATTTGCTTAGTAAATTGGATCCCAATAATACACACCGTTGATGATATAACAGGTCTTCAATATCTCTGGATAATTGGCTTCATACATTTGCAATAATGTGATGACCACTTCTCCAGCTGAAAAGCAAAAAGCGTACAAGTTATTAACTGTAATTATTGCCTTTCTTGTGATTATCTACTTCCGAGAATAGAAATATTTAAGGAGCTTTGAATTTGGTCTTATCCAGGTAATTGATGATCTTACATAACTTTATATTTATCTTGGCATTACAGAGTTGAATGTACTTTAAAAAAAAAAAACGTGAAAGGATTATTAATATGACTATGGAACCCTAGTATTAGGTAATTCCTCGAGCGATCATGATTTCGTAGAAAATATCGTTTCTTATCTTATATAATTATTTCGTGGACTTTTATAGTTCAATTTTTGTAGACCGCAGAAAGATACCGTATCCAGAAATACCTGTTTCGTAACTGTGATTCGAAAGGTTTTAAGAAATGCTTGATAGTGTGGTTGATTATGGTTTCACCTGGTCGCCAGAGGTATTGCCTCAAATTGAATCCCTGCATATCGAAGATGACGACCACTTTTCCGGCTGCGGGCCCATGCTTCTGCATCTGCTCCTGACATAGTTTCAGATATTCCTCCAAATATTTGATGGTGACTTTGATCATGTCCCTTCGCGTGATCACGTGCAATATTCCGTACAAGTCAAGCGCATCAAAATATACAACAATCACTGTAAATTTCAACGTTCCGAATATATTCTTCGTGCATTATTTTTTATCAGAAGACTAAGGATTTTATGAAATTTCTACTTGAAGCTCAATCTAATACTCAATAGAATCATATTTGCATAAATATCCACAGTCTAATTATATTAATAGTTTTGAATGGTACCTGGTGCACCATCTTTGTCAAAACCAGTGCAACCATGCGGCAGATAGTCCTTCAGAATCTGCGGTGGATCCCACTCTGACAATTTCTCCACATCCCACTGTCTTCGCCACTCTATAGACTGTTGCATAGAAAATGATTAAAGATCTGTAACATACTCGCAAATCTTCAATGAAGTGCACACAACCAATTAGTCTAAGTTTAAGACCATTGTTTATTTCTCATGTACAAGAGCGTATTTTGTTAGATAATTCGTATCTAGTGAGATCAGGAAAGATAATTCATCAGGTTGTGAAATTTAATGCTCGCGGTGCGTTTCGAAGAGAAGGGGAACGCGGTTGCAACAGATTGCTTTGCAATATCCGGGATTCTGTCGGTCAAGAAAGTGTTATTGTCAACGATCGTTTCGCGTGGCCGGTCTGGTCGAAATCCCCCATATTCTTTCTACGGTTCGTGAATCATCGAAATTGGCGAACTCAGGATACGATACTCGGTAGCATTAGTGGAACGGCTACCGAGAGTATCGGATTTTCTGTTCCGCAATCCATTTGATTCCTGCGTTTCTAGCTGCCTGCTGGATTGTTTCAATTTTCACGATGAAAGTGATCGCAGGGTTCTAAAAACTGTACACAGTTGCGTAACGTTAACGATCGAAAAAGTTGGGACAGGCTATTAGACGTTTAAACATTGCGAAACAACGAGTCGGTTTGTTAAGAAACACAAAGGTCCAATATATTTCTAGAGAAACTTCGTTCTTCACCGGAAGAGCATAATTTCCATTTTTCAACAGCTGGATGGTCTCGTCGCCTCGAGCCGAAAGTAAGCTCGGTAATTGACAAACAATAAGCCGCTGCAACGTTTGCAACCTAAACAATTCGGTTTACTCTCTCCATGGCTTTTCGAGCCACGATGTAAATTGAATGCTGTCTACAGCATCTGTTTTTACGATCTGCAGCCTTTCACGACTGTGAAAAACACGTTGTTTCGCTGATTTGACAGTCAATTACGACACTGCCGCCAAATTTCTTTTTCCGTTGCCAGAAACAAAATAAACAATCCAACAATTTTCGCTAGAACTCAATTTCCGACTTCGTTTCACTTTTGTTTTGTTGGTTTCGTTTAGAATGAAAATGAAAATACATTTAACGTTATCGAGGCCATGCGATTGATATTCATGCTGATCATTATTCAATATGCGTCGAGGCAAGCGCGTGAAGTTGCTCGTGATAAGATCAAATTGAATTCCATTCATCAATTTTTACATTTTACATTGACTTGTCGACTGTGTTTCGTCGTAAAGATTGTCCAACGTTCGTTATCATCGTCACACACATGCAAAACTTCATAGTTAACATCTCCACAGTCAAATCAATTTTTGAAGCATTGAAGTTATAGTGCATAACATAATGATAATAACTTACTTAATTAACCTGCTAGATCGAATCTTGATTGTTTCGTATAATAGATAGCATTGCATGTTGATTTATTTAGATATGAATTTTGAAGAATGAAGAGTGCAGGTATCGAGTTTTCGTAGGTAACGTGTCGTTGAATTTTTATACAAAATTTTCGTTTTATTCGATGAATTGCTTGCACTTCACAGAATTTTTGTGATCGCTGGATCGACGTGTCAAGCGTCTCTATTCTCGTGTTTAGGTCCTGGTTACGGAATCGAGTGTTTCACGACTGATCTTGCCGCCGACCCACCGGTAGTCCTAGCGAAATTTCAAAGAACGACCGATACCGGGACAAGAAACGTGTTCCACAGGACTTTCTCGGTCGCTTGTATCCACGAAGCGCGGCGGGAAAGCCTGATGACTGATCAACGTAATAGTCTAACGCTTCGGACATGCAACTCCTCAGCAATTATGCCTGTATTCGTACGTTCCGAGACAAGGATCCTTGGCTAAGAAAACACGCAGCCTTTCATGAAAGTTCTATGCTGTTGCCACATTTCTGCATCGGCCTTCACTTTCGGTGATACCTATACGCAAATTATTAGCTCCAGAACAGCTCCGCGTATCTTGCAGATCGAGCAGAATATGCTTAATTATAGCTGCTCATAATCGATCGCTTTTTCGCGCGAGGAAAACTACTACCTACCAAAGAAATTGTAAAACCAGGAAGTACTCAGACTGAAGTATCATTTCGACTTTTCGTTGTTTTTGTTAGTTCTTGTGACTTCGACTGGCTCGGTTCTTAGGTGATGAGATTACGCAACTTATTTGAGAAACGAAACCGCATTCGTTGCGTTGCACCGTGGTCAATGCTATAGTTTAGGACAAAATTAATATCTCCATGAAGTAATTAATTTTCGATCTAGAACTTTTTTCTAGAAGATCTGTCAATTAATGAACCGAAAGTTTGAAATAAGAAGTTTTCTATCAATTTTATTTTTCCGATTTGTTGTCTCATAATGAGTGAGACACTTTTGTTCGAACAATTTGTTTGTCAATTTCTTGTTAATTCTTGAAAAGTCGAGACGATCATAGAGGAAAATGTAAAACGTGTTTACTCAAATAATCGTTTTCATAAAATTATTTACTCGTTTTTGAGATTCTGTCCGTATTGAAGTCAACTTATAAAAATCCAATTAAAAGATAGTTTAAAGATAGATCGAAGGTAGTGCCAGAGAAACGTGATTCAAGAAATGCATTGATTTCTTGCATTAAGCTTCAAGTTGAAGTTTGGAAATTTTACGAACTACATTTTTAGAGACTTCTTAGATCTTACGCATCGAATTTTTGTGTTTGTCCTGTAGATCGAACGCCGCGCGTCGCATGCTAAGCGCTTCTCTATCGGGGGATTGCCCAAGATTTTTTCGAAAGCGAAGCCCATTGTACCGAATCGGTGGTTTGCCTCGCCGTTTAACCGAATACATAATAGACACTGCTTTCATGCGCGATTATTATGAAACAAAGCATGGAGACGAGAGGATCGTGCATTCGGCAAGCATACTTACGTCCCGTAGCATCTTCTCCGCGGCGGCGACGTCCCATTTCCGAGCTGAAACAAATTGATTTTCATAAAAATCGATCCATCTATTTGTTTACAGGGACATATTAATTCAAACAAAAGAGCTTTAATTAAAATATAATCGCGGCGGATCACCCGATAAAATCGATAAGCTATCGTCCGTTCGATTTGCATACGAAATCCTTCCATAATGAGAGGAAAGGCTGCTTTTTTTCTCGATTCAATGACGGCTAATCAGCGAACAGTTCCTCATTCAGTCTAGAACACCTTTCATTTTCTATCGAAGTTGTCCTATTAGATGTCAATGGAGATAAATACATCGAACGGCAACATGTGGATCAATTACGCTTCGGATTATGGAATCGAAACGATTACGAGCAGTAAAGTGGGTTTATTTCTGCCATACAGGTTCTTCGACTTTACGTAACGTGTCTGCAATCATTATCCATCCGATTTGCGCTTGCTTCGTTCATTTTTTACCCTCATTTTTCACGACCTTATATTTGACGCATTTAAATTCGCGATCTATTAATTACTCTTTCGAGACCGGGTCTCTTCTGTTGTCTCTATAATAATTAGACTGCAGATCTTTATGCAGATCTTTATGAAAATTATCTTCGACAATTACAAGAAAAACGAGTCAGGTAGAAATTTCTTCCTTTCTTTAATAATTTAAGCGAGTTGAAAATGATACGTAGATATCCTTCAGTTCTTTTAATATTTTCATCATTTTCAATTTTAATTGCCTATTTTTGTCATAAATGCATAGGATCCGCAGTCTAATAATAGTCGTTATTATCGAACTCAATACAGCAGCATCTCGACCATCCGAATATTCAATCTAACCCATTAACTGAGTTCTATCATCCCCACGTTTCCCTGATTAGTTTGGTCATCGAGGTACTGCCGTACTCACAAAACAACGTCATAAAAGTAACTATAATTCAGTGCAGTTCAGTTGCAGCAGGAAACGCACAAATGACTCGATGCACTTTTGGCCGGCAGTGTAGATCGCGAAAACATTGCGCACTGTTACGTAACGTGTTCAGATGTCTTTTTATTCGGCGGGTATCAAACCTTAAGCACGGTCGACATCCGCTAAGTATTCAGATTCGAAAGGATATCGGTTCCACGGCTCCTCTGATTAATTATGTGTCGCTGAGCAACTGGTCGACGGACAACGCTCGTATCAATCGGTCGCTCCCACGATGTAATCCGGTCATTGTTGCATTTTTTTTTGATAACAAAAACGCGATAACGGATCCGCAACGAGAAACGACGAAAGCAGATCAGCGAGGGAAAATGCAACGGCGAACGATTCTCGATGATCGGCCACGCGTTTAACGCGTGCTCCTTATTGGGCAATTGTATAAACTATTGCGATGAATGAATGTTAAGCGGTCGTACCTCGTAACCAGCGCACTAGAAAGTAATCGTCGTGATGCGGCTGCAAAATGTCTTCCACCGACCGCCTAAGCTGAAACCGAAAATTCGCATTACTGGCAAAAGTTATTCAAGCGAACAAGTCCATTGTTTATTATTATCTATTATTCGAATAAATGTTTCTTTTCATAGCGTACAAAAAGAGTCATTAGAGTTCAGAAGGAGAATTAGAGTTGAGTAGAACCTCGGTAACAAAGTCTACATAAAAATCCGCTGTATGTTTGATTTTATAATGCACAAAAAGGCAATATCAGAGTTCAGAACATTTTTGGCAATGTCTGTATAACTGTCTTCATCGTTAGAAATAGTGCAGTAGAACTCTATTATCCAAACTAATCAGTTATATATATGTATTGGGATAACATGCATTGCTAAACTAATTCTGACCGAGTTATAAAATAACTTATACAATTTACTTACACGTACACGTTCGAATGTTTCATCATGCAATATGAAATTCGCGATTTTTAGAGATAGACAGTTTTGTTATTTCGTGCGTGATAAAAAGGTATGAGTCATTTTGAATATTTTGCCGGGGGCAATATTCTGTTATTCTTTAGGTCACACGAACAGGGACGATGAATGCAACTCATCGTTGATTGTTCGTATTTAAGTTATTTATTGTATCCTTCCTGTGATTTTATTGCCATTATGCAACGTAGGTATTAAAAATACGTGACGTTCTTGCACTCGGTGTCAAACCGTTGGAAAACGAATTTGCATCGGGTGAGCTTCATTGTTCGTTGGTCAAAGATGATCGAATCTTAAGGAAGAGTACGTCAAGTATAATCTACTCGTACTTGAATCCAGTCGAGCTAACATTTGTGAGTAATTCTCAGAATGCTGTTTTTAGAGACAGCTTGGAAGGACCCTGAATTCTTTTATGGATACCTAGACTGCGGATTTATAGGAAAAATGGATAAACGAAACACAGATCGGCGAAGACACAAGAGGAATTTAAAGACGCTCTTACTTTCACTGTATTGTCATCATTTAAAAGAAAAAGTTCGTCTTTTTTTATATAACTTCTGATTTTACATAATCGCCGAGAAAGATTCTTATTTTGTATAAAGATCCGCTGTCTAGCTAGACCAATAGACCGCAAGCGTGTTTCGCAGACTTTGTCTAATTGCTATGTTTAACATTTCCCTCTGTACCAACAACTGATGCAAACGCTCGCAACCGTGGTGTTCGTAGTGCATCGTAAGAACACTTTACATAGTTGCTTGCGCCCGAGCGATGACGGTACAGTTACAGACGTGATTCGGGTGCGATGTTTCCCACGTTGCACAATTCGCAAACACGGGAGGCCTGCAACGCTTCTTTGCCGGCGCTAACGCTGAGGCCAAACCGTTCTTCAGCGTCGGCCCAACGATTCGAAAGAAAAACACGGATTTCGCGACGTTTACAAAACCACCTGCGTTTACTTTCACGCGAATTTTCCGTCAGGTCACGCTGATCCGGTTGCGGACGCCCGAAACGCATGGTCTACTGTTGTACCGCGATGCGTGAATACCGTGTCCGCGATTATTGGGCAGGGGAAAAATGAGAGGCGAGGAGAAACAGCGGAGAAAATAACACTGAATCATTAGTTGATTCTTTCGCAAGATCGTTTTGCGTGAATCAGACTAGGAAAAAATTGGCAGGAAAAACGACCCAGCGATACAAAAGAAACCGAGTGGAAAACGCAAAGGTGAGAAGATCGTGCGGCATGCGCAGTGATTGCCTCATACGTCGACCGAACCGGTTCTATTTCTTTAAAAATCGGCGCGATGTTGCGCCGGACATGACCGGCTTGTGTCTTCTCGCGGACTCGTCGCAGAACTCACGGTAATTGCAGTAATTACTAGACGCACGGTTCCGCGGTGCCCTTATTCCGCGGATCGTTAGAGAAACCTAGGGAAACAAAACGATTCCTTGGAATGTCCATTTAAAACATTATACTTAACGAAACTATGTATACAAGATCTACATATGCATCATTGCAGCGATGAAGTAATATTTACCACGATCGCTGATGACTGATAAAATGATCGAAATCGGGGAAAAATTGCTCGGTGGTGCGAATAGATAATTGCGTGAATGGAACTGATGACAATTAGGAGGAATGATATCGAAGCAGAAAATGCGTGCGGAGGTCAATGGATTAATCGCTGACCCAATTCGGAATTTAGTCATCGTTCTTTATTCAGAGAGGTTAATAGTATTCTTAGGAACTTCTGAACTCTTCGCTGCGCTAAGTAAACCAAAAACTCTGCATGTTAGATATCGCGTCACGATCGTTTTTTTTTTCGTGGAACATGATATTGTCGTTTGGAAACGTTCGATTGCCTGTTAAGCAAATTATAATCTCCGATTAAGACACATCGAATGATCGCTGCACAAATGATACACTGTGATCTTTAAATCACTTTTTCGCCCAGAAAGTTATCAGATCTTCGTTCCTCTGAGCGATGTTTTCCTCCTAGTTTCTGAAGTGGAGCAGGCTGCTCGATTAGCTCGGTCATATTTTTGAATTATTCCATTCTTCGTGACCGACAAAAGAATTAGCAAAATAAGAGGAGAGGAAAATCGAAAATATTTTACGATTTTTACAAAGCCGTTTAGTAAAGGCAACTGTTTCGTGCAAATGGCTAGCATGTAGGGTAATTACGTATATCATCTTGGCACTTTCTCCATAATACTGTACTTTCATTAACATAAAATCAACATTCTTAAATTGCTAATGAATTTACAAAAACGCAAAATGAAAGATGTATCTTGCGCAACGCATGTTCGCACATATTACTAAAACTAACTCCCTCATTTTTAATGATTATGGATATCGAAAACGAAATAGTTGTGCAGCGGCTTTTTTCTATATAGGTTATAATAGTTGTGGCGTCTGGTGAAAAGTTTGAAGAACGCTGATCTACACTGTAGAGCGTAGATCCTCGCGATCCGTATGCTCATCGGCCGGCTGCCATTCGAAATCTACGATGTGTGCCAACGACCGCGGTTAATCTTCAGCGGTCTCCCGTGTGGTAGTGTAACAGGGTAAAGAAAGTGCCGTTTTACTCCCAGAAACCGTTCCCTTTCGATCGTCGGCCAAGAAAAAAAACATCGTAGAAAATCAACTTGTCTATCGCGTGCCAGCAAAAAGCGCGGGCTCGCTTGAACCGGGGCCGGATGTTCGTTACTAGGAAGAAATCACCGCGACGAAAGGTGTTCCGACGTGATGATAAAGTGATTATCAACGGGAGAAATCTTCCGGGTAATCACACGGTTCCCCGCAACGAAAGCTGTTTAAAAATCCCGCCGCCTGTGGGATCATCGTTCGCGGCCGCCTGGGAAAGATGGTCAAAGTCTTTCAGGCCTCCTCTCTAACCGATCATTAAAGAGAAACTGTAATCACGATTTAACTAAAATAGTAGTAGACAAACGAGCGCGTAATTAATACGTACACACCGCTTACACAAGATAGTCGATTTATCGGCGTTACAGCCGACAACCGATTCCTCGCCGAAAGAGAACAAAAATCCGTCGACTGCGATAAAATAGCATTGATACAAGTGAGGTGGGAATACGGTTGTTAATGCAGAAATTACAGGTGCTGTTTTTGCAAAAATCCTGCTCGACGCTTCCAATTCGCTTTCCCGGAAACGACAGCTAATGCGCTAAGTGCTCGTCCTATCAAACGGCTTGTGACATTTGTAAAATTGCGATTCACTTTTATACGAACGCTCTAACGTTATCTCGATTGTAAAGGACAATCGGAAAAGTTCATCTCCCATTCCTCGTGAGAATCCTCTGCATTTTTTTTTATTAAACTGACGTAAATCGGAATCTTCCATGCTGTTTGTTTTAGATTTATAATGCAACAATGACGTCTGCCACTTCTGATTCGTTCCCCGCTCAGTTTACTCATCTCTCGAACACAAATGAATTTTCGCTAGCCTCAAAGGCGTTTCTTCATTGCCGAGACCTCGACGTAGCAAGGACGATTTTCAAGAATATGAGTAAACGTCGTTATTTTCTATTAACGGATTGTTTACGACATGATTGTTTATGAGACTTATTCAAATCAGGTGCGAAATGTTTTTAAACGATTGACACGTAACGCGATCTTGTGCTGACTGTTTCTCGAAGCCACGGAATTTACATGTGAAGAGATAATCGCAAATCATCCGTATTCTTGAACGCTGAATTCCAAGATAAATGGAGCTTGTTCCGCATGTTAATGCAGAAAAAGAACGGAGATATTAAGTAGCATGGTTCTTGGAATGATATCTGCAATTAGCTACATCTGCCGGTCAGTTAATCTAGTGATCGGTAAAATCTCCGAAAAAGAAAATATGTCGCTATATAAACACATTAGCTGAGTCAATAGATTATCCATTTGATTTGTTTTCAGTAGAACTCAAACATCTTCGAAACTCTCCCCTCAATACATCGACCACTTCGGTTGCTAAGCATATTCTTTTACGCGGTATCTAAAGTAGACATTGTACTGAAGGCGGCATTGTCTGCACTCGTGAATACAATTTTTTAACTTCGCTGTCGAGCTATATTTCCGTCGCAAATCAACTTTGCAACTTCTATATGGAGTGCCCTGAAATGATGTTGATTGAATACGAAATGTTCCCGCTTTAAATTGGCTATTGACTATATTGACTATCTATTTTTAATTATACAGTATGCATATAGTTAAGAGATTAAAATGACGCTCACCTTCTTCAACGCGAAAAATTGGTCGTCCTCCAACCTCAATGACTTCGACATGGCCACTTCCGATGCGTGTTATCGGTTCACATGAACACTCAATCGATCTATCGATTCCTATCCGCACTTGCGGCACTTGTTTGTCGCTACTCGCTCCTTTATTCCGCAGCGTTTAAATCGACGCACAACGTTGGACTGTGCCGCGCGCAACTTCTCCTTTTCCAGTTCTCGTTTCCAAGTCTGCTGCTGACAGACAATTAGAACGCATGATTATCGCATACAATCGAGACAAAAAATATTGATAACACACCGCCTTTACGTGTATTCGTGAGATTATCGCGCTTTGTTGTTGCTTTCAGACAATAACGCAAAATGTTATTGTGTCAATCTGTCATACTAGTGACTTCGTCGAAGTATCGAAATTTCAATGTCTCAAATCATCGACTCCGATTGCAAGATATCGAAAATAAACCAACTATTTTTCAAATATAAATCACACAAGCCCAGTGAAAAATGGATACAGATTGAAGCGATTTGGTACGCGATGCGCGCGCATAGACACGATCAAATCTATGTATTACATATAAATAAAAACCGCATAACGATGTAACTAGTTATCCCTGGTTTAAATAATACTTAATAACAGATACGATATACGTACGAGCACTGTGCATTGAATGAATTTGATACAAGGAAACAATGACTGTGATGCACAACCTAACGCAAGGACGATACGATTGGGACTGGTCCCAAACTTGTTCGCGCTGCCTCTTTCACTCGAGACAAGACCGGCGAGGGTTACTTCACTTCGCAAACAAACCACGGTGTCCGCTTCGCGAACAAATGGACCTGTCGTTTCACTCAACAAATCAAAATTACGACGGGGCGGTTGGTCTCGAAACGTGTGGTATTACGGCAGCCGGCTTACTCTACGGTGCAACAGGTGTCTCTTGCGTTGACCGTGTTCGCGTTCCAGTTCCCCGGCCAATCCCTCACTAAAAATGAATGCGCCGCGGTGATCGGCGCCCAAAGAATAACACCGCTCCTGTTCCCGACATCGTCGCCTGCGTGCTGCCGCGACCACCCCACCACTTGCACGATCGTCTCCGCGGATCGACCGTAGGGGAGTGGATATCAATCGAAAAATCACTTCGATCCCGTGGATCGTATTCAATCGTGTTTCGCGGCGAACAAGACCGGTGTAACTTACTCCGTCAGAGATGAGTTCCTCCTCCTCCGCGGAATGCAGCATGCATTGGGAACGATGCGGCGTAGGATTGGACAACGCGAAATGCGCGCCAATTTGTGAGTAAACCTGTGGCGTGACATTGCTTCTCGGTTTACCACCACTTAACCCTCTGCATGATGTTAAGAGAATACGCGGAGAACCGCCTGCTATTTACCTGAACACCTGTCAATTAATTGAAAATCTAACCTCTACGCGAGCAATAGCCTTGCAAAGCCTGCATGATGACTGTGTACCAAGCTCAGTGGTTTTATTATCTGGCCTTATTGTCCCGTGGTTTCGGCGACTTCAAGGATCCCAGGAGCGCCTGATTTATTTATACACATAGAGATCTATGGTTCTATTATAAGAGCCCGTTTCGTGGAGGGGAGGAATTGTATTTTTGCCACCATGCGGCGTGATCCGGATTGAAGAATTTGATGACATTTTGCTAAAAAAAATCGATCCCACTTGATACTACTTGTTATTAGTATTGTTTAATTTTAGCGTTATTCTTTTTTATCTACGATAAATTTCATTGAAATATATTTTTCATTAAAAAATTTGTATTTCACATTAGTGTATTATTTGAAATTTTGAAATGTTAAATGTAAGATTTCTTAATTTACGGTTTATGCCCCTTCGTAAGACATTAAATATACAAAACACACGTTTAAATTACATACACAAAAGGATATAAAATAAGGAAGATAATACTGATTAGTTTTAGAAAGAATATTAATAATAAATAAATACGAGACATATTACATTAGTTATTGTTAAAAGTGTTTATTTTTGTATTATTTTTCAGCGAAAATTTCATTTCAATGTCTTCAGTGATTGAAAAATTATAGCAAAAGTTACACGACATTCTTCGATCCGGACTACGCGCCGGTTTCGCGGTACCAGCGGAGCCATCTAGTGAGGGGTCTCGAATTTATCTGGCGAATATTGACAGTTGCCCGCATTCTACCTCGATCGATCTCCCGCCGGAGACGCTGCCTGGTCATGGCATGGCGTAGGATGATAAGTAGCGAGTGATTCGGCCGTGTTCGCCTCGAATTCAGTTAACGAGAACATTGTTTGGAGTGGTTAGTGTTCGAAACACAGGGAAGGGAAACGGTCAATGCAATCGTTACCGCCGATTGCCGCTGCATCGAAGAATGCAGATCCGTTGCGAACGATACATTATCGGCGTCCAGTGCCGGCACTCATTTCTTCGAGGAAGTACAACGCACGGCAGGATACGGTCGTCAACCAAGTGCAAAGGATTCTACGAGTGCCCGCAACGTCTCAAGTAAGTGGCCTTTATTTAAGGTTAGCCCTCATTTCTATTTATCAACCGGCAAGCTTTAACCTTCCCCTAGTGGTTCGCACCCTGCCACGCGAACAAAACTTGCTTCAAAGTAAACGTCGAAGAGAAATCGTCAATTACATTAAAATGGCATTAAATGGCAACAATATGGTGCAATACTTTATTGGTGTCCATTCATGTGGGTTTCATTATTATACTACTGTATCATTTTGATATCACTGGCATTGAATTAGTTGCGATTATCCTAGTTGTTTCGATATTTTCGACGTTCTTGTTGAAATAAATAATGACAATTAGTACAAATGACGTTTTAATTAGACAAAAGAATGTTAAGAAACATTGAAAGATATGTAAAGAATCCCTATGGTACCAATACCAACAGGAAAAGGAACAGATGATATATCGATTTTTAACATGCGTGTTTAATTGTTCGACTTCCGTTACAGTTTATCTAGTCCTGCGCGTTGCGAAAGTACTTTTCCATTACGCTTAAATCATCAGCATCAATTAATACGTTAGAGATATTTTAAGGAAGTTGGTTGTATATCAATCGACTCAATTACTGTCGTAACGTGCAGATTGACCGATACGAACGAGCTCTTCTCGTGTCAATATTGTCATTTCAATACGTTCCCAATATGTTACGCGTATAAATTCGTACTTGATTAATTTTGAAAGATCTGGGGTAGAAATTCACTCGATAAATCCTATGCGCTATCATCACGTTGACTCGGTATTTATTTATTCGCGCACACGTTTATTCAACGTGTCGAGTTTTCATGATCGACGACATAGAAGCTAACGTTCAACGTGAAATTATTCGCTAGGGATATTTGTGTGCCTGCGTAAACGCTGTGCCGCGCGTCTGTTTACGCCGAAACATTTGAATTCAAACGTACTTAATACAATACACGGACGTTCGTTTCCACCTACAACCAGTAATTCACTGTCGGAATTATTTCTATCTGGAAATTCGCCGAGCGTGAAATTGGTCGAGGAAGCCATACTTTTTAATTACGTAAGGAACCGGTGCCATTAGACATGGAAAATAAAGTCAAGGCTCCACATGGAAATGAACCTGTGCACGCGTTCGTGCTTTATACCTCGGATGCAATGACCCGTTACAGTGATTCTTATGCGGCAATCGGTGAAGTATGAATGTTTTGCTTTCGGTAACCTTGATAGTAAACAGACGGGTGAATGAAACAATTAATTTTCTAGGCACGGTCGTGCAGATATGACGCGACGCGTTCAAACCGTATGACAGTTTGGGAAGAGGGGGAGGGGGGAGGGGCAAAATTGTGACGCCAAAAGACTAGATATGGCGTTATCTATGCAAATAAGCTAAAATACACTTCGCAAGTTCGGCGCAAAAATGGTAAATCATCTTCCTCATTCTGTTCGTTTTTAGCGCACCCTTCGGTGTCCTCGTTACCACTAACCTATATTAGTTGTATTCTCTACTGTAATTCTGCCATTATCAGTGTGCGGATTTGTAGAAACAGGCTCCAATATTTTTCTCTGTTGAAATCGGTAGTACGGACGCGTACACGTTTCCCAAGATTTCCGGGGCAGGTTTCCGGTGAAAATAACGTTGTGAGACACTGGCCGATAAAAATCGTAGCCAAGGAAGTCTGAGTCCTAAAGTACCTTTCTCTCGACCTTAGTATCGCGGACACTTCACAACCAGCCGTGGTCAGATAAGCACGATAAACCCACTAGACCGTCAGGCTTGGCACGCGTCGCAACAGTTTTCGTATTTTCCGGATTTCCGACCGAGTGTCTCAAGTGACCATATGAAAGAGAAGGGAACGGTCTCCTCGAATCGGGGACAATAGAAATCGTTTATCAGAACAATTGTTCACAGACTCGCGAAGCGGCATGCGCGCGAACAGTTTTCCCGGGTATTCGTCACCGCTCGTCAAGGAATTGCCCGCAGCAATTTCAAGGATCACTGGGCGTATCGAAACAGTTTTATTATTTGTTTATATTCGGGTATACCGAACAGGCCGCATTAGAAGTAGCCCGTAAGAATTTGAAGACTGTCTTTGTTGATATTCTCTTGATATTTCTGATCGTAGTTTCCTCGAATTATTTTTCGTGAAAGTGCTCCTGCGTTAGTAGTGTCCGAAGTGAATTTCAAAAGATAGAAACGCGTTTTGCAAGAAACTGTTGCTCACTGTTACGCGTATCATCGAATTAACCGATTGGCAGAAGCCGCCGTTCATTGATGCGTCGGGATCATGAAACTGGAAACCAGACGCCGAGCTGAAAATGGTTCTTGTGAGTAGAAACTTGATAGTTGAACTTGATGTTAAAGGGGATAAGTGCGACCTGTCGTCTAAGAAATCTTTCCATTTAGCACAGCTCTGTACTTGCGTATGTACGTGATAGTAACTAATGTCGAAGAGAACAAATTTTTACAACGTTCTATTCGTACGTGGTTGAACATTACATAGTCAATTTATGGCTTTGCTGCTAAATGTCACAGAAATTGTGAACGAAAATACTTGTCGGTCTGAAAGCGTGGCGACACAGGCGCGGAGCTTCGCTTAGTTCAACATTGAAGGCTTATCTTGTTCTCTTATCGCTGATATTGCTCAGAATGATATTTGTGATATTGTTTATAGTACAATTTTATTGCAAACACTACTTAACATTTTGAAGCCTTGTGAACAAATTTTAGCTCGATCATGACATGATATTTGCCTCCTGTTTTCCATACCTTCTAACGTTTACATTTGGTTCAACATGCAGAACTGTTGTATTCAACAAAAACACAAGTGTTTTATTTCGTTTGCGAACCGCAGTATATAAAAACATGCACAGTTGTAACCGACAGTTTGATAATAACAGGATGCCGTGAATAGCTGGTTGGCGAACACGCAGACTGTATAATGTAATCGAAATTCCCGATGTTAGGAACTCCTTTGATC